>NC_034590.1:44264610-44274090 GCF_900095145.1 Mus pahari | reverse complement strand
AGAGAGAGAGAGAGAGAGGCAGAGAGAGACAGACAGACAGACAGACAGACAGACAGACAGAGGCAGAGACAAACAGAGAGACCTTGGAACACAAAGCTCTAAGTAATATGTCTCCATCAAATCCCATTCCCTCAGCACCCAGGGAACCCCACAAAACAAGAGGCAGAAAGAATTTGGAAGCCAGAGGGAATGGACGACACCAGAAGATCAATGCCCTCCAAATCAACTGAGCAGAGCTCATAAGAGCTCACAGAGACTGAAGCAGCACACACAGGGCCTGAAGATGTATATCTTGGGTCTTCTACATATATTGCCTTCTGTTTAGTAGTTTGATGAAATACCTGAGTGTGTGAACTAGTGGGCCTCTGATACTTGTGCCTTTTTGGGGGACTCTTTTCATTCTGTTGGGTTGTCTTGTCCAGCTTCAATGTGATGGGTTTTTTGGTTTATATTATTATATTTTATTTTGTTATAGTTTGTTGTTGAAAATATGTCTGAGCTTATAATTATATTGCTTCTCCCTTCCCTTTGCTTCCCTCCAAACCTTCTCATACATCTCTCCTTGTTCTCGTTGACATTGATGGCCTCTTCTTTTATTAATTTTCATTAACTATTGTCACATAGGTGTGTGTGTGTGTGTGTGTGTGTGTGTGTGTATTTGTATGAAGAGAGAGAGAGAGAGAGAGAGAGAGAGAGAGAGAGAGAGAGAGTTTTGTTTGCAGTATTTCTGGATTTTTTTCTGAGACAAAGCCTCACAATGTAGGTATCTCTAGATCCTCTGGAACTCTCTGTACAAAAGAGGCTGGCCTTAAACTCACGCAGAGCTGTTACTCCTTTCCTCTTGAGTAATGGAATTAAAGGAATGGGCTACCATTCTTAGCTCCGGGGTGTTTTTATACAAACAGGATAGCTTTGATATTAAAACTTAAAACATGTCACTGGGTAAGAAAAGACCAAGGTGTAAGAAAATTCAGGATTTTATGCAGACCTGGGGGGGGGGGGGTGAGATCCAGAATGGAGACCACTATGACATTTGCTTTGCTGAAAGCGGTTATTATATTTGTTTTCTTAAGCAGTTAAAAAAAAAAAACATTTAGAATTAAAACTGTCACATGGCAATCTGGTCATGGGCAAACATTTCCTATTCACATTACAAAAGCTAAAAATTCTGAAAAAAATTACTGGACCCGAGTATGTCAAACTTAAGTATTAATGGTGAATGAAAACTCACTACAAAGATAAAAAGGCTGTGAAATATCAAGGCAAAGGATTTTTTGACTATGTCAGGGGATGATTAAAACTCCAACTTTTATGAAAAAAATGGAATAAAGGACTCGAAATTGTATTTTGTATAAAATATACAAATGGTCAACAAGTTCATGAAAAGGAAATATATTCAGTAAAATTGAAGGCAAGGAAATAAGACACACACACACACACACACACAGGCATAATTTAATTGAATTAAGAAATTAAGTACTAGCCTTGTTGCTCATGGTGTTTGGGTCTCTATTCTGCCATCTCTGAGCTACATGATCTTGTCCTGGACCTCAGAGTTCACTCATCTATATAAAGCTTGTTATAAAAATGGAATGAGTTCACTTCTGTGTCCCACCTGTAATTATACACTGTGCATGTGTCTAACATGACAGGTACCATGTAGGTATGTTTTGTTCCTCATCCAAAGGTTGAGAACTTACTAATATCTACTGTTGGTGTAATTAAAAATACTTATTATATATGTTGGTGGAGGTTGAGTATAGTTGCTTTCTCATCCCAAATCACTAAGTCACTGATTCATTCAATCACTATTTTCTGTGTACCACTTAAAGGGAAGGGACTACTATGAATGTCCGGTTGTTGTCAGTAAAGAAAACACATCAAAGTACCCAATCCCATGGTTCTGGTGGTCTAATGGAGAGTAGCTACTGCAATATGTAACTGAATGTCAAAGAGATGGGAGCATTCCAGAGAATGCTGGCAAAGAAGAGAGGGCAGAGCCTGCGATTTGAGAGTAAATAAGGTACAGTTAGACAGAGAGGTGAGTTCTGTGCTTGGTGCATGTGGCCCCAGGAGAGAAGGATAATATATTTATGTTGCAAGAAGTCACAGAGATACTTTTTAATGTCCCCCTCCCCACAAAGAAGTGTTTGGAAAAAAAAACAGATGTACTAACCCTAATTTAAACCTTACATAATGTATGAATACAGGGAAACAAATAATAGTTATAAATGTGCAAATTTTATGTGTTAATTAAAAGGTTTTTTTTACATTAGTCATAATGCTTTCTTTTTAGAAAAACAAGAATTTTTTTCCTAAAAACTATTACATATAAATGACAAAAGCAAAAATAAAAAGTGTTAAAGTGTTTCCTATGGAAACTATATAATACCATAAACTATATAATACCATCTATCACAATTGGAACTTATATACAGGTAGTATTTTTTTTTTTTTGCAGCCCCATAGGAGGAACAACAATATGACCAATCAGTAACCCCAGAGCTCCCTGGGACTAAAACATCAACCAAAGAAAACACATGGTGAGATTCATGGCTCTAGCTGCATATGTATCAGAGGATGGCCTAGTCGGTCATTAATGAGAGGAGAGGACCTTGGTCCTGTGAAGGTTCTATGCCCCAGTATAGGGGAATGCCAGGACCAGGAAGTGGGAGTGGGTGGATTGGGGAGTGGGGCTTGGGGGGAGGAGATAGGGGATTTTTGGAGGGGAAACAGGGAAAGGGGATAACATTTGAAATGTAAATAAAGAAAATACCTAATAAAATAATAAATAATTTTTTAAAAAAGGTTTTAAATTAAAAATGACATTGCAAAGCCTTATGAAAACATTTGATAAGCTGTCTAAGGAAAAGTACCAAAACAATACCAAAAGTGGGAAGAGCCTTCTAGGCGCTCCCAGGCACAGACAAGCGTCAGGTGTAGTTAAGGAAGAATGTAAGCAGTGTGGCTGGAGTCCAGAGATCCATGCTTAAAATATAAGCGATGAAGCTAGAAAAGTAAGCAGGTTCAGGCCAGGGATGGCCATTGACATTTTATTGGAACTGCTGGGAGAAGCCCTAGAGAGTGCTGGTAAATATTTACAACATGGTTCTTTAGACAGGAAAAAAAAAAAAAAAAGACACAAGTGGACACTTATGAGTTGTTTGGAAAGTCAGTTGTATTGCATGGTGTTTTGCTGGAGCAAAAATGTGAAGGAGTGTTTCGCTGAAGCAGACACAGGTGAAAGAATGTTCTGCTAAAGCAAGCATATAAAAGGACATGTGATGAAGGATTCTTCGCTAACAACAGGCATGTATTGATCCATCTTACATTGCATAGTTGAGCTCCATTTATCGGGACTCCATAGAGAGAAACACACACACACACACACACACACAAACCTTCGGGTAGTGTGCTGCAGCTTCTTGCTGCTTTCACAGTCTCTGGCCAATTGGCAAAGTGATGTCAGCTGAGACAGACTTGCTAAGGCAAGGCGTGGATGATTCAAGACCAGTAGAGGACACATGATGTTTGGAGGGAGTATAAATAAGACTCAACAGACAGTGATGGAGAGAGGCTGGGTTAGGCTTGATTACAGAACTGGCTGTGCAAGGCTTATTGGTCTTGCATCTTGGCTGATCTTCACTTCACTGAGAGAGCCAATGCTGAGAATTTACTTCTCCTGGCCTCCCTGCTGGTCCCTGCTACTGAAGCCTGACAAGGCTGAGACCTGGCTGTCTCTGCTAGGTAGTGCTGCTGCTGACTGTGTTTGCTATCCCGACACCACCAATCTGGACTGCTGATGTATCACTGAAGTTCTGAGTGGATCAAGCTGCCATTGCTGACCCGTGAACTGAACTGTCAATTTCCTGACAACACAGATGGGAGTTGCTCCAAAGAACCATTTCTAAACAGGTCCACTTCCCCTATATCCTTTCTTTCCTGCTACCTCTGGTGGGTGGTGGGCTAGAGGAGAGGTTAAAGCATTTAAGAACTATCATTAAAAGTAGCCATTGAAAAATTAAAGTTACACATAAGTGACACTTTTCAGTTCTCGTGGATTTTGATTCTCAAAAGTTGCTTTCTTTGAGCTAATATAAAGCCAGGATGGCAGAGTTGACCAGGCCCATGCCCATCCTCTCAACATTTACAACCATAAGAAAGAAGGGGGTTTTAAGAGCCTTTTTAAAAGACCCTTAATGGAACAGATTGCAGAATAGACCCCAAGGAAATCAAAACAGAAGCAGAGAGGCCACGCAGACAAAGTGTTCCTGCAATCATAAAGTATGTGAATAAAAGTGCTTCAGACCAGGATAATAACACCCCAGGGTGATAAAATGCTTGAAGTGTCTCTAAGAACTGGGCTCTGCTTTCAGCCTTATTAACTTGCCACCTACAACATTCCTACAAATAAATACTTAAATCCATTATGTAAATGAGAGCTTTGAAACACAGAGGAGTTAAGTACCTGCCTCGAAGCAGAAAGGAATAAGAGAGATCCAGTCTCAAGACATTTAGTTGAGCATACTGTACTGCCCCTTAGGTGTGAAGTGCTCAGATTCAAGATGGAGTCTTCAGGCAAGGCCAGGAGATTCTAGAAAATTCAGTAAACATTTGGTGATTAAAGTTAGCTCTTATTGCATATATATATCCAGTATATTGTAATAAACATATATTATTAATTTTATATATTCAGAATACCCAAAGAAACGACAGTCATTTTTTCTAACATATGAACAAAATAGCTACTCTTTTCCATCTAACATTCTATGAGCAAGTAACTGTTTTCAATTTTTCTCAACCTCAAGATAATATCAAGCTTCCTAAACTGAAGTATTGAATACAATTTTATTTTAGAACCATGGTCATTAAGAATTTCTAAAAATGACCTAGACTCTACTTCTCAAACTTATTGTGCATACAGACCATATGGGCAGTTATTTAGGTTCCCTTTTGATTGGAAAATTAGGGATACAAGACTTGTCTAGCTCAGGAACTTAGAACTACTATTTCAAGAGTTAAAAATGGACAAAGTTGGTAAACAATGTCATTTGCATGTCTTAAAAATGACACACAGGAAAGAGGAACACCTTCTGAGAAATCATGCAGTGTACCGACATGGATGGAGAAGGTCTGTGTGACTGGAGCTGGACATTTCTTGTCTCTGCTTGCTCTCTCTCCCATCATGTGTAAGGAGTCCTCTCTACACAGATGGTACAGACAGTCTACATTGGAAGCTCCACTTCTTGCCAAAACAGAATGTGGGATATTTGGAGCTGCCAGTCTAATCCCATTGTTGAAAGCCATAAAGATATGAGCAGGAAGCAGCGAGGGAGAGATGACAGAAACCCTATATCCATAATGGATGGGACAGATGAGTCCACAGAACACTGGCTCAACACACAGGAAGTAGATTAAGGGAGATGAACAGATGAGAAAGTCAGGCTGCATATGACTTTTAATACTTGGGAGACTCTGTGCAGGATATACCTGCTTCCGAGAAACCAGTGAGAGCCCGGGGAAGTTACTCACTCCTGGCTAAGCAAAAAGACTTGAAGATGGAAAAAAATTCGAAAGAAGACAACTTGTAAACCCACCGAAGTTTGAAAGAGTGTCCCAATGTGGACCCAATTCTCTCTGTCGCAGATACTCATGCTCTTGCAGGAGTCCCCATATGGGTCTAATCAGTACCTACAGATGTCTTATAACAAATAAAACATTGTGCAGGTGACGGGATACCATTTTCTTCACTATGTTGTATAATATTTAAATGTTTGCCTTGCTACGACATTCTTTCTTCTTCTGGTTTTGACCACACAAGCTTCTGTGTCATCCATTGCTTTTTACAAAGGCCCCTATAATAAAGAGTCAAGACAAGCCTCAAGTTTATTATATTCAGCAGTAACATGAATCTGTCAGTCCAGTAACCCCAAAGAACTCAGATCTTCCAATAATAATAATAATGTCAACTTAGAAGTGCACCTTTCTCCAGGTGGTCCTTGAGGAGATTCTAAGTGCCCGCGTTAACATCCATTTCATCTTTATGAATCCCTGAAGCAGGCAATCCAGCTAAACTATGTCCAAATTCTAACTCACATAAGAAATAAGTGCTATAAACCTAAATAAGCTGTGTTGACACTCTAATACAGCAATAGATAAAGAATGCACCAAACATGCACAAATCAATTCAAAAGGGTAGATTTAATGAGTCACACTATCTATGCACAACTTCCAGCTAGTCATTGATAGCTAACTAGCTATAACAGTCTGAGGAGCATTCCTAAAGCCTAGCCCTAACCCTAAAATATTATAATAAAAATGCATTATGAGAAACTTTAAAGGCCACACAGTATAGTTAATTCCCCTGAAGCACTTCATGGAATTAGTTCAAATAGTCAGTAAAATAAGCAAACAACAGAAGCAAGCAGACTATGTGGGATAGGACATAGAGGGAAAGAGATAAATAATCTGAAGTTGCTGCACTCAATTATCTGTAATATTCACTTATCAACAACAATTATAACATACTTAAAAATAGCATCTGTGACCCACCAAGAAACATAGTCTCTACAGGCACCTAGATTATGGACTTGCTAGACAAACATTTCAAAGCAGTTATGATATGTATGTGCGATACTAACAGGAAATTATACCCAAAGAATTAGGGAAAGGGAGGAGTGTACTACTTAGGATATATCCAATATTTAATACCAACTAAGAGATCCATGCTAGGAAAAAAGAAAAGAAGCATCATAATTGTGACAATGGACTCTAAGAGCCTTCCAGAGGTGAGGAAATTATTAGCAAATGTGATCGTAGGATGGTAGGATTGACCTTAGACTCTCTTTAGACATCTGCTAGCTTGTTAGGAATGGGACTCTGTGCTAGTTATGTTACTCACTGATGGAACCAAACCCTGGCAAGAAGCAACTTAATATGCAAAGAACTGCTTAATTTGACTCATGGCTTTTTTTTGAGGATACAGGCCATCATAGTGGAGGGTTTGCCAGTAGGAGAATAAGGTGGTTGCCCAGACCCACAGCTATGAGGAAGCACAATAGACAGGAAGTAGCCTCAAGCTATCAGACCTCAAGACAGTTCCAACTAATGACCAACTTCCTCTAGCAAGGATCCAGCCCTTAAAGGTTCCTTAACCTTCAGTAGAGTACCAGACAGCTGGGTACCAAGAGTTCAAACTTTAAGAATATTCTACCTGAAGAACATAGTGTGAAAGATACATACATACATACATACATACATATGAAAGAAAGCAAGAAAAAAAAAAACACACAGTCTGCTCTAACACTGAAGGTTCAATGATTCTAACATACCAGAGAGGAAGATGAATAAGACAAAAAAAAAAAAAAGTAAAATGTTAGGTATCTACATTTCTTGTGTGTTCAAGCTACTTTTAAAAATGTCAAAATATGTCAAGTGCACCTTGGTATAGTTTTCCCATGGCTTTGATTCTATTTTCTTCAACAGTTCCTTTAAATGTGCTCATCTGAGTTGTCCTTCAGTAAAGGGACAGTTTCTATTCTCCCATAACAGCAAAATTATTTGAGACATTATTCTTAATATCTTTATTAATTCAAACTAGGTTCTTCATCAGTGCTAAAAAGCTGCCTCTAATCAGATGCACATTAGTGCATTATGAATTAATTAGACTAATTGAGACAATAGGAAACAAAATGCAGGAGCAGAGACAACAGCATGCACTGTCAGCAAGAAGGTTTCACAAATCTAATGAGTGCTCCCTGGACAAGCTGCTGCTCAGTCACTCTGCACAGTGCTGTCTGTGCTCTCACTTTAAACTGTGTAGCACAGGGACAGAAGGCAGGCCTGAGGTACTCCACCAGGAATGTTCTAAACAAGACAAATCACTGAAAATTAGCTAACTCCATTCCTCTGAGTTGTTATCTGTTCTTTTACTAATGAAGAATACAGGAATCCTAAAAAGTCCAAATTGATGATTACGTTGTATATATTAGAAGAAGTACCTTGAGTGTTTTTTTGTTTTTGTTTTTGTTTTTTTTATGGTCAAAATTTGACCAGCAGTATGACTCAGCAAATGAAGGTACTTGTTGCCAAGACTGATTGTCTGTGTTTAAAAACCAAGACCCCCAGGGCTGGAGAGATGCCTCAGCAGTTAAGAACACCGACTGCTCTTCTGAAGGTCGTGAGTTCAAATCCCAGCAACACATGGTGGCTCACAACCATCTGTAATGAGATCTGATGCCCTCTTCTGGGGTGTCTGAAGACAGCTACAGTGTACTTACATACACTTACATACATAAGTAAATAAATATTTAAAAAATAAAATAAAATAAAACCCAAGACCCAAGCTGTAGAAGAAGAACTGACACCCACAGGGTGTTCTCTGAATCTACACACCAGCCACGGCCACACACCGGGTAAATTAATAAATTAATTAATAAATTAAATGTAATGAAGCATTCTAAACATCTACCTTTGAATATATATATATATATATTTATTCTAGGACTGAAGTTAAAAGAATTCACCTGAGAAGATTGTTTTGCTTTGAATGAAAACATTTATCTAATGTTATTATGCATAAAATTTGATATTTCAAATACCTCTTGGGTAGTGGGGCAGTTTACAGACTATGTAACATGTTTTGCTTACCTTAAAAGGGTTTAATGATCAATCTGTGTATAGACAGGTGGTCCTCTCATCTTCTCCGCTAGTAATTCATTGTTATAATAATTCCAACAAAATTTTTTTGCATGACTAAAGAGAGTACAAGAGACTGGAGACAGACCACTTCCAATCCGTGCCATTAAGACCAGTTGAGAGTTTGTAGAATAGAAAGAAGTTGCATCATTTCATGTTTGTAGCTGAGAAATGAAGAAGCTGACCTTCAATCCAGGAAGACATATTTATATGGTTTTTTTTGTTGTGCCATCATATCAGTGAACATATTTGTCTAGTTTAATACAATTTTATGAGAGGTATGACAAAATAACTGGTTTATTTCCCTGTGTATATCAGGACTATATTGATTAGAATGCTGTAGAATATTAAGTATTAATTTATTCTTGATCTTCCAGCACTGTATAAGCAAACCAACTGAAAAGAAAACGAAAACAAAAGATTCCTGATTTCTTTCATCAGTACTATATATATATAGTTTTTTAATTGATTAAATAAATTAATTTTATATTATTGATTACAAGATTTATTTCAAACATATGTAGCATGCTGACTTGAAATCAAAACCAATTCTCATTCAATTGGTTAAATGTTATGAAGTTTTTCTAAATAAATAAGTATAAGTATAGCTAATGTGGGCCAGTTTGGTTCTATGAATTTCCACTGAAGAACAAAACCAGTATTTTAGAACTTATAACCACTGGGAGCCCTATGACAACATGAAGACTCAGCAAAAATCTGTTCTTGGATATCTCTCTCTCTCTCTCTCTCTCTCTCTCTCTCTCTCTCTCTCTCTCTCTCTCT
>NC_034590.1:44243009-44264560 GCF_900095145.1 Mus pahari | reverse complement strand
CCTCCCTCCCTCCCTCCCTCCCTCTCCTATTTGGAAAAGGAAATGTGATGCTTGAAAAATGAATTCGAAAAACTGCCAAACTACAATGTCCACAAATGGTTTTGCTACCAACAGTCTCAAAAGAAGATGTGCCTAGTCTTACTGCAACTTGATATGCTAAGCAGATCTAATACTCATGGGAGACTTCCCCTTTTCTGAGAAGAAAGGGATTGGGGGATGAGGAGGTGAAAGGGAAGGACTGGGAGGAGAGGAAGGAGGGGAAGCTGTGAATTGCATATATGTAAGAAGTTTTGCATACATCTTAAAGTTTTAAGAAACTGATTTAGCTAAGCTTCTTGCTAAATCCTTTAAGAAGTCTAGCAATGGGGGGGGGAAGCCTGCTTTACTCTACCTATGCCAATATTTTCAAACTTCTTCTTTTTTTTCTGGTATCTTTTTACATAGGTATTTTCATTAACTTTCTAAAAATACATTCTGGGAAGTGTAGGACTTGGTTATGTTGATGAGGCTCAAGAAACAGTCTAACAGGTGCCTCCTAGAGCCAAGTGGTCTGGCTGCTAGGTCGAGTAAATTCCTCAGCTCCTTGTGAACTAATGGAAGGGAGACTGCCTTTCTTTGCTGTCATTTCCAGCTCAGAAGCCTGGCTCCCCATGTGCTACTTTGCAGCAAGGCTTAACCCACCTCTGTAACTCTTGAAGGCACCTCTGTGTTACGAACATCCCTTCCCACAGCCTGCAAACAAAAAACAAACGAACAACAACAAAAAAAGAAAAAAAGAAAAAAAAAACCCCAAAACAACAACAAACCCAACGGTGAAGAAATTGACTGTGAAAGGGAAAGTTCATTTGATGATTGATGCTTTCCTGGGAGACGCAAGGATGACTGAATTAATGGAGGATGTTCATCCGTAGTACATTTGATTGTGCTACTGGTTCCAAGGCAAATCTATAAAACAAAAAGGAAAATATCCAATGTACCAGGGAAACCTCAGTTTTGTTTAGCCTCCAACAGAATCTTAAGAAGGCAGTGAAACTACAACATAGGATATTCGAAAATACTATCAAGTGGCACAGAGAGAACAGTTTGACCTAAGTGTGGGTGAGCCATAAGAGGAAAAGATAACATGTAGCTATTAGACAAGGAGGTGGAAGGCAGTGTTGGTGAAATCCTTCCAATTGTCATGAAACAGGAAGTGAGTTTGGAAAAAGAAAAGTAGCCAATCAGCAAGCTGGATGGAATTGGTTCATGGACACCACGCTTTGAAAGTGAACAGATGGAGCTGGTGTAGGCTTGGGGTCATCGTCCTTACATTCTAGTCTCTTTGCCTCAAAAAGTTATTCTGCAGGCTTTGGAAACAGAAATCTGAACACCAACCCAGCCACAAAAACCCTCTACCAACAATCTGTCCTGCTTGCAAGATGTGGCACAATGGTGGCACAGAACTTGTAGAATATCCAACTAATATCTTGTTTAACTTCAGGCTCACGCCAGGAGAGGGAACCCATGTTCTATACTGCTTGGATGGCCATGAACCAGAGACAATGAATAGCCAGGAGACTAAGGGGAGAACAAGTGTAAAAATATCCTAATATTATTCTGCTGTACTCATAGATGGTGCTTTGTCCAGTCCTCACCAGAGAGACTTCCTCCAGCAGCAGATGGGAGCAGGTGCAGGTCTCCATTAAGTCCCTTCCCTAGGAGGTCAGGGAACATCATGGAAGAAGAGGGGAGGTGTGGATATGGGGAGCTAGGAGGAGTGGAGGGAGGGGAAATGTGGTTGGGGTGTATTGCATGATAGAATTTATTTTCAATTAAAAACAAAAAGAAAAGTAGCTAATCACTAAAAAGCTTACAGCACAGAGTTTCTTTTCTTGAGAATGGCTACTCCCCCGATGTGAGAAATGTTAATATCTGGCTCAAGCACTCTTATGCTTAATACGAAACATGGTGCTCACCCCTACAAAGAGGAAAGGTCTCTTATGCTTCTGAGAAGGCAGGTACCCATTCACATGACCAGGGTGCCCAAAATAGGGAAGGCAGAAGTAGGTGACTGTGGAGGAGGCAGAATAAATGCCATGGGCACATTATTTTTTCATTATAAGACTGATACGCTCTCATTTTTTTAATATCTTAAACATACAAACTTTAAGTTACAAAGCTGAAATGACATTTCCTGACTCGGGATTAATTTCTCAGAATTTGCTTCTTCCTCCAGCATTTTTAATTGTTTTTGCATTCGTTTGTCAGTTCGTTGGTTCGTGTGTGTGTGTGTGTGTGTGTGTGTGTGTGTGTGTGTGTAACTATGTGTCTTTGTGTGTTGCATTGATGATTGGTGGCAGATAACAGGATAGACATTCAGTTTGTGGAGGATACAGTAGTGAAGAGGGAAGCAATGGTAGAACCTCTAGGCAGGCATCAGTATGCACAAGGAATGATGGTCAAAACAGGACAGCATTATACCAGAAGTCCAGGGCATGTACTCACAGGGCCTGGGTCCCATGGAATGTGGTTAGCCGCCTGCGAACTGCAGGTTGTGGACAGCTAAGGTGATTGATATTCGTGCGGAGCTCAGAGGGTGTAATCTCAGCAGAACTGACTCTTCCATATCTTCTGTTGTATTCTGTCTCTCCCCCAGGGAATCTCACTAACATCCTTTCCCTAGGATCGTTTTATATTTCAGATAAAAATGAAGATAGGGTTCCACTGAGGAGCAAGCAATTGTTCTTGAATGGGCTTCGGCAGAGCATCACTGGATGATCTTTGTCTGTGTTCTACAGCTAACTATATCTGCTGACCTTCCCTTTAACAAAAGGAGCTAGCAGGGTGGATATAGGGATATATAACATTCTTCCAAATTGAATGCATAATCTTGGGCAAAAGTCATATTAAAATAAATAGAATTTCTACCACGTACAAAATAAATTTTGTTTTGTTTTGTTTTTTCGAGACAGGGTTTCTCTGTATAGCCCTGGCTGCCCTGGAACTCACTTTGTAGGCCAGGCTGGCTTCGAACTCAGAAATCCGCCTGCCTCTGCCTCCCGAGTGCTGGGATTAAAGGTGTGTGCCACCACCGCCTGGCTTGTATCTTTTTTTTCTTATTCTTGGTTTATATGAAGCTTTATTTTTGTGTCACCCGGGGCCTTGCCCTATGACGATATTCGGTCCTGTTTTCATTATGTTAATAAATGTCCGTCGCTCCTAAAAGAGTCAGAAGAGAGAGGAAAGTAAGAAATGGATTTGCAAGGCCAGAGAACAATCCAGAACAAGTGATCATTAACACGATTTTGCTTTTAGATCCAAGGGCCCAACTACTGCCCGATCCTGGAGCTGGGGCTTCGCAAACCCAGACCTGGAGCTGCGGCTTCCTTCGCGTCCTGGATCTGGGGGTTGACATGTTTACGAGTCTGAGAGGTCTGTGTTTCCTTAAGGAAGCTGAGTGTGGTCACGTGAATACAATCCAGTCTCCCTCTTTCACTTCTAGAAGTTCCCTTTAAGGACCTCAGGAGCCCTTGTTTTCCTCAGCCTCTCTGATTTCCTTGTTCTCTCAAGATTCAGATGTCCTGAGTTAAACCACCCCCACCCTGCCCCACCACGGGAGAAATGAGACATGGGGACAGGTAGTGGGTCAGGCTGATAAAAAGGCTCTGTCCCTATCAGAGCAGCGTGGACAGAGAAACCTATTCTGAATTCCAAGGAGTGGGTCACCCAGGACAATAGCAAATGATGGCAGCAGGATTGAGGACAGATGTGCTTGGATTGTAGCGAGCAGGGACACTTTTCATTCAGAGGAGCAACAGTGGTGGCGGCAGAGGCAGGGTCAACAACGAAACCTGAACACACAGAGTGAGCAAGAATAGGAGCAAGAACAGGAGAGAAATGTGAAACAAGATGGACCTTGAGGAACTGGATTTAAAGACAGAGAAAAGGTTCTGAGTGCTGGGATGAGCAGAGAAGTCAACAGCTGAGGTTCATTCCTGGAAACAGTGTAGCAGGATTGTACACACCGAAGAAATGTTGTCAGGAGCTCAAACCCTCCTCCAAGCTTCATTTTGTTTCCAGGGACTATCTCTCCGGGACCGCTTCTCACATTTCTCTCCCTTTCTTCTATCTCTCATTGCTCTAATTTCGCTCTTGATTTACAACCCAGGGCAGTAGCATGGACTTGAAATGGTCCAATTTCTTCACTGAATCACATGCTTTGTATCTCATTTGATTCTTGAACTCTGTCACACATGCTTAGCTCTTTGGATCTGCATATCAATGGGGTCTCTCTCTCTCTCTCTCTCTCTCTCTCTCTCTCTCTCTCTCTCTCTCTCTCTCTCTCTTTCTGTGTATGGGATGGGGGTGGGGGTAGGCTGGGGGTCGGAGGTGGGAGTGTAGCCCATTGCTGGTGGGAAAGCACCTTTGTATAACTATTTTCCAACTAATGAACACCACAGTACCTAAGAGTCAGATTCCAGTCTCTCTCAACAGTTTTGGAAGCTCTGAGATATTACATCCAACCCGCCAGCTAACACATTCGTCCACCATAGTTCCATGGCTGCTGGCAGGAAACATTAGACTCCCTAGGGTAAAGACTGAATGTCCATCCCAGTAAGCAGTTTGTTCACTGACTTATTTGCATGTCATCCATACTGCTGGTGTATTAACAACTCCCATAGCAACGTGTCTAGCATAAGCATCTTTAAGGAGGAAACCTTTGCTTTGGCTCCTAGTTTCAGGCAATTGCCAGATGGCCCTGCTGCCTTTGGGGCTGAGACTACTCTGAGCCTCATAGGGAGCATACAGGTAGGGTACAGCTGCTTATATCATAGCATCCAAGAAGCAAAGAGGCAGAGAAGAATGGGTGGGGGTCCCACTCTCCCCTACAAGAATATTTTTCACTGAACTAGCTTCCTTTCATTGTGCCCTGCTTCTTAAAAATTCCTTTACTGGAGCATCGTGTCTGGCCTTGGTGGGAGAGGATGCACCTAGTCTGACAGTAACTTGATGTGCCAGGGGATGTTATGCCAGATGGGGGCTCTCCCCCTTCTCAGGGGATAAGGGGAGGGGGCATGGGGAGAGGATCTGCTTGAGGGGTGCCTGGGGGGAGGGCTGATAGTGCAGTATAAAGTTAACTAATCAATCAATTAATTAATTAATTTTAAAAGATTCCCTTATCTCATCAGAGTGCTATTAGCTAGAGGCAAAGCCTCAACACTTGCACCTTTGGAAAAGGTCAAACTAAGACAGCCACCAAGATCTACTGAATAATGTGGATAAGATATAATGGCTACATATACATAAGAGAAGTTGCCTTACAAAGGAAGAACCCTAAGCCAAAGGAGCCTGATTCTTCTATCTTGAAGAATAAGCATACCTGTCTTTTGATCTAGAAGGGGGTATTATCTCTGTATTCTGAGTGGACAGGGTTGTTTTGTTTTTCCATTGGTATTACATATGATCTAGGTTAACTTCAAACCACTACACAGCTGAGGGTGCCCCTAAACTCTTGATCTTCCTGCCTCTATCTTTTAATAGCAAGAATCACAAGAGTGTATGCAGTCACATCCCAACTTGAGATTACTATCTCTTTCTTCCAAGTATATTTGCTAAACCAACATTCTTGAAATAGTAGTATGAAAGAAAAACAGTTAAACGGGTCACCTCAGGAGATGTACAGAAATTCAGATTAAACCATCAACAGCTATCTCCCAACCATTCTTATTTCACTTTATGGACTTCACACCCACTTTCTTCATTTCATACTTTTAAATAACAAAGAGGTTAAATTAGATTGGTTTTAAGATACTTATTTTATAGCAATGAAATTAGGATGAAAATTTTACTTTTTTAAAGGAATAGTTTTGTAAAGATTTGATCTTTCAAGGTAGAATAATCTCACAAGGTCATCTTCCATCCAGGAGATTAGCAGTAGTTGGAATTTTACACATACACACACACACATACACACACACACACACACACACACACACACACACACACACACTCAGTAGGGCATCGTAAATACCAATTAGTTTCTAATTGTATGTTTGAAGCCCAGTGGACTGGGAGTTAATTCTGGATTGAAGGCAGCAGTGGTGGCTTGCTTCCTTTCCTACCATCCCAATTCAGTTGGAAATGTATTTTACTTAAAGACCTGTGAAAGAGCCCACAATTTTGTCTCCTTTGAAAATGTCTATACTGTCAATATTTTTTTGCTCACTCTCATCATGAACTTGTTTTGGAAGTCAAATGATTTTCTGAAGTAGAATTTTTGCAGAAAAAAAAAAACCTGTCCTACTGATCCCCCCACTCCCCACCCCCTCAAAAAAGAAACAAGCAAGAAAAAAGAGAGCAGGCCATTACCTGAGCAATTCATGCATCTGCTACAGTAGCTTTGGTAACCTGCCAATGTAAACCACAAAGTGCTCCCGATGGTGGTGTCTCAGACACTCCTGATCTGGGTGGCCATTTGAATCTGCTGATATAGGGCTTTCAAGGGTCACCTTCTGGATTTGAGATCCCTTTATAAAGTTAAAACTGACATGGCCCGACCTCTTTATTCCATAGTGACCTTATGGATGAGGCTTCTCATCTTCATGTATATTACTTATCTCTGGCATATCTCCCCTGGGAGGAGATGAGCATAAGTCCCTCTAATGGGAGGCATTGAGAACTTTGGTATTTAGCACCAGAGAGGTCTGTATTAACCATGTGTGCGTGTGTGTGTGTGTGTGTGTGTGTGTGTGTGTGTGTGTGTGTGTGATGTGGGAAACCTTCCTAAGATCACCAAGGTCTTTCTGAGCAATCCTTGGTGGCCATCTCTCTCATGTATGACTGAGAACTACACCAAACCCGAGCAAAGCTATCCTCTTCAGCGGCCTCCTTAATGGTTTTTGCTAACTCCTGCTGGTACAGTTCCCCACCCTCTTCCACCCCATCTCCTAGCACACCTTTATAGATGCTTCCCCTATTCAGTTGCTTGGCTGAGCCACATTTATTTCATGTGATTTGTTGAGTTCCACTATAGCCAAGATGAACATGCTTCACTGTTCCAACACATCAGTATCAGTCAGCTTGAGAGAAGCTGAGCTGTCCAAGTACCTTTGGATATGGACACTGCAAGACATCCTGCTTTCTAGACCTTGATAAGGGCCTAGATTACAAACCCCTCTGCATCAGTCAGCTTTACGTTACTATAGCATAATACCAGAGGCAGTTAAGTGCAGAAAAGAGATTTAGTTGGTTCTCAGTTTTAGAGGCTAAGAGTCTGAATACCTTCATGGCAGATGGAAGGAGTCCAGGCATGGGTCACGTAGTAAGGCACCCATACAGAGTGCAGGCCTGTTTTTTTCTTTAGGTTGTTTAGTTTTCTTTCATCGTAAGTAGCAATCATCATGAAAACTCAAAGGCAGCATGAAAAGCACTCTAACTTGTAAAGATAGGACTTTCAAGCCCACCTCTTACACACACACACACACACACACACACACACACAATTAGGCTCTAGATGCTCAAATGTTACTCTTCTTATAAATATGTACAGACACCATGGAGAGCAGATCTCTACTTACATACCACCCTGACATATATACCTGGAAGAGACTGAAAACATGGCCAAACCACGCCACTTTCTAACTCCCACATCTCTTGCTTAGATCTAAGTGCCTCTTGTTTAAAGCAGGGCCACAGTGTATCAGTGCCACGATGCTAAGAGGACAACATCTTTACAAATTTACCACACTTATCAATGGTGAAGGTGATGGCTGGCAGCCTCTTTACCTCTTTAATTTATTCAGCACCCAACCTCAGGCATTTTACTATAGAAATATAAGACAAACTAAGGCATTGCATTGGACATAACTACTTTGTCTTATATCTCTTAGTATTGCTGTTAATAACGGCACACTAAGGTTGTTTTTAATTTTTTGAAACTTCTATTAAACTTTACAAAGAGAACTCTCTCTCCTCATACATACAATTGACTCTTCTTTCTTTATTGAAAGAGAATACAAATGAATTTCAGCACTTCAAAACCGAACAAAGAACTGACCACTTGTCTAACTGGGTGTAAGTTTGAGTTTGCCATCCCTCCAAACAAGTTATAATTCTTTTCTAAGTTTTTGTTTCAATGGGTGTGTTCTATCAAACGTATTTAAGTATTCATTATTTTAAATTTTGGCGAAAAGATGAAGTTTATACTGCATTGAAACTAAACCATCAGCATGCAATCTTTTGCTTTCTTAGAAATCAGTCATGTGGCAAGAATTAATTTCCTTTATTATTACAGTTTAATTTCACCTAAAAAATATTGAATTGAAGGACAATTGTGGTAACACATGCTTTTAATTGGGGTGCTTCCAAAGTAAAGAGAGGAAACTTGGAGGGCCTTGAGTTCTAGAGCATTCTAGTTTCCTTTTTAAGATTGTCTCTACAACACACGCGCGCACACACACACACACACAGGCATATATACCTACACATACATAAATATATAATGAAATTTGAGAATAAATTTGACAATATTAGCTCTTATTTTGATGATTTTACTATCTTCAACCCCTGAGTTTTCCAGTCCAGATTCCCTTCCTCCTCTGAGCATCAGCGAGACTGGGTTTGCTCTTCAGTTACAGGCTTCACTGCCTTCAGGACCCACAGGTGATGCTGTGACTCGCTTTGATCTGGCCTGTTCAGGCTCCTGCATAAACACCTCTGGAGGGAACTTCTGAGTGTCAGGTTTGTCCACTATGACTTCCTCTTGACAAACTTGTTCTCACATTCTTTTCAGAGACAAATATTTTGAAAGTGAAGAGCAGGAGAGGTTACTAAATATTGGCTTTCACAGGCACCGAGTCATGTGATGTTTGCTCGGGTTCCCTCTTATTCGTCTACAGAAAGAGTGATGTTTACTCTTGAACACACTTCAGGGCTGAGGCGCTGCTGGGCAAAGAAATATGTGGGATAGAATGTAAACACAACTGGGACGTGCTTGGTTCTGCCCATGCAAAAATGTGTGCTGGATTTAGGCAATCAGAAAAAGAAGGAAGGAAGGAAGGAAGGAAGGAAGAAAGAAAGAAAGAAAGAAAGAAAGAAAGAAAGAAAGAAAGAAAGAAAGAAAGAAAGAAAGAAAGAAAGAAAGGAAGGAAGGAAGGAAGGAAGGAAGGAAGGAAGGAAGGAAATTAGAGAGTGAGAAACAGGTTAAGAATTTAAGACAATGCCAGCTTAGATCAAATTGAGAAGAGTAAAATATTCTAAACACCTCTGTCCCAGATTTTCTCCCAGACCTGAGATGACAGCCACTGTAGAACATAACACTGTTAAATGGTCTAAAGTAACCAGAAGAACGTTCTCCATAAGCATGAAACCGTAGGCCCAGTAAATTATAGTCTTAGTGTCATTTAGGTCAACTCAAAAATAATTTGTAAAGCATCAGCAGCTCAATTTGATTGCTCAGCACTTCTTCCTAAAACAAGGAAAGGTCAGGCTTGCAAAAACCAGATCACTCCACTCCAGAGAGCCTCCAATAACCCTACTGAGTGTCTACCACCAAAGAGCTTCCAGCTCAGTCCCTTTTATGGCGCCATGTTCATTTGCTGCCTTCCTCACAGCAGCCTAAGCTTTATATCTAGTAATACTGTGAGTCTAAATTGGCACCGTTCCCATGAAGGCCACTATGTTAAGATATGAAAGCCCTGGCTCAGAATTCTCCTAGCTGTGTGGCAGTCAACAAATTACTTCAGGTTCTTCTTAATAACACGGACATTGTACTTTTTCACCAGGCTCTGGGGAGTTTGCCAGGACAACAAGGAAGGAAGGTGAAAGACATATAGGCAAGAATGTACTCTGGATGGGAGAATGGAAAAGGGTGATAGAAGGAGAGGTGAGATAGAAAGCTCAGTGCACATCCATTTTGTTAGTCTCAGCTTTTCTCTTGAGTGCTTGTTGTTTGTTTGTTTACTGTTCTGTTTAAGGTTTGCTTTCTGGATGATCTCCTATGGTAACATTGTTTGTACTTTAAAAAGACCATTCTGGATTTACAATTTTTCAGTAGACGAGATTGCCACTGTTACCTCAATCCTTACACTTTTCTGGACATCACACTACTTTATTTCGTTTGTTAAGAACTGATATTTTCCCTAATTAGATTAAAAGGCTACAGACTGCCTAATAAGAACAGGACCACACAATCCTCAAAAGATGTTTCTGTGTAAGGAACGGTTCTTATCTTCATGTTTTAGATGTGGAAATGATGTACCACACCTATGTTGCAAGAAATAAAGAAATGTACTTTAAGTCCAGAGACCACATTTGCCCCCTATTGCTCCAAATTCTGCCATCACCTTTATTTCATGCTGCATTTCTTGCACTGTTTCTGGGAATTTTTTGAGAGTACTTGGCGAGTAGCTAGTTCTCAAGAAGCTCATTCCATCCTGGTGACGATAAAGAAACGTAACCCTGTGCCTTAGCACCCTGCAGCACCTCCCTGTAGTTATTCTCTTAAAAGTTCCATTAAGACTAATTTCCAGTTATTGTTCATTTAAGTTTGGCAAATGTTCCAGTTTGCTCTCTTTTGCTGCACTAAAGACCATGACCGAAAGCAACACTAGCTTACATGCCTGACTCATGGCCCATTATTGAGGGAAGCCACTGTAAGAACTCAAGACAGCAACCCGGAGGCAAGACTGAAGCAGAGGCCATGAAGGAGAATGCTCTCCACACTCCCATGCAACCACCTTTCTGATACTTTCTGGGAGAACCTGCCCAGTGTGATGACACTCCCCACAGGAAACTGGCCTTCCTACGTCAACCACCAACTGATAATTCCCCCACAGACTTGCGTGCAGTCCAATCTGATGGAGGCATCTTGCCCTATCAAGGCTCCATTTTCCCCACAAAGTATTTAAGTTTGTAACTAGTCAGCGCAGCATACATACAGAGAAACACAACAAGTGCACACATCTGTTGTTTAGCCTCTATGGCACTTCCACTATGCGAAAGTCATAGATTAGTTAGCTTTTAAACTTCGTTTCTGTAATATCTCACAATTTGCCTTTTTATGTCCAGAACTGGGAGATCCATTCAAGCTTTGCAGGCAGATGAATTTAATTTGTTCTCAGTAATGTATAGCAGATACAGTATATAACAAAATTTAATTATAATCCTGCTGATGGATATTTGAATTGTTTCCAGTTAGGGATTATATAAATGCTGATACTATGAACTTCTTGGGCATGATTTTGGGAAACACACACACGAATTTCTATAGGAACTGGACTCAGGAGGAAAATGCGGGTCACCCAATCTATGCGTGTTCCTGTTTATAGGAGCCAAGTCCTGGTCCTAACAAGGGGAGTGTAAGACGTGTCAGTGTTCCACGTCTTTACAAATACATGGTGGCATCACTGTCGTTTACTTTTAACCACTTGGGTAAGTCTACAGGAATGTTTTCTTTTCCACAGATCAATTTCACTGTGAGATGGAATGCATGTAAACGTGTTTATCAGACACATGGATGCTCCCTTGTGAGAATCACCTATCCCAGGTACTTGCAGCCTTTTTTCTCTTGTTTCCTCCACCATTTTCTAATTGCTTAATAAGAATACGTTATGGGGGAGGGAGAGATGGCTCAGTGGTGAGCATTGCTATTTCAGAGTAGCTGAGTTCAGTTCCCAGCACCCACCTGATAGTTTACAATAATTTCTATTACAGAGGATCTAGAGTACATGCATATACACAGGCAATCATGCACATAAAAGCACTTAAAAAAAAACTTTCAAGGAGCTGTAGAAGTGCCTCGACAATTAAGAGCACTTGCTGGCTTTGCAGAGGACCGGGGTCACTTTGCAATACCTGCATGGCAGTTCACAAACCACCTGTAACTGCTGTTAGAGGCATTCTGGCAACCTCTTCTGGCCTCTGTGTATACCAGACAGACACGTGGTGTGCATGAATAAACGCAAGTGAAATATACTCACACACATTAGAAATAAATATTTAAAATACAATCTACTATATGATCTAGCCACAAATCCCACCTACTTTATAGCCATCCTCCTCTTGTTTTCAGTTTATTTTCATTTTGTCATTTTCTCCCCCACTGGCTTATCTTCTAATTATTTTCATGTCAAAGTTAGTGGTTACAGCATGCCCTGCTGACTCACAATTATAGTCTAATATAGAATGAGAGTTATGCTCACTTATTGAACAATTTAAGTGACTATAATCAACGGAACAAAGGGCCAATGTTTTCAATGTTGATGAAGAAAGATGGCAAATTTCATTGACACTGGAAGATGAAAGAAATAAAAAGCGGCGAGGAGAAATGTGATCAGGCTGTTGTCTTAATGGTGTACGGCAGATTCTCTACTGTATACAAACTCAGTAATTTAACTTGAGGCAATGAAGTGAGAAACAGAAGCTTAGCTGTGTTACGTTAATGTAAAGGCAGCCAGCAGAGGAGTAGAAATTGACGTGCATTTGTCTTTTGTTGCTGTAATCTAAGGTGCTTTTTATATATGGTGAACCCTGTACTATGAGTCAAAGTGGATAGGAAAGACTTCCCAAAAGAAAAAATATGAAATTTTTTGTACAATATTAGAACAGGTCTATATTTTAAGCTCTGTCAATAGATTCGCCATTGTGATGTTTTATTTAAGGAACTAATGTCCCGAGAACACAGGGCTATTCTCTGTCTTCTGCTTCCAGGGCTGAGGCAGGGAAATGGTCATCATATGGATTTGTAACAAATCAATAGGAAGTAACTCGAAGCTACATGTGGGAGCATTTTAAATTTTGTTGATTTATTATTTATTCATTATTGAATCATTTTCTAGAGCTCAGGCTTAACACCATAGCCTTGCATATGTTAGCCAAGTGTTTTACCACAGAGGAAAATCATGAGCCACCAGATATTTGAAACAGGGTCTAGGCTGGCCTCAAGTATGACCCTTCTGTCTCAGCATCCTACGTGTGAAGATTATAGGTGTGAAGCATCATGCCCAGTGAGCAGTTTAAAATGAAAGGTTTAACCTCCAACCTCATCTTTCAGCTACATTAATGAATTGCTATCTCTACCATATGTCCCTTTTTATTTAGATCAAAAATACATACTAAATCAAAAACTAAAACTGTGATAGATACATTTTTAAAAAAAAACATTCAATTTGTTTCTATAATTCAAACTAAACTATTTAAGACACATGAGAGATTTTGGTGAATGATAAGAAATAAGAAATATTGAAGCATGCCAGTAAGCAAACAATTGAATTAAAGGTTTAAAAACCAAATAAATAGAAGAACAAAAGCATTTTAATTTTTATTGCTATGTGAGAATAGAAAATAAAAGTTATTTATGCTGACAAGTAACATATATAATAAAAATACACTGAACATTGATTTTAATGTAAAAGTGATAAAAATGTGACTGGAACAAAGTTGGCAGCATGAATAAAAGGAGAAACGTTTAATAGTGGAATAGCCACAGCAAATCTAAATGATACATATACATATATATATACCTTATTATATATATATAAGGTATTTATATACTACATAAGAAAATAAACAGATAAATGAACTAAATAGCCTACTCAGTAACAAAAAGAAAAAGAAATAGATGTAGGGAAGGAATAAGAGGATTTGTAGGAAAGATCAGCATGCAATAATAAATTCAATTTCTTCCAAGGAGTGTTAAAATGAATTCCAGAGCTGGTTCTGTCTTTAGGACCAGATCAGTCTTTCATAAACGTGACCTTGGAAAGACAGCTATAACACAGATGAACTCTGTACACGTGTATGCAGCGGCACTCAAGGAAAAAAAGCAGGAAACAAAACTGAGCAACTGAAACTAAATACAGATGATGTGGATAGATTTTAAATCATGTAAACAGATATTACAATTGATTGAAGAAGAGACAGGGGAGGCCAGAGAGATGGCTCAGAGGGTAAGAACATGAACTGCTCTTACAGGAGACTCAAGTTCAGTACGTAGTGTCCATGTCAAGGGGCTTCAAATTACCTGTAATTCTAGTTCCAGGGGAACCTTTGGGTACTGCACTCATGTGGACATCATCCATCAACACACACACACACACACACACACACACACACACACACATACACGAAAATCAAACAAAATTTTGATTAGAGAAGAAATGGAAATCTAAACATGATTTCTCTATCCTGACTACATATTTAATTTATGTGTGTGAGAAATGTTTGAGTATAAAACAAAACACAATCAAACTAAAATAGTGCATGCACATATTCCTAACATTCTGATCTAATATTGAGCTTGAGCATGAGAAACATCTAAGAAATTCATAGGGATTATAGTATGCCCCCAAATGGAGCCTTGTTTCTACAGGAAAAACACTTAGAAAAGTAAAAGCTTTGTCAAAGCACTACCCTAAAAAGCACTGCTCCAGTGATACAAGTCCCTTCTACATGACCAAATTAAAAACCAGACTGATACTTCTTAAGTATGTCAGGTTAAAACAGAAAAGCACCTGAAAGGAATTTTGTAAGACCAACTTGCTGAGGAAGCCAAACCTTAGATGTCTGCACATGAACTGAAGAAAGCATAGGCTTGAGTCAGACTCCTTCCTGTAAAGCAGAGCTGAGTAGACCATCACAAGAAAGGATGGAGAGAAGTCTGCACCACGGCGCAGGATCCACCCTGAGGAGGAAATGCAGTAAAATAACTCACCACACTTAGACTTGTAAAAAGTCAGAAAATTCGTCAGCTTTCCCGCTGGTGTTTTGATGTCTGTTAGTAATGTAAAATAAAGTATTTTATTTCAATGAATACAGCAGAATACTTCTCCAATTTGTTTAAAATATCACATATAGTTCACATATAGCCAGAGTGATAATCTTAACATCTGAGATATTGAGGAAGGAGAGCTATGGTGAACTCAAGACCAGTCTATGCTACACAGTGAATCCCAGGTATCCACAAAAACATCTGAAGAACATAAACCTAAATACAATTCTTGAAGAGAATACTGCAAAGAATTTTGCCTTAATTAACTTTCTGATTAGGTTAGTCACAGCAGCTCACCCCTGTAATGCAAGCCTTTGGGGAGGAAAAGAAGGAAGGAAGGAAAGAAGGAAGGGAGGGAGGGAGGGAGGGAGGGAGAGTGCTGTGATTTCAAGACCAGCATGGGCTATATAGTGAATGCCATTATAGCCATGGCTGCTGAGTAGAACATTGTTCCAAACAAAAGAGAGACTCAATGGCACTGGAGAGATGGCTCAGTGGTTAAGAGCACACACTGTTTCCCAGAATTCCAGAATACTATTTTCCAGAGTTCAGTTCCTGGCATCTATATCAGGTGCCTCACAACTACCTGCAATGTTAGCTTCACTCACATGAGTATACTCAAACACAGATGCACAAAACTAAAATAAATCTTAAAAAAAAATTATTGTGTGGATTACCAAACCCACCCTTAAGTTTATTAATGAAAAAAAAAAAAAGGATGTAGTTCCATTAAAGATAAGAACAAGATTAGAATGCGAAGTGACAGTACTGGTAAATGGTGGGGATATCCTCTGAATATACCTTTGGTCTATTGTTGATTTTCCAAGAAGAATACAACTGAGATCATAATCAATTTATCAAATGATAGCTAGGACTGAAAGAGTAGATTGCAAGTTAGTGTTACCAATCTTTTAAAAGGAGGCTGTGGATGCTCATATTGTACATTTATCCCATTTGTTTTAAGATGTATAGCAGAAATACACAAAAGTCTGACCATGGTGGGTAGCAGGGTGGCTTTATAGGAAGATAACTTTAAAGTTTATGGAGTGTTTATCTGGTGTTAGAGGTTGCCCTCCTTCTGCCCCCAAAAACGTCATGTGTCATTTTCAAAATCATGAAAAAAAAATAATAAATTTCCAGTATAGACAAAATTGCATGAGTCACAAGAAGATATTATGCCAATTATTCATAAAAATATTTCAGCAACAGGAGTAGAAGCAAGATTGTTCTGCTATTGAAGCCAAGACAAATAATCTAAGGAGTTGCTCCACAGTTAATTTGAAATTCCTACAGTTGCTGCTTCTTGTGGGGACTGCAGTGATAAAAGAATACTCCTATACAAACCTGCAGTGGAGATTATCCCAACATGATTTTTCACAACTGAAAATTCAAGGCACAGTGTTGCTGTTTGGACCCCAGTCATCTTCTTCTGGTTTCTTCTAGCCCCTTTTATCTGGAAACATAGGAAATATTAATTGCCAGCAAATAATAAATTGATTTTTAGAGTTGTGCTTTGTTTGTCCTGCTGTGAGTTATTTGAGACAGTTGCCAATAGATATTTGCCAAACTCCATCAAGAGCTTGGGGGATCTTCTTAAAAACACAGACTTTGTTAGGGTTGAACCCCTGATCTCCAAAGGGGAGCTTGGCTCATTTGCTTTACAAAAATGACAGCAACCCCTGTCTTTTCTCTCCCTCTCCTATTGGCCAGTGTCCCAGGGAATGAATTTTGCCATGATTTGACGTTATGTCCCACAAATATGGCCCCAAAGACTCACACATCCCTTCAATGCCTTCAGTTGTCACCTTGAGTCACTAAAAATTGAGAAGAATGCATTGTGCCATCCTACCTGCGCATCAGCAATTTTCATTTGCAAGAAAGCAAGTCTAAATCATGTCTGAGCACACTTGATGTATCCATGAACCAGGAGGTATAGCTTTACCTGAGACATCAAAGACCTCATAGGGTCTCTACAGGAGTCTCCCTTAGAAAACTGAGATAATAAAGTCTGTTAAAATTAACCAAAGTCTAAAGGTTCCCCTGTTGTAGAAATACCATGGTGTTCCTCCTATAAAACAACAATATGAACTAACCAGTACCCCCAGAGTTCATGTCTCTAGCTGCATATGTAGCAGAGGATGGCCTAGTCGGCCATCAATGGGAGGAGAGGCCCTTGGTCTTGCAAAGATTCTATGCCCCAGTATAGGGGAATGAGAGGGCCAGGAAGTGGGAGTGGGTGGGTTGGGGAGCAGGGGGAGGGGGGAGGGTATAAAGGATTTTTGGAGAGAAGACTAGGAAAGTGGGTAGCATTTGAAATGTAAATGAAGAAAAAGTCTAATAATAAAAAAAAAAACTATTACCAAAAAATAAATTATCATGGTGGCCAGCTAAACATTGTACAATGCTCCCCCCCTGTGGCCAAATCATGAAGTAGCTCCTTTATCATTACATGAGGTCATCATGCCATCTTCTGGGAAATTCTGGGACTGCATGACATGCTATGAAAACATTCAAAAGCCCCAAATCTAAATACTTATAAAAATTCACATCAAATTGTGTGCATGACTGCAAACTGTGGTTTACTAATTGTGGATAGCTGTGGAATCACGAGGTTAATGCCTAGGACATCATAGAATCTTGGTTCTAGGAGATAATGCAGATGTTTACGCCAGGAAGTTGAGGAACAGTTACGCTAGGGGAGACAAGACTGAAAAAGTCCCCAATTCAGATGGTTTGAGTTGGTGATTCCCAAATGTTTCCTGTTGCCCCCATCAAAACTAGTTAATTCTGGGCAGTGGTGGCACATGCCTTTAATTCCAGCACTTGGGAGGCAGAGGCATGTGGATTTCTGAGTTTGAGGCCAACCTGGTCTACAGAGGGAGTTCCAGGACAGCCAGGCCTATACAGACAAACCCTGTATAAAAAAAAACAAAACAAAACAAAAAAAACAAACCTAGATAATATCTTGGTAGAAATCTGAGGGTTTTTTTTGTTGGGATTTTTGGGGTTTTTTTGTTTGTTTCTTTTTTTTTGTTGGTTGGTTTTGGGTTTTAGCTCCTATCTCAGAAATTTTAATTCAGTGTGTCTTTTCTCAGATCCTTGTAATCTGCATTTTTAAGATCTCTTCTGATGGTTTAGTGAACATCATGCCTAGGGAATGGTGCTACCCACAGTGGACTGGGACTTCCCACGTGAATTAAAACAATCCCCACAGACAAGCCCAATGTAGCCAATCTCTCATCGAGACTCTTCCTAGGTGATTCTAGATTATATCAAGTAGACAATTAATAGTAACAATCACATCAACGAAGAGGAAGAAGGTTTTTCAGAACACAAAGGGAATTCCAGGTTAGCAAGAGTTGGTTTTAGTGGTGGGAAGTATAAGGGAGAGAAAACTGCAGATTGCACATCACACAGCCACTACCCAGGCTTTCATTCCTTGGCCCTGCTTTTGATTCCTTTTTCTCCAGAAGAAATGGGAAGTATGGAAAAGCTGAAGAGGCAAGGGAGAAAAATATAAAGACTACAGCCAGCACAACATGGCTCATGAGAATGGTATAATGGTAAGTGGTCTCTGGCATGATCCCCAATTGCATGCCAGCTTGTGGGGAGGCAGTGAGAAGAGAAAGTCTGGATTAGCCACTGAAGGAAATATACCAAGAACACAGATTTCTAAGCACCAACAGTAATGATTTTCACAGCAATGCTCAGAAACTATTTTTTTTTTCTAGACGGGATGGACTGTTAACAGAATGAATTTTTGAGTTAAAAGGACAGCATCTGGATGGTGAGGATGAGCTACCTTGAGCCTTATTTTATCTTGTTTAAAATGAAGGTCTGAAACCAATGTGATCTTGGTGCCTTGGCAGCTCTCACAGACTCCAATATCAACTGCTCAAATACCACACCATAGTCAGAAGCACCACCCAACTGCCTTTTCTACTTGGGAATCAGCCTATGCCAGATATAGATGACCCTAAGGAACTTGACTATTCTTTGTGGTAGGTCCTGTTGGGGTCATAGTTCGTGGGTGAAGAAAGTATGGTTTACAGAGGTCAAGAAACTCGTTTAAGTATTCACAGCTTGTAAGCAGCAGAGCAGGGCTTCAAGGCTGGATACATTGGTCTCAACCATTACTCTACACCACAGCTTCTTAGAGTGTGGGTTGTGACAAACTTATGTCTGGATGAAGTCAGGAAACAGTAAAGTGCCTCTTTATCTTTCTGCCTCTTCGTGTGTGTGTGTGTGTGTGTGTGTGTACTTACATGTACATATACATATATTACTGCCTACTTTATTTCTTTCTTATTGGCTGAATCTCCTCAATAAAAGTTTTCTGATGGTGGAGCAAGGAAAATGAATTAGAGCTCACACAGGAGTTTTGGGCAGCATTAACCTGTTTTATCAGGACTTCTTAGTAGCTTTGCTTCTGCACATACGTGCATACTTTGTCCTGCACATGCTGGCTTGCCTTGTAAGGTTAACAAACTCCTCAGCCTCAAACACCCTCTGCATTCCAGCTCGTATAAGGTATGGATTTGAATAGTTTCCTAGGATGTTCATACAGCAACAATGGTTTACCCATAGAAAACGAAGATGGTAGTACGTCTTTACCATCATTTCTCAGCACGTATTAGACTGCCATCTTTGGATTTGACTGTGATAAGATGGTTGATTTTAAAAATCACAATTTAGGTTACTGACTTGAGTTACACACAGAACTCATTCCAAGAATTCTGGCTTGGGATTAAGACATAATTTCTAACAATTTCTGAAATGGCTCTAAACATACTTCTGCAAATTTGGACAATGCTCTCAGTGTTGGTGATTATAAAACCAAAATATCAGTGAGCTTTAAAGGATGGTGAAGATGCTCTTAGTCCTGCTGCATCAAATATTCAGCGAAAACTTAGTTCATATAAAAAGAGCACCTAATTATCATTAGTATAAAATCTCCTTTTATCTCTAATGCAGGATAAAATTATATGTATATCGAAGAATTGTTTTAAATTTCCTTACCACTTACTATCAGAAAATGTTTGATTTATGTGGCAGTTTTATATACCTATACACCGGGGTCATGTACAAATATGTCAGGCGCGAGCCGATCATGAATTGAAGATGGCCCACATTATTTCCCTCTTCAGATGACTGAAGTCATCAGTGAAAATATTCAGAAGATTCTTTAACAGTTCTGCCACTTGGAGTGTTTGGGTCCCCCAAATTCTAGACTTCAAGTTTGTCTTTAAAATTGTTTCAAATCAAGGTTCCCATATCTCTCTGTTTAAAAATTTTTTATTGCCAGGCGGTGGTGGCGCACACCTTTAATCTCAGCACTCGGGAGGCAGAGGCAGGTAGATTTCTGAGTTCGAGGCCAGCCTGGTCTACAAAGTGAGTTCCAGGACAGCCAGGGCTATACAGAGAAACACTGTCTCGGAAAAAAAAAAAAGAAAAAAGTAAAAGAAAAAAATTTTATTGGTTATTATATTTATTTACATTTCAAATGTACCCTTTCCCAGTTTCCCTTCCACAAACCCCCATCCCATCCCCCTCCCTTTTGCCCCTGTGAGGATGCTCCCCCCACCACCATGCTAATATATGACTCAGAGCCTTTGGCAGAATAGATTGGGCCTTTCTGTAAGTAGACACCACCTTATCTGGACTTTATCATTATATTTGACCTCCTGTGGTTTGGATGACACAAAGATGAAATGGATTAAGGAACTTGTGTCTACTTTCGGAACTGAGATCTCTCTTGCTATATGTATTTTGGGGATGTGTGACCGGAATTCTGTAAATCAGCTACATTCTTTCATTTCTTGGTCGATTTCACTTCCCAGCTCCCTCAGACCTCTCATACCCCACATGGAGACATAGATGACCAAATGAGCATCTAACAGGTGACGCTCTGCAAGCAGAGCTAGGAAAGCCCCAAATTCCCTGTGTCAGGAACTGCCCCGTCTTTGCCAGTAGGACACTGCGTCAATCTTTCAGGTATGTCTCAAATGTCTGCATGTCTATGCGGAGTCTTTGCAGACACTCAGAAATAGCTGAGCCTTCCAGTTGAGTCCCCATATCACTTACCTGTAAACATCAATTATGATGCCTATCGTTGTTTGTGTCTGTATCTTCTTTCTATTTGTGAACAGGGTTTCATTTTCACAGAAGAATAAGGCAGGGTTGGGACATCATCAGTCTGTGGGCCAGCTGCCAAGCTGCCTCCAGCTTCCCCTCCCCTCCCTGAATACTCAGCTACCTTGGCACATTCTACAACTTAGTCCTCAGTCTTAAAGACCTGTGAACTCACATTTCCATTTCTAAAATCTGTAGTCCTCCCGAGAGTTTTTCTCATAGTAACTGATTCTAACAAGTTTTAAGGGAAAGTCAACAATGACCTGGTGTAAATTTGTAGTAAATAACATCTTTACATAATCATATATTTGTATGATTAGAAACATTTATGAATCAAGAGATAAGGAGTATTGGTCACATGGTCAGAAATAACTGCTGGGTCAACCTCTATTGTAGCACTTCATCTGTTGAAAGCAGAGAAGAGCCTTATAAAGCTAGAATGGAGGAACCATTATGGCCTGATCTCCTTGATAGCTGTACTGGCTAACTTTGTGTCAATTTGACACAGCTGGAGTTATCACAGAGAAAGGAGCTTTAGTTGGGGAAATGCCCCCATGAGATCCAGCTGTGGGGCATTTCCTCAATTAGTGATCAAGGGGGAGAGGCCCCGTGTGGGTGGGACCATCTCTGGGCTGGTAGTCTTGGATTCTATAAGAAAGCAGGCTGAGCAAGC
>NC_034590.1:44237426-44241312 GCF_900095145.1 Mus pahari | reverse complement strand
ATCCCTCTATGGCTTTTGCATCAGCTCCTGCTTTCTGACCTGCCTGTGTTCTAGTCCTGCCTGCATCCTTTGGTGATCAACAGCAGTGTGGAAATGTAAGCCAAATAAACCCTTTCCTCCCCAACTTGCTTCTTGGTCATGATATTGTGCAGGAATAGAAACCCTGTCTAAGACAATGGCTATCTCTACCAGCATTCATTCCCGAGAGAGTGGCATACAACTGATTTCAGCATCACTTTTTGTATCAGAATCTGACCCCTTGACTGCCAACACACTGTCGAATGTCTTCATATTCTTTGTTCCAATGATTGCTACCCATCTCTCCATTTCCTCCCACAGCTGACATGACTCTCATTCATTGTGAGAAGATGTTCCTAGTTGTCTTTGCAGAAGAAGCCCCCATGCATGGTCTCCCAGGAAGCACTCAGAGTCTTCCTTCTGTTCTGGTGTGTGCCATACCCCCTGGCTCAGTATAAATTCTCAGAAGTGTTCTCATTGCTTTGTAGTTTTCCATTTAACTTTATTTTCATCATTTTTGGTTCTTTTTATTAATTCTTCAGGAGTTTCCTATAATGTGTTTTGGTCATATTTATTCTGTCTTTCAACTCAATTCAGCTCCCATCCTTGTCCCTCCCATGTTTGTGTCATTAAAAAAAAAAAAAATTCAAGACCAGTTTTGATATATTTCTAGATATAGTGTTTTCTTCTAAAGTTCTCAACTTCTCAGGGGCTACAGTCTTAGAAGAATCTGTGTCCCCTTCTCCCAGAATCTAATGATTGCCAATAGCTCCACAGCTTGGGGAGGAGGGCATAGGGGTGAGGGCTGTGTGCTCAGTTTCTCTGTCTCCGTGCTGGGATTTGGTCTGTATTGGGCTTACACAAATTTTTGTACATGCTTGTGCTACCACTGTGGATTCATACGTGCAGCTTCCCTGCGACGTTTGCTAGTCCTGAAGACGATGTTCCTTTGCCCTCCTCCTCTACCACCTCGAGCTCTTTCTGTACCCCTTTCTATGATTCTTGAGCCTTGGTAGGGGAGGGGCATTGTTGGCATACATTTCTCTATAGGGTCAAACATTCTGCATTCTCTGATATCTATATATCTATATCTATCTATATATCTCATACATATGTGCATATCATATATATATGCACACACATATACATACATAGACTGGTTGTATGTTAATCACAATCTACTGCAATTAGAAGCTTCTCCCACAAGGGATGGGCAATGCATTAATCTAAGAGTGTATAATGTTACGCTATTAGGAGCCAGTTCAGTTTTATGTCCATTTACCAACATAAGAGTAGTTGGTTAGTTTCTAGGGCCTATGACCACCTATCTCAAGCTTCTTCCTCTGTGATGTCGCTGCACTGACTGTAACCAGGAATTAGGAGCCAAGTAAACCCATTCCTTCTTCATGTTTTGCTGCTGTTTGTTTTTGTCTTTCTTTCGTAGAACGTTTGATCATAGCAACAGAAACGAAACTAGAACTCACAGTGTCCACATCATCTGGAAACAAAAGATGCAACATCATCAGCCTCTTCAAGAACTTACCAATCAAGATGTCCAAGGATAGAGTTCATTCCCGTGTGGATCAACTGCCCTGCCGGGCTCTACTCTAGTGAGGGGACTGCGCATGATCTCAATGACACATTCAGAAAGTGGACAATTCAAAGCTCAAGCAGACCAAGGCCACTAGCATGCAATGTGGCAACAAGAAACTATAGCTAGGAAATCTGAAGGTGTGCTATCCAGGCAACAGGTAAAGGTGGTATGTGCAAAGCCACATAAAATCAAAAGAACATTTTGATTGGCATTAGAAATAAATACCACTGTTTATCACATGCTGGGTAATATTCTAACAGAAATCACAATAACTTCTCCCTCTTGAATGCCAAGTTATCAAAAAAAAACGTACTTGCCTTGCCATTTGAAAATCTGCAAATAAAAGACATGGGGAAAAATAGCAAGGAAGCTTCCTGAGTTATTGCTTTCAGGGATGAACATGAGGTATGTTTATGGTTGGGTCAGGACTGGGCAGTTAGGAACAAATTCTGGACACTAGACTTTGAATGACCTTTGTGACTTATAGTTCCTCTAATCAAGGTCAGTGGCTGACTTGAAACTAATGTACCAGAGAAATTAGGAAAATGAAACAACCTAGTGTCTTTTTTACTGTTCTAGTACTGTGAAGAGATATGACCAAGAAATGTACAAAAGAAGCCATTTGATTAGGGGTTTGCTTACAGTTTCAGAGGATGAGTTCAGACCATCATGTCAGGGAGCATGGTGGCAGACAGGTGGCATAGCTCTAGAGCAGTAGCTGAGAGCTTGCATCTGATCCACAAGCAGGAGGGAGGGAGATGGGGAAGGAGGGGGAAAAGGACAGGGACAGGGAGAAAAAGAGAGAAAACAGGTCAGGAACAGGCTTTTGAAACCTCAAAGTTTCCCAATACCCAATGACACACCTCTTCCAACAGGGTCATTTCTCTTCCTCCCAGTCCTTCCTACACAGTCCACCAACTAGGAACCGGATATTCAAATATAGGAGCCTGTGGCTTGGAGCCATTCTTATTCAAACCACCACACCATCCATGTTACTACATGTTTCCTGGATGATTTCTTCTGCGGTTCCATGCGAGCCTTCACTCACTTTTTGACAAAGCAGTGGCTCAATGCGAACCTTCACTCACCTCCTGAAGAGGCAAGAGGTTCCCTGCGAGCCTTCGCTCACTTCTTGACGAAGCGGCGGCTCAGTGTGAGTCTTCACTCACCTCTTGAGGAAGCGGTGACTCAGTGTGAGCCTTCACTCACTTCTTGATGAAGCGGCGGCTCAATGCAAAGAGTGGTCTCTCTCTCAGACCCCAAACCCAGAGCCACACGCTGGGCGCCAGTTTTCCCCGACTTGCAGGGAGAATCAGTGGGGACCCAGGGCAGGAGAGAGAGAGAGAATGAGAGGGACAAGAGACACGAAGAATGAGAGCAAGTCAATCATACTGATCAAGCTCTCTAAACTTTATTCAGGAGTGGCAATATAAGCATAGGCAAGAGGAGGCTCCAAGGGAGGGGGGAAGAGCCTGGGGGCTCTCTGAAGGTCAGGTGGCAATCTTCAGCTCCTGGAACCAATGGTCACAGTGTCCTCTTTTCCCATAAACATTCTTACTGTTATGACCACGAATGTTCTCTCAGGATTGTTTATGTAAGCTAGAAAATGTCCACAAGGCCATGGCTGAGGCCATGGATCCCAGCATCCAGGTGTTAAATACTTCTCCACTTCTGCTATTCATGTAAGCACAGAGGAAAGAAGGAGCTGAAGTTATTCCGTGCACAATTTTCACTTCAGGATTTTTGTTTCTCCAGTTCCTGAACTTAGAAATGATTTTATTTCCTGATGAAAGGCTGGGACAATATGGAAGCTTAATCTTGTCATTGGAATTTTATCTTCAAAATTTACTGGGACCAAATGCTACAGTCTCTCCTCGACCACTTTTCACATTTGCTTGGGTCATTTCTGTCTCATGTCTACTCTTTGAGACCTTTGAAGGAAGATATAGTTGATCTATATAACTCCCTCCTGTGCATGGTAGAATGTCTGTCCCTTATATCCCTCCTCCAAATGCCAATCAGTGTGTCATCTGCCCCATGTGTCATCAGAAAAGGAAATGAGTGCAGAACATGATGAGCTTAGGGGAGCTCTTATTTCAGAGACTGCCTCTTGACAAAGGAAATACATACATGCCTACATACATATGGTGCTAAAGAAAGGTGACAGATCAATTTCTAAGGCACAACCTATCCAAGCATGGAATATTTTAGAAAGTCCTGGTAACTCACACAGATATTATCTGGAAGGAGGAGGAGGAGGAGGAGGAGGAGGAG
>NC_034590.1:44235807-44237421 GCF_900095145.1 Mus pahari | reverse complement strand
AGAAGAAGAAGAAGAAGAAGAAGAAGAAGAAGAAGAAGAAGAAGAAGAAGAAGAAGAAGAAGAAGAAGAAGAAGAAGAGACATCACAAATAATTTCATACTCTGCAATGTTTGTAGAAGAGGGTGGTCAAATACTCCAGCTCACTTACTAGCTCCATCCTGTCCAGAGCTGTTAGGACCACTGCTTTGTGTCTCTCCTTATCCTCTCTTGCTTCTCTAAAACAAACATCAGCCACTTCTAACAGACCAACATTCTCCTTCACTCAAATTCAGTACGTGGCCTACAGAGCTGATTCAACCTTGCTTGTCACTATCTGCCTCGTTCAGCTCTTAAGTTACAAGTCAAAAGGTTCTTTTCTGTTTATTAATATGTCCCCCTCGAGTCTACTGCATGTGATTGGGACTGTTTTGTTAACTTTTATTTCCTTTATTTCTATTTCTGTTACAGTTACATGATATTGTATGTATTTCCGTACATGTATATGTCAATGTACATCAGACTACATTTACAACAGCAAGGATACAGATCAATATCAACATTCCAATACATTTCTTTGTTTTGTACTCTTGTATTCAGATTCTCCTTCTCCCACCCCCGACAACCACTGCATACTTTCTGCTCTGTTAAAATTTCCAGAATGGCATATAAAGGAATGATACAATATATAACCTTTCTGAGACCAGGCTCTTGTACTTAGCACAGTGGTACTTAACCAGGAACTTTGGACAGATGGAGGGGGTTTCGGCTGGTCGGACTCTGGAGGGAAGTGTGTTATCGCCATCTAGTGGAGAAAAGTCAAGATTGTACCAAGAGACCACAGTGCACAGGAGCCCCACAATACATTACCCAACCCAAAGTCAGCAATTCAAACTTGGACAAACTCTGATCACACGGTGTATTCATTCATGTGGTTACATGTATCACTAGTATATTAGTTTTAACTGCTTGGCTATATTCCATGTGTGGATGTGACTCAATCGCATCCATTTCACCCCAGAAAGATACTTTGATTATTTGCAAGTTTGGGTAATCATGAAAAATAAGGTCTTGAACATTTTATTCACAAATCTTAAATGAATATTCCCTTCAAGTCACTCCTGTTTGATTTTTTACCTTTTGTTTTTCTTACTAATAAGTTAGTAGTGTCTTGAAGTTCATGAAATTATGGCAGTCAGTAACAATTCTGAAGACTCAATTGTTGAATCCTCAGGAATTCTGTGACTTTGTTGGTGGTTACAAGTTGTGGGGAAATCCTGCTAATTAAGGTCAAAGTCTACCAATGTCAGGAAAGCCTTTTGGGCTTGGTGCAAAGTGGAAGACTCCCTTTACTCGTGGGGTTCTCCCATCTCTGACCTTAACCTCCACACACTTCTATCTGGGAAATGTCATGTAGCCTTGGTTAAGATTATAGGTTCATGAGTATTTTGTTCCTTATTCTAAGGAGGAATGAGGTATCCACACGATGGTCATCTTTCTTGGTTTTCTTGTGTTTTGCATAATGTATCTTGGGTATTCTAAATTTCTGGGCTAATATCCGCTTATCAGTGAGTGCATATCTAGTGACTTCTTTTGTGATTGGGTTACCTCACTAAGGATGATATCCTCCAGATCCAT
>NC_034590.1:44227293-44235447 GCF_900095145.1 Mus pahari | reverse complement strand
GCCTGGGCCAAGTAGTGGGAGTGGGTGGGTAGGGGAGCAGGTGTGGGGGGTATAGGGAACTTTCGGGATAGCATTTGAAATGTAAATAAAGAAAATAATAATTTAAAAATTAAAAAAAAATTACAGGTTCAACTTCCTTTCTCCATTAAGGACTGGTTCAGCTAGCCCCTGGTATTCCTCCTCATACTAATGAGGTATCTAGATACCTTAGCTTTCAGCCAAGGACCTTTGCCCACCCTAGGTATTCCTACCCCTTTCCCCCAAACTATACAACCCTTGAATCACCCCAAGTAAAATGATCTGTCTCCCTACGGTTCGTCCCCATGTGTCATCATCATCTTATGTACTCACAAGGCTCCTGAACTGCCCAAGTCCCCCAGGCCCTGTCCATCTTCCACTCTGCTCCATTCGCCCTTGTAGATCGATACCCACTGGAGGATCCCTGCGGCAGGGAAGGCCACACAAATGTAGAGAAATATGTGGAAAGCCACTCATTTGCCACAATGGATCTTTGCTTAGGGAATATCTGAAGAGAGTCTAAGCTTTGTGACTGCAGTCGATTTGCAGGCTCTCTGCAAGCAGACAAGTGCTTCCTCGGCATAGACCATCATTGCCCATTGCTTCTTGAATCAAAGCAGATGCAACAAGCTGAATGGTCACCTCACAATACTGAACTCTTGAACATTCTCCTAGAGAGGGAAGGGAAGGCTCACAGGACAGATGAACTTACAAATCTCAAGAGACTTCCAAATGTCACAAGTGTTGCAGAATCCTCGCGATACCCCTTCTTTGAGATCTATAAAAGGCAAGTAATTGCCAAGGCGGTGGTTTGTATTTTAGAGCTTCCTGTACTCCTTGGTAGCCTAGGTTACCTCCTAGAGTTCTTTGAGTCATCAGTGTCTTGTCAGTTACCCAAATAAGCAGTTCCCCAGGCTGAATCTGCACAGAATCAGTTCTTTGTTCTGTCGGTACCTTTTCCAGCTTGGGTGAATAAGCATTTCTTCACATCTTCCTAGAAAATGTCACATGCACTTGGAGACTGAGCAGGGACTTAAAAATGTATGGGGGTGGAATGATTCAGGGTGAGTCACAGGGTGGCCCTCTCCATTATGTGTGTGAGATGTTGTGGCTCTTAGCTATGGTGACAGCTGCTTATTGCCCCTTCTGTAGATGGTAAGATACACAGCGGAAGCCGAGCTTTCTGCCCAGAGGGATTTGCCCACTTAAGGAAAAGGTTACAGCAGGAAAAGGACAAGCAGATGGTATTCTCCATGTTAGTATAGTGATCCAGTAGATTAGATAATAGGAGAGTGACACGAAGGTATTGGCTTGCTATTTCTTATATCTAGGGACTATGAAGGAAGGAGAGTACTGATTAGATCTTTGTTAAAGAGCCCATTACAGTATTCAAATTATAGAGGCAAGGAGCCAAGGAAGGGAAGAATGAAGGAAAAGCAACAGAGGTACCACTTAGGTCCAATCTTTAATGAAGAGAAAGGGAAAACACATCTGAGTTGCGCTAAACAAGTATAGAAAGAATGTGTTGTGGCAGAGTTCCAAGAAGGAAAAAGAAAATGTCAGAAAGCCAAGCACTGTGCCTGTGAGCTCTGGAAAGCATTAAAGCCAGAAATGTGAATGGCAGGTGGGATCACCTTCTATGTGGAGGAATATCATGTGGTGGAGAGTCACCACAGTTATAGCTGTGTGTGGTGACGGAAGTTGACTCCAAGTTAGGGTAACTGGAGGCCCTGTGGGGTGGTGCAGGTTTTATTACTTCATTCATATGCAGAGCTTGTCCTTGGATGTTATTGCTGATGGTGATTAATTCAAAGCAACCTCCTAAGATTACTGGGAGCAATGAGCATCAAGGGTTGGATATGGAAATAGGGGAGCTCCTCTGAAAATATTAGGCTTCTCTTAGAAGTGGGCTATTAAGCCGGGTGTGGTGGCGCATGCCTTTAATCCCAGTACTCAGGAGGCAGAGGGAGGCGGATTTCTGAGTTCAAGGCCAGCCTGGTCTACAAAGTGAGTTCCAGGACAGCCAGGGCTATACAGAGAAACCCTGTCTCGAAAAAAAAGAAGAAGAAGAAGAAGAAGAAGAAGAAGAAGAAGAAGAAGAAGAAGAAGAAGAAGAAGAAGAAGAAGAAGTGGGCTATTATCCCCCAACTCTGTATATATATATATATATATATATATATATATATATATATATATATATAATCTTATATCATATATATAGGATTTTGCCTAAGGGTGCAAACTTTAGGGATAGTCAGTCACAGTTAAATTAAGTAGTAGCCTGTAAGCTACCATCTGCAAGGCTGAGAAATCATTCCTCTATCCCAAGGCCCCTTTATCGGCTATCTGTGGTGGGTGAAGAGGTTGCGTTACTTACGGAGAATGACTGACTACAGATTGTGGGGAGCTAAGTGGCCTGATATCCTAGATCCATGCTGCTGTCTCCAATATGACTATTTTTTTTACAACACTGAGATGAGTGATACAATCTGTTCTTTATTTATTAGGTCTTGGTGATGATTTCATTAGAATCATTTTGGGTTTTGTTCACCATTATTTACCAAGTCATAGGATAAATTTATGCTTGGTCGGAATTCACAACAGTGAATCTTCAATAGGTCTTGCCTTGGTAAAAAATGTTTTATTACGTGATACCCATGGTAATCTCATAGATTTGCCTTTGTCAAGACAGTAAAATAAGAAGTTAAAGAATTTCAAGGAGGGTTGATAGAAAAGAGACTCAGAAGTTTTATGGTAGTTGATAGAAAATCTAAGTACCAGGGGTTGGGGTATAATCCCTGACATCCCTTCCCAACATGTAGGCTATTGATACTGATGTTGGTTGCATACCTGATGATGCAATGGTGATACAACTCTTATAAGTGTAGCAAATGTTTTCCAAATGTATTTAAGGTTCTGTTCACAGGAAGGAGTCTGTATTTGCTACTGGAAGCCTAGACAAAAGTCTGTGAGTGGGATAACAAATTTAGTAAGGACACAACTGCTGTTGTTTTGTTAAAGTGATATGATGTGGCTATTAAAAATGAATTCTCTTCTGTAATAATTAGTATCAATTGTCAATTTGACAGAGTTTAGTTGCCTGGGAGATGGGTTTCTGGACTTGTCTGTGGGGAGCTATCTTGCCTGCTTTAATTGAGATGGGAAGACCTGTCCAAGTGTGAATGGCATTCTTCTTTAGGCAGTGGATCTGGGACTGAGCAGCCCTGTGTATACATTGCTGTCTTCTGACTGCAAATATAATATGATCAGTTGCTTCAAGCTCCTGCTTTCACTGCCATGACTTCTCTGACTCAGTGGACTGTACCTTTAACTATGAGCTACAACAAGCCATTCCTTCCTTCAGCTGATTTTTTTCAGGGTATACTGTTATCCCAACCTGAAATAAACTAAGCCATCTGTGGTGGTTTGTATATACTCAGCCCAGGGAGTGGCACTATTAGAAGGTGTGACACTGTTGGAGCAGGGGTATCACTGATGGTGTGGGCTTTAAGACCCTCATCCTAGGTGCCTAAAAGTGAGTATTCTGTTAGCAGCCTTCAGATAAAGATGTAGAACTCTCAGCTCTGCCTGCACTATGCCTTCCTGGACATTGTCATGTTCCTACCTTGATGATACTGGACTGAACCTCTGAACCTATAAGCCTGCCCCAACTAAATGTTGTTTCCATAAGACTTGCCTTGGTCGTGGTGTCTGTTCACAGCAGTAAAACCCTAAAAGACACCATCTCAGGAGCATTTATGTATGCCCAGGGTTCTGACTGTTGTCAGATGAGGTTGAAGGAAACTTACTTTACTGTGGGAGCAGTTACTATAGAGACTGTGATTATTCAAATTATTGGTAGTGAGTGCCTGTCGTTGTGGTCCATACTGTTGCTGTGTCACAGCAACTCAAAACTTAGCTCTAAATGACAGAGAATCATCATAAACCTCCATCACCTCTCCCAGGTTCAAGGACCACCATGGGACATGGGGTGCAAAGAATGTCAGAGCAAGAGAAAGTAGAGGTTTGCTATGTAACTGTTTGATCTGGGTATGGCCCTTGCCTCGCTGAATAAGAGGACTTATGATCATCCTGGTGAGACCCACATAAGAGGACATTAACATTCCTTGGCATAGGGAGAGTAGCAGCTCATGGGAATTGTGGGTCTCCCAAGTGTTATAAGATTTGATGAGACTTAACCCCTTCTTGAGGTTACTGAAAAGACAATTGACTGGCAAGGCATGGCACTCTGTACATTGCTGAGAAGACATTTCAGTACCCCCCAACCCCCATGAACCCCTGATTTGTCCACATTGTGGTTGGGACATTTCCATCATGCACCTGCCTGTGAGTTACCTTGAGAACTTTTTGGGACTGTAGATGCATTTGAATGTACCGTCAATAAACCCTTGAGCAATCCTTTCTGTGGTTTGTTGGTTAATTCTGTGTCTGGAGTCAAAAGATAATTCTGGGAAAAGTCGCATGATAAAACCCTTATAAACATTTTGTAAATAGTCTTATGAAGCATTGTGGAGGGATGGCCTAACCCTGGGCTTATCTAATCACCGAGACAGTGTTAATTACTGGTTAGTAATTTGGAATCTGGGTTTATAAGACAATATCTCTCAACCCCCTAGCTTACTGCTAAGCTGACAAAGCAGGGGCTCTGGCTTGGAAAGAAAAAGTTTCGCAATGACCTCAATTACAGTCTACAATAAGCAGCAAGAATCACTCCCGGGGAGGGAGGGTGGTCTGATTCTCAGAGGTTACACATTCTAATACAGAAAAAATGTTTAGTTTTCCACATTACATGCCACAGGGAAAGACATGTGAAGAAATGGAAGGTAGCTCACCGACATGATAAAACTGTCCTGAGATGGACAGATAGGTCCCTCTGAAGGAAGACATTAAGTCAGCCATCCTAAACACCCTCAAAGAGATTAAGAAAAACACAGGGAAAACTAAAGAAACCTGGAAAAAAATATCTTGTTAAAATCAGATGATAGGGAAAAGTTAGAAAATATTAAAATAAACCAAATAGAAACTATGAAGTTCAAAAGTATAAAGTCTGAAATAAAAATTTATTTACATAATTTATTTTTTTATTCTCATTACTACATCCCAATGGCAGCCCCCTCCCTTCTCTCCCTCCAAATCCCTCCGCAGTTACCCCTTTCTCTCAGAGAAGAGGAAGCCTACCTTGGGTACCACCCTACCCTGGTACATCAAGTCCCAGCAGGACTAAGGACCTCCTGTCCCACTGAAGCCCAACTGGGCAGTCCAGGTCTGGTAAGGGGATCCAGTGGCAGACAACAGAGTCACAGACAGTCCCTGCTTCAATTGTTAGGGGATCTAAATGTAGACCAAGCTACACATCTGCCTCAAATATGGGTGGAGCCTAGATTCTGTCTTTGTGCTCTTTGTTTGGTAGTTGAGTCTCTGGGAGCCTCCATGGGCCCATGTTAGGACTTCTTATGTTGTCCTCCACCCCTCAGGCTCACTCAGTTCTATCACCAGCTCTTGTGACAGACTCCTCAAGCTTGGCCTGATGTTTGGCTGTGAGTCTCTATGTCTGTTTTCATCTGCTGCTGGATGAAGCCTCTCAGGAGACAATTATGCTAGTTTCCTCTCTGTAAGCATAGCAGAGCATCATTAATAGTCTCAGGGGTTGGCTATCTCCTAAGGGATAGGTCTCAAGTTGGGCCAGTCACTTGTTGGCTATTCTCTCAGTCTGTGTACCATCTTTATCCCTGTACATCTTGTAGGCAAGACAAATTATGGGTTGAAGGTTTTGTGAGTGTGCTGATGCCCCACTTCTTCCACTGCAAGTCCCACCTGGTTATAGGAGATGGTCACCTCAGTCTCTATGTCCCCTGCTGGTAGGACTCTCAAATAAAGAGGAAGATGCATTTGACAGTGAAGAGACACTGGGTGAAGACAAAGACAAGGATGGTGATGGTGGTAGTAATGATGGCGGTGATGATGATGTATAAGATGGAGAGGACGCCCAAGAAGACACCATGGAGACTACAGCATCCAAAGGAAAGAAGGCTCTTGGAAAAGTCACTGTTGTAAAAGCCAAGAACATGGCCAAGGAGGAAGACGAAGAGAGACAAGATGAAGAAGAGAAAGATGAGCCTGTTAAAGCAGGACCTAAAAAGCACAAGAAGAAAACAACCAAATAGTTGCTCTTGAAGTCACAGACTGAGAGCGGATGGCTCAGCACCAACAGCATCTGTCAATCAACTAAGTGAAAACCTGAATCTTAGCACACTTGTCCCCAAATGAAAACTCCAGCCACGAGTGTGCTGCTGAAGACGATCTTGCTATCGAGCCTGTGAAAAAGGCCATTCCTAAGATGTCCAGTTGGCTGAACTTTGAATCTGATGAATATCCAGAAAAAAAAAAAGCCTTTAAGGTCACTGTTTTCAAGGTCTTGGACAAAGACATTAGACTAGAGAGAGAAAAAGAAAGACAATGAGAAAGTTCAATTTCCAAAACCATTTTCGGTCCCCAAACTCAACATCACTCAAAGTTAATGAAAAATCTTTTATTAAAAAGGGTTTTTTTTTTTTTTAAGAAGAAGAAGAGATTAATACATTTCCCAACAGAAATGGAATCTGTCACTTGTTAGCAATCTGTCACAAGCACTGGTAAAGAATGCTTTCAACATGGTGAAAGGACCCTAGGTAGGAAACTGAGCCCATATGCAAACGCAAAGGTAAAAATGAAATCAGAAAAACAGCAGACATAGCACATGAGCAAAGAGAGCACCGACAGAAATAAAAACTTTGCATCATTGTCTTGTGGGTTTCAAGGTTGCATGCTTTTAGACGATTTAAAAGTGTCACGTGAATGAAGCCAAGCACCTAAGAGCAGCGATTGCAGTGTGGAATGACAGAGTTTGTGGATATAGCTTGTGAATATTACAATATATAGTTGCAGAGAAGATGTATTGGGTCAAGATTTTATGTGTCAAGTGAGGTTGATTAGGTATTAATTCAAGTGTGATTGTAATCAATTTAAAATAGTAATCATGACATACAGTCACGTTCAAAACATTGAAAATGCACAGATAGGGGAAGAAAAAGGATAGTGAAATCCAACAAGAAAGTCTCATGTGTATTAGATAGGACACATTCTCAAACTCAGTACAAGAAAGACAAGACATACCATGTACTGACAAAGGCTTTGTCTGCCAGGAACATGTAAAAATTGCAAGCATGCACAATTTAAAACAGAGTTTCAAGACAGCAAGCAAGCCTGTGTCTTCCATTACATGAGCACACAGTACTGCTCCTTTTGATTATATGGTCTGTAACTTTTCCTCAGTTTTCTTTTAGGGCTCCACTTGACAGACACTACTGTCTAGATTCATACCTCAGTATTACCCTTCAGCTCCTGTGATCAGTGTGTGTTTTCTGTTCTGTTTCACATTCCAGTTGCTTATTGCAGGCATTTGGAAAGCAATTCCTTTCTGTGTGTTTCCCTTGTATCGTCTCTCCTTTTTATGCTCACTCATCCCTTTTCTCTGGTGCATGTTATAGACAAGTATTTCGATGTAATTTACACATTATAGGATTATCCAACCATCTATGTTATGACAGTTGTGACCTAAGATGTACTAAGTGTAACCCTTCTGGCTTTCTTTTGATTGAGATGCCCCTGGTATGAATGTACCCCATTGCCTTACTTTAACTTCTCTGTGTCATCATACTGAAAGTGAGTTTATTGTAGGCAAAGTATAGTCAGGATTTATTTTTCACTCACTTTAATAATTTCTATCTTTTCCAACAAAGAAAGAGAACTTCAGACCAATATCCCTTATGAATATAGATGCAAAAATACTCAATAAAATCCTCCCAAACTAAATCCAAGAACACATCAAAATGATCATTCGTCATGACCAAGTAGGCTTCATGCCAGGGACGCAGGGATGGTTTAATAAGGGAATCCATCCACGTAAACCACTACATAAACAAACTCAAAGAAAAAAACCACATGATCATCTCGTTAGATGCTGAAAAGCATTTGACAAAATCTAATACCCCTTCATGATAAAAGTCTTGGAAAGATTGGGAATTCAAGGCCCCTACCTAAACATAATAAAAGCAATCTACAGCAAACCAGTAGCCA
>NC_034590.1:44208238-44224943 GCF_900095145.1 Mus pahari | reverse complement strand
ATCGGCCATCATTGGGAAGAGAGGCCCCTTGGTCTTGTAAACTTTATATGACCCAGCACAGGGGAAGGCCAGGGCCAAGTAGTGGGAGTGGGCGGATAGGGGAGCAGGGGCAGGGGTGGGGTATAGGGAACTTTTGGGATAGCATTTGAAATGTAAATAAAGAAAATAATAATAATAAAAATATATTAAAAATTAAAAAAATAATTTCTATCTTTTATATGTTGTTATGAAGACCTCTTAAATTTACTGTAATCACTGATATGCATGTTTCTGTTGCTATGACAGAATACTCAAGGGAAGTCATTTGAATAGAGGAAAGGTATATTTTGTCTCATGATTCCAGACATTCCCGGCGACAGCTGCCATTGCTTTTAGGTCTTTGGCAAAGTCGAAGAATCACAACAAACGGGCAAGGTAGAAGAAAGCTGCTCCCCTCACTGTGTGCTGGAAGCAGAGAACACTAGAAAGGGCAGGACAAGATACACCCTTAAAGCCACACTTCCAGTGACCACTTGCTCCAACCAGGCTCCAATCTCCAGTCTGCAACGCCTGCAAATTAAGCTATCATCTTACAAGTCCGGTGGACTGTAGGCTTTGATCTTTCTCAAGTTAATTTTAATAACAGTTTTAAACGTTTTAACCTCCTTTCTAACCTACCACCCTCTAGAGGTAGTAGAAAAGAAAGGTTATTATGATTCTGGGGAAATGGGAATGTTTAGAAATTGTCCTTTGCAGCATATCCCATCTGTGCTGTCAGGAAATCAGCAGTTCAGTTCACAGGAATCATCAGGGACAACTTGATCCACTTGCAAACACATCACAAATACACCAGCAGTCCAGTTCGGTAGCGTCTGGGATAGCAAACAGGAATCAGCAGCAGTGTATGACCTAGCAGAGACAGCCAGGCCTCAGCCAAACTAGCCAGAGTCATCAGGAGGGATTAGCATCAGCAGGGACACCAGAAGTTCTTTGTTGTGCCTCTCTCAGCTAGTTGAAGATCAGCGAAGAAGATGCAAGAAGAAGAATTGCAAAGATAGCAGGCCAGGCTAAGAATTTGTCACTGTTTTGGGGGTCCTATTTCTATTCCTTCTAAACATCACATGTCCGCTGTGGGTCTTGCCTAACCATGTGTCTTCCCTCAGCATGCGAGTCTGTCTTAGGAAAACTGCATCTGAGTATGTATCCTCTCACATCACTGTGCCAATCAGCAGGAGTACACAGATGTGGCAAGAAACTGCAAGAACACCACCAGAGGTTTTCAGTGCATTTCTGTCTATGGAGTCACAACAAATGGAGCTCAACAATAAACTGTAAAGCAAACCAATACATACATGTCCTTAGCAAAGAATTCTTCCTCACATGTCCTTTCACGTGCTTGCTTTAGCAAAGCATGTTTTCACCTCTGTCTGCTTCAGCAAAATGTTCCGTCACATGTCTGCTTTAGCAAAACACCCTTTCACCTATGTCTGCTTTAGGAAAGTACTCCTTCACATGTCTGCTCCAACAAAACACCACCGAACACAACTGACTTTCCAAAGAACCCTGAAGTTTCCACTCCAATGGACTACTATTAAAAATAAAAGCCTGTGTGATCAGACACTTTCCCAAAGCCCCATAGTTGCCAGCCAACCGTTAACACATGGGCGTTCTGGGGGACAGTTGACATTCAAAGCACTGCAGCTGACTGCTATGCTTCTGATTCCTCTGACCACGTTTTTGCTTTGATTTCCTCTTGTCCTGATGTCTCTGATTTTATGTTATCTTTTATATGATTTTCTACTTTCTATCCTCCATTGGTCTATTAATTATACTCTATTTGAGAAAACAAAATGTTTATCTTAGGGTTCAAACTATACATTTATGCTACTCTATGAAACCTCTTCTAAATAGCACTGTATTGTTTTATTTGTAATACAGAATTATCCTTATGAAGGAACATTCCCTAATTCCTATCTCCTATCCCATGTGACATCTCTGCCGTTCATTTCATTTATTCATGTTAGAAATGACTATTTTAACCATTATTTAAAGGTGTAACAGTTAGAATATTTTATTTTACACATATGTATTTCTCTGATGCTCTCTCTTTAAATAAATCTTAACTGCTAGCCTATTTCATTTTCCCTGTCACTGAAGAGCACTTCTCTATTTATAGACATTTGTGTTTGAGACATTTCCATTTCAATGCCTTCTGCAGAACAAATGCATAACCATTAAGTTCATATTTATTGTCCTTTGCATTCCTCTTTGAATTTTGAGAGGCACTGTGTCTGTATATAAACTTCTAGGTTACTATAATTTTCCCAAAACATTTAAAGATATCATACTCCATTCTTTTTGCAGTGGCCTGATTGCTGATAAGAAATCATACACACACACACACACACACACACACACACACACACACACACACACACGCACACACCATATTTCTATGATCTGCTATTGATAAAGTAAATTTTCATTGATTTCTAGAAAGTTTTTAATTTCTTTATTTCTTCTCTGACACAGTGATCTTTGAATAAAGACTAGGTTTTTTAAATTATTTATTAGATATTTTCTTCATTTACATTTCAAATGTGATCCCGAATGACCCCTATACCATCCCCCCCACCCTGCTCCCCTGCCCACTCACTCCCACTTCTTGGTCCTGGCATTCCCCTGTATGGGGCATATACAGTTTGCAAGACCAAGGGGCCTCTCTTCCCAACGATGGCTGACTAGGCCATCTTCTGCTATTTGAATCATAACCTCTATTAGTTTCATTATTTTTCTGTTAGTTTTTGTCTTGATGACCTGTTCATTGGTGAGAATGGAGTGTTGAGGTCCCCCATAATTAATGTGTAGGGTTTAATGTGAGATTTAAGATTTAGTAATGTTTCTTTTAAAAATGTGGGTACCCTTGCATTTGGGGCATAGATATTCAGAATTGAGATGTTTCTTGGTTGATTTCTTTCTTTGATGAATATGAATTGTCCTTCCCTGTCACTTTTGATTACTTTTGGTTGATTGCCTATTTTACTAGATATTAAACTCCAGCTTGTTTCTTGGGTCCATTTTCTTGGAAAACCTTTTTCCAGCCCTTTATACTGAGACAATGAATGTCTTTGTTGCTGCAGGATGTTGGGTCCTGCTTCTTAATACATTCTATTAGCCGATGTATTTTTACTGGGGAATTGAGCCCACTGATGTTGAGAGGTATTAATGATCAGTAACTGTTACTACCTGTTGTTTTGATATTGGTGGTGGTTGAATGTATATGTGCACAGGCATGTTGCTTCTGGTTTTAATTGTATGAAATTATTTATTTCTTATATTTTCTTGAGTGTAGTTAGCCTCATTGGGCTGAAGTTCTCCTTCTAGTATCCTTTGTAAGGCTGTGTTAGTGGAGAGGTATTGGTTGAATTTGGTTTTGTCATGAAATATATTGCTTTCTCCATCTATAGTGATTGAAAGTTTTGCTTGGTATAGTAGTCTGGGCTGACATTTGCAGTCTTGTAGAGTCTTCAAGACCTCTGACCAGACTCTTCTAGCTTTCAGAGTATCAGATGAGAAATCAGGTGTAATTTTGATATTTCTGCCTATATTTCATACTTGTTCTTTCTCTCTTACTGCTTTTAAAATTCTTTCTTTATTCTGTGCACTTAGTGTTTTCATTATTATGTGGCAGGAGCATTTTCTTTACTGGTCTAGTCTGTTTGGTATTCTGTAAGCTTCTTGAACCTTCATAGGCATCTCTTTCTTTAGGTTAAAGAAATTTTCTTCTATTATTATGTAGAAGATGTTTTCTAGGCCTTTAAGTCGCAACTCTTCTTCTATTCCTATTCTTAGGTTTGGCCTTTTGATAGTGTCCCATATTTCCTTAAGGGGTTTAATCATGTCCTCTTTAAAGGCCTCTATCATCTTTAATAAAACTGGATTTACGATCCTCTTCTTGTGCTTCAGTTTCATTAGGATATCCAGGGTTTGTTGTAGCAGGATAGCTGGGCCCTGGTGGTGCCACATTGCCCTGGGTCTTGTTGGTTGTTTTCTTACACTGTCCCTTAGGCATCTGGTTTCCCTGATGTTGGCTGGATGTTCCTGATAGCAGCGGGATTTCTTGGGAAGGTTTTTTTTTTTTTTGGTTTGGGGGGGTGGAAGAAGCTGCACACAAGACAATGGAGGTCAGGGTATTTTACTCTGATGTCTGGACCTCAGGTAGACCCCACTCTGCAGGGTTTCAAGCGGCCTCTATTCTGTAGGCAATGTCCCAGTCAAACCCAGCTGGCGTGGTGGGCAAATCCAACTAGAATGAGTGGTCTGGCAGGGTTCCAAGCTGCTTCGTTTTGGAGCCCCCACAGTTTTCCATGGGGAGGCACGATGCCCTCAGAAGCCATGCATGTCTCCCCCGAATCGAGGAGCAGGGTCAGATCAAGACAACAGGGCTCAGAGGACCACAGGCCAGCCCACTTGCTTCTGCAGATTCATTGACTTCTTTACTCTTTGTATCTTTCATTTTCTCCTGGGAATTTGCTTATCCAGCTTCATGATTTGGGTCTTTATCCTGGTTGTGGTCCCCTGAGTTTTCCAAAGCTGGGACTCCATATGTCCTTAATTTTGACAAGTTGATGGTGACTATATCTCAAATATTTATTCTGCTGTGTTCATTCTTTTGTCCTTCCTCTGTCACTCCAATCTTTATAAATTGCCACATAGGCCTTTGTCTTCCTCTTCCCTCCTGTTTCCTCCCTCCCTTCCTCTTTGCTTCCTTCTTCCCATATTTCCATTTTGGCAAATCTTTTCTTTAACTCATGTTCCCACTTATTCTGTCTTCATCTATACCCAGTCTATAATGAAAGGCTTCGGAGGCTTTCTTCCTTTCTGTAATAAAGTTTTAAAGTTTTATTTGTAATGTTTTCCTTTAATTCCAGGAATTTTATATCTCTCCAGACATCATTCTCATTTTCATATATTGCCTGATTTTCCCATTGATGTTCATAACATATACAATACTTACTGAAAATTCTGAGTCCTTCTGTTGGTGTTTAAAATCTTTGCTTCAGCATACCTTCTGGCAAGTCCTGTAGTTGTTGAAAGCTGGGCATGTTGCGTCAGGTGAAAGAAATTGAGAGAATTGGTGTTAAGTAAAGATTTAACTTCTGCAGAGCTGGGAGCCCAACTAATTGATGCGCTGTGGTACACAGTTAGCCTGCCCTCTTGGCTTTGGGTCCCCCAGTCCTCAATGGTAATGCTTGGCAGCTTTTCCACTGCAATCCACAGTGGCTGTGTGGGATCTTGTTTGGGTTATGGATAAACCTCAGTCATAGGGAAGCATTGATCAACCTTGCAATCTTTCAGGGATCTGATATCTGAGCTGTGCCGTTGGTTCACAGTTATTTCTCCAAGTCACAGAATTGGGTCTTCCTTTCTGTTTTCCACCAGATTGAAAGGCAGGCAAAAAGTCATGAAAAGGCTGAGAAAACTTCTTTTCTCCAGAAAAGGTAAGGCAAAGCTCCAAGTAAGTCCAGAATCTGGGGCTTTGCTAAGGGGTATTCTGTACATGTATTTCATACTCAGGCCATTAGTGAAAGAACCTGGAGACAAGAACAATGGACCAGCAAGGGTAAATGTGTATTGAGAAAATGAAAGTATATTCTGAGTGGCAGGGTGGATGATTTTTACGTGAAGACTGACCTGGGAAAGGTTAGAGACTGTTAGACAAGAGATTTTTCTTATTGAGAGTTGCTTTTCTGCAAATTACATCTAGAAATTTCATTAAGGTCAAATCAGCTCAAGTCATGCTCAGCTGATAGATGGTGTGAGGAGTCCTGAACAATGGGATTGATTTTCTCTTAAAATCTCCCTTACTGGTTATCGAAGTATCGAAAGTGGATTGTCATACAACAGCACTTGGGGGGAAATGATTGCATTGTGAAAGCTCCGTGGCAATCGTGGGTGGCAGGGGTTTTGAGAATTTGGGAGGTCATCCCAGGGGGACAAAGGTGCTGAGTTTCTTATTGGATTTGTGATTTCCTCATTCAGTGCAAAACATAGAGGGGGCACCAGTGAGGGGATTGGCAATCTCTAATCCATGCCTTCTTGCCTAGTATGCCATTCAGAGTGATAGGAATCTTTACTGGATTTTTCCTGTGTGAACCTCATTGGGTTCCCAAAGGTTAAATCCTTCAGTGCACTTGTAAGAACGAATCCTCCAGGAGTTGCTTCCACAATGCTATTGCTATTTCCACTCAGCTGGCAGCAATTCATCAGAACGGTCCCTCCATTTATTATTATTATTATTATTATTATTATTATTATTATTATTACAGGGTCTTTTACCTGAGGATATCCATGGTGTCTTGGTATCCACACAGCAGACTCAATTAATCAAGGATGAGAAATGCTAAAAGCAGAACTGCATCTCTACATGTACAGATGAGATTTATGTCATTAGTATTTAACAAAAAGTATGACAAATATTTACATAGAACCAACATTGCTTGTGAGGTTAGTGGTAACCTAGATGTGATTTAAAGTGCATGAGATGATGTATTTGTTAGAAAAATGTAGAACATTAATTACTTTTATAAGGGGCTGGAATATTTCTGCATTTTGGCATAAGGGTGCACCTCCCAGAACCAGTGCTCCAAAAACCTTGTGGGAAGACTTCCCTTCAGCTGTGAGATTTGCCTGTATCCCCTGAATGGAAATCAATTATTACACTCAGTTCCCTAAGGAGTCAAAGAGAGACCACTGATTGTACATTTGTCCTGTTCAGAGCTCTTTGTATTCAGTGCTGGAAACAGAAATGGTATTTCTATTTTCATTCAGTTCAAAATAATTTCTAAATTCCTTTTCATTTTTCCTCTTTTATGCTATAGTTTATACACAAGAGTGTAGCTTCATTTCTAAATATGTGGAGCCTTTCAAATACATTCTGCTATTGACTACTGATTAAATTCTATTGTGATACAATAATAGATGTGTAGATTTTTGAATCCTTTCATATAAGTTGAGATTTGTTTTCTGGCCCAGAATATAGAAGGTCTTTGTGAAAGTTCCATGTACACTTGAGAAGAATATAGAAATACAAACCAGCCAGTTTGTAAATTAGGTCAAATAGATGAGCCTGATTCACAAAATATTTCATATTCTTTGTGCTTACTAATTTGCTGTCTGCATGTCCCACCACTGAGAGGGGAAAAAGGAAGGGGGGTTGTGAGGGACAGGAGGAGGGGAGGAGGCAAGGAGGGAGGCAGGGGAACATAGCAAAAAGGGGAGAGGAAGAGAAAAGAGGGGAGATGAGGAGAAAGGAGGGGAGAAGAGGAAAGAGCAGGGCAGTTGAGGATGGGGGTAAGGGGAGGGAGAGTGGAGAGGAGAATCGGAGAGAGGGGGAGGGAAATGGAGAGGAGAGAAGCTATTTTAACTCTATGTGTCTAGTGTGTGTCTTTTCTACCATGGTCCCCTAAGAAGTACCTTCTTTGTGGTAGGTTGCCTGGTACTTTACTTCTTATTCATGTTCATTGGCTCTGTGACACTACAGACACACAGTTTTGAGGTTATGGATAGCACCATCTTCCTACAGGGGCTGGATTTCCACTGGAAAATACTCCAGGCCAGTGGGCCACTGTCATCTAGTTAGTGTTTGATCCTTGGGCTTGGGCTTGGCACATTTAAGTATGATGCTTCTTTTCAGCCTACTGAAGGACGGCCCTTTTAGTGAGTTTGTATTGTCTGCTCTCTTCATTCATAGCCTTTGGGCGCAGTAACAGAACATCTGTATCTATTCCATTCTCATTTACTGAGCACCTGTATGAATTCCATTCTTGCTTTTCTACAAACGCAGCTGCAGAAATTTCTGTTACTTTGAAGGCCTCCCAGGTGCTGTAGCTCACTCAGCTTTGGATTCACTTTGCTATAGTCATCTTAAAACATAGCCAATATGTGAGATGAATTAATTCAGGATTTATATGTCTTTTTACATCCCAAACCACATAAAACCTTGAAATATCCAACTTCTGTCTTTCTCCCAGCAAGGCAAGGCAATTACTCTCTGGGTGGCCTCCATTTCCCTCTGTGGTTAACTGGAAAGTGACTGGGAAAAGTCAAGATTAACATGGCCTCCTCTTGTCTGTTCCTCTCTCCCCAGGAATCCTATCCGTCTACCTCTGCTTGTTTCCTTTCCAAGTGTTGTTTGTCTATAAGAGTTTGCTTTAGCTCTGCTTAATCTGACACATCTGTTCCTAACTCAGGATCTCAATGCTCTTTAGCTGATAGTTTGAAGTATCTCATCTTGGAAGTTGTCTCTTTGAAACAGTACTTTATCACACAGACTCACATTTTTAATAAACAATGCTTAGAGACAAATATATTAAGAAATATAAAACCGATATTATCTTAAATATCAAAGTTGTATTTATTCCTCACTAACAGGCACTTGGTATATTAACATTGGTCACACATATTTCCTGTTAGAACCCCAAACTTTCAAAAAATCATTAAAACTCAAAATAGTGTCATGTAGTCTGATGTAAGAGATGATATTAGAATCAAACTAGACTAATGGTGTGATCATTTGCATGTTATATAATTTTCTTAGCTGTAGTTCCCCAGCTTTGGAGGTTGAGATAATTGCTTTTTTTCTGAGTGGTTGCTATCCAACAGCATCCATACAGTGGTTGCTATCCATACAGCATTCTTTATGATGGGGGTGGTAAAAGCAATGTAAGTATCTTTCAGTAGTATGGTAGCTTAATAACCTACAATGTATCTACCCCATGAGCCCATTTATAGCCATTTAAAACAAGTAACAATGATACAGGACACTTAGGACTTATTTTAAGATCATAAGTACGAAAAGAAAGATATATCTGGTAATAAACAAAAAAACTTAGTGTACAGATCTATGTGATATATATATATATATATATATATATCATAAAGGAAAATTCTGGGAGACTTTTTATTTATTAACATGGCTTTCCTGCAACAAGGGCAGGTAAGAACTCCAAGTGATTTAGGCTGATGTAGGGTAAGGAAGAGGGAATGGCAAGGGAAAGAAAAGGTACCTCAAAGAGATTCACTTCAAGAAATGCCTGCCTGCCTGCCTGCCTGCCATGGTCACTGTTTTTTGTTTTGATTTATTTTTCTTTGTACTGATTGCAAGGATAAATGGATGTTTCTAGCGTTGACTCTTTAGACATATATTATGAACTTAGTCCAATAACATGTTACTAACAAAACTTCTGCGCTAGAAAAGGCAGCTAAGGATTAGCGCATAGGTCTTTAACACAAACACTGGCACTTTGCAAGAACTAATGATCTGCCACAAAGCAAGTCTCACTGCCTGTGCCGAGCTACATGTCTGACACTCTTGGAGCTTGGCTCTAATTGCCCTCATATGAATGTGAGTTAGAGGAATGTAGACATTTGGGCGGCTGTGTCTTTACAGTATATTCCTTTTCTGTCCTTTGCTTCTTAAATCCAAATTTGGCAAGGGCTTTGCAGAGGATGAATGCTTATCAAAAGGACAACTCTGTTAACTGAAATTTTGTAGTTCCAAGATTTAGATAAAGGATCTGCTGAGACAAAAGAATGATCCTCACATCCTAAATGTGCTAAGCCAGCCCAAAGGTCTGCCCTGTCGGCTTGGGGAACATGGGGACAATTCATGTAGCATCTGTGGAGATAACATGTAGGTGGGAGGAAGGACACTCCACACACCCTAGAGATCCTGGTAGATGTCTTGGCTTAGGCTTCTAGGGATATCTACCGTGGGAAATGGAAGACGTGGTGGTAACAAACTGTCCTGGTTGTGGAGTTGACTACAGCAACACCTCAGTGTTTGCTTCTCCTACCCTGGTTTTGAGATCTTCATCTCTGAGACATAAACAAAAGACAGGGGAAACTTTGATAAACTTAATAAAACTGCAAAATTTGGACTATGAGGAAAGACACAGTTCAGATTCCCATAGTGGCTGAAAAGGAGGAATATTCTTTACACTCGTACTGTTGCATCTGGCTCCATGTTTTCTGTACTGTAAACAAAGCTCCTATTTCCCTGTCACTCCGTTACTCATAAACTTCATTTTAATTTAATTACTAGAAGGAACTCAGTAAATTCCCTTTCTGGACCTGTATTCTTTTTTTTTTTTTTAAGATTTATTTATTTATTATATGTAAGTACACTGTAGTTGTGTTCAGACACTCCAGAAGAGGGAGTCAGATCTTGTTAAGGATGGTTGTGAGCCACCATGTGGTTGCTGGGATTTGAACTCTGCACCTTTGGAAGAGCAGTCGGGTGCTCTTACCCACTGAGCCATCTCACCAGCCCCGAACCTGTATTCTTGAGATCTAAGAAGTATGTGTGTGTGTGTGTGTGCACACGTGTGTGTGTATGTGTGTGTTGTATTCTATTGCTTCTAAAATTTCCCTCTCAGCTATAACCTAGCCAAAATATTTTTAACATCAAAGCCAGAACAACTTATCACAGAAACTAACAAAAGCCAGTAAACAATGGCTTATACAATGTGAAATGTTTGACACTAAAAGGGTTCCCTCAGTCTAACGGGGGTGGCAATATTTTGGATTTTGATTATGTACATACATTCCATGAGATGCCCAGTTTAATGCCCATAAAGGAGTTCACGGAACAATGCCGCACGTTATAAGCGGTGGTCCTTAAGCAAATTAGTGCCCTAGATAGATATGAGAGAGCCTCTCTGCTGCAGATTGCTGCCTGTTGCACATCGAGTCAGTGATGTTTATGATAAGGCAAATCTGGACTGAACTGACATAGGCTGGAACATAAGCATAAGAGTAAATATGTGTATAACATATTTGCCCATTGACAAGATGACTTACCCAAAGGCCGACTTCAGCAAATGTTTTTCAAAAAAAAACCCTTTAACTGCTAAATAATTTGGTATGAATGCTGATGATGGTGATGGTAGTGATGATTTCTTTCCCGTAAAGAAGGTCCTGTGATAAATCTGGACAGGATGATATTAAAAAAACCCTAAACGACCACATTGAGACTTGGTTGGAAAAACATGTAGCCCCTCTTTAAAGGCTAGAGTTTGAAAATAAGTAAAGCAATTTGCTACAAATATATGGCAGGTAAATAAAGATAATAAGTCTGCTGTAAATACTTAGGTACACAAAAGGTAGAGTTTTTGTAAAACATCGGTGAAAAAATATCCCCATGGAAAATAGATTTTCCTCCATTTCTGCATTGGAAACTGCAAGGTGAGGCTAGTCTAGGCACCTGTCACATGTCAAGCTTCTTTCAGACATGCACTAAACAGTAAGAGAAATACAGTCCAGAAGACAGTACAGAGTTATCCATGAATCGTTTCCCACTCTACTCACTTTTAATTCTTGTTAGAAGCTCACCAAGACTGAATGTATGGTTTTGTCTAAAGCATGCTGTCACCTGACCTGGGCAAGGTAATGAGATTTATCAACTCAAAGGACAAAGTTGGGGTTTGAGATTACTCTCTGGAGAATTAGCACTGAGGCTGAGAGAGAATCCATCATGTCTTAAATTAATCTTGGTGATCCAATTCAGCTCAAAATGCATAAGCTTTGAAAAGTCAGACCGAAGCCCTGGTCTATGAGGTCTCCAGTCTGTGCTAACATCTACAGCTCCCACCACCTCATGTGGCCGCAGAGATGTGGGAATCACTCATCTAACTGGCACAATGGTGATTTAATACAAGCCCCCAAATGTGACAGTGACCCATACTTCACAGCATCATGTGTCCTGTGAACAGATGAGAACAGTGTACTTATCCGTAACCCATAGGCAGGAAACAGATAGATTATCCTTTTGGAGCATTTATTTTCTCGTATAACTGGACTGTGCTCAGCTTGTGTAGCAAATTCAGTCAATAAGAATGCATTGGCAGCTCGTTATTGCTTGACAGACCCCCACCGTAGAGATTACGGTTCAATCTTGCCTGTTCACTCCGTCTCTCCACTCCATCTTGTCCACTTCATCTGAAATGATATGTTGTAAACAGACATATTTATCTTCCAGGTAATCCCAAATGGTTGGGATAAAGAGCTTGACATCAATTTGAAGCTTTTCTCTCACACTTTCCTAATCATTTATTGGAGAAGAAAAATAGCTCTAGAAAAATATTTTCTTTTTAACCACACGTTCAATAAATCCTTGATGCATTTCTCTTACTCTCTGTCCAACTGCAAACGTGCCTCCATCAAGATTAATATTAAATTCAGCCTCGGGCTGAGCTCTAGGTTTGAGTAATGGCAAATTCCTAAGCATTTCCCCTATAGATCTGTTCTTGTTTTGGATATGTTGGCCCTCTAAGTAAACATACTGGGGAAGCCCACCTGCCAGTGACTATACATCAAAAATTTTGATATCTGACACCCTGTGATCACTTGGCTTCTTTGCTAGATGAAGGCCTAGAGAATGGAAACAGGGTCTCACGTGAGAAGGCTGGCCCTGAACTTGCTGTGTAGCCAAGGATAGCACTAAATTTTTGGTCCTCTTGCATCCACTACAACTGCTTGGATTTCAGGACCGCACCATCACATCCATTTCTACTTGACTTCTTGGTGTGTTTGAGTGGGGAGGCCTGGAAGGGTGGGGATGTGGGGTAGGAACATCCTCTTGGAGATGGGGATCAGGAGAGGCGTTATGGGCTAGAGAGCAATCAGGGGAGGGAGGCAGGGGGCAGACCAGGAGGAGGATGAAGTCTAGACTATAAAAAAAAAAAAAAGATTAAAGAATAAAAATAAATAAATTGATAAAATTAGAGAATAAAGCAAATGACTTTAATCCAACAAATCATTTTAAATGACTTATTAAAAATGTGATTTTATACTTGAAAAAAAAAGTCCTTTTCTTGGAGGAAGCTGCTTTCTGTAAAATTTAAATCACTTGTAATTGAAGTCCCATTTAAGTAACTTGAGAAGAGAATGATAAAGAAAATGGAAAAAAATTAAGGCCAATTGTGTTCCAATTCTAGATTTTATTAATAAAATCATGAATAGTTTGCTTTATGAAAATAGTTTACTCAGAGTAATGTGTTTATAATCCCTTTCATCTTGCTAAGGATTTGACATGGTTCTGCGGGGTTCAGGGTGTCTGAAGATTCAATCTTTCTAATGTGGAGATCCTTTAAGACAGTTGTGGTGAACCTGTTCCCCCCCCCCAACCATAAGATGATTTTTCTGTTACTTCATAACTGTAATTTTGCTACTGTTATGAGCTGGAATGTAAATATCTGATATGTGACCCCTCAAGTGGATCAGAACATAGGTTGAGAACTGTTGCAATAGAGCCTTCTGCCCACACAGCCCTAACCCATGAGAACGGCAGACTTGGATTCTGATCCTAGCCTTGCTGTTGTTAGATTACAGTTATGTGACTTTTCCTTTGGGAAAGACACATCATATTCTGTCTGAAAGATCACCTGTTCATTATTCAGTGCCATCACCGCGGTGAACAAAAGGATTATCAGGCATCCTAACTGGGTGAAAGGCCTTTCTGACCTGGCAATCATTTAAGTAATGTTAGTTATTTAGGTCAACTCTGATTAAGTTCCCACTGGTATGGAATATGTAAAAGCAAAAGCTCTAGTGAAGTTTTGATCATGATGCTTCTGTGTCATAGAATCATTGTGAGCATGTTCCCTGATTTATGTTTAAACATGTTACTCATGAAGATAAAACAGTGAGATGAAAAAAAAAAAAAAGAAGCCCATTCCAAAACAAATCTGATTTCAGGCACAAAAATTTCATCCCCGTTTGGATTGTATTTTTGTTTTGAAAGATTATTTCACTTTAACAGCTTTTTTTTGTGGTTGCTATACTTTTATTCTTTCTACAATATTTACAACATTAAAATAAAAGCACTCATGTATATTGTCTAATGTATTCATGTGGATGTACATTAATGCACTTGTAAATACATATGCAATACATTCTCATAGGTCACCAAATAAATCTGGTTTTTAACAAGATTATGTAAAATTATCTGGTTTCTGATTGAAGATTGTCTTTTGTTTTATATTAAAATTTGAATAGATTTTCTATATTTTAAAAAATTATCAGTAAAATTTTATGTAAACATATAAAATTGTTAATAGTGCACTATTTTCATCATTCATAATATTAAGTACTATTACAGATACATGTACGCTTTCTTAGTTGATTCCTGTTTGTTGTTAATATAAGGAGTTTCTTTAGAAACAGTAAAACATCAAATTTATAATTTTAATGACATGGAAAATGGAATCTCCTTTAGACTATAAATATATCTGTGAAATGGATTCCATACTTCTTACAGCTCTATAGTGCAGACTCCTTTACTCCCACTTTGGTTCTTGCATGGATACATAAATATGGCAGACACAATAAGTATATTCATGGAGAAAAATCATTTTTCCAATTTTAAAAACACTTTTTCCAATTTAAAAAAATGGCTTATCAAAACTCAAAATCTTTTAGTAAACCGATTTTTCTGGACACACTAAGATAGGGGTAACACTGGCTAAACTGACAAGCATAATTGACATTATACAAAATTTATAGTCAGGCGTGGTGGCGCACGCCTTTAATCCCAGCACTTGGGAGGCAGAGGCAGAGGCAGGCGAATTTCTGAGTTCGAGGCCAGCCTGGTCTACAAAGTGAGTTCCAGGACAGCCAGGGCTATACAGAGAAACCCTGTCTCCAAAAACAAACAAACAAAAAAATTACCTGACACAATCACCCATCCATATCTTCCAATCTAAGGATGTGTTCATTCTCTTTTACACTAACTAGTAAAGGCTTTGCTCCTCTACCTAGTGTATAGACAGGAGGGCAATTTCTAATGTGCTTGATGATTGTCATTAGACCTAATAGATCATCTATGTCTTGTGCCTAACCTGAAAAAGCGTAGCTCTACATCCCTTGATTAAGTATAAATATTTTTGCAACACTGAGTTAGGTAACGTTTATATGTAAGATTAACCCTTTACGCTGTCTATGCATGTTATGTTTATGTCTGTGAGAGTATGGCTATGTGTTATGTGTGTTTATGTACATGTGTGTGACTTTCGGTGTGTGTTGTTTTGTGTGTGTATGTATGTCTGTGTGTGTGCTTGCGTCTCTCTGTGCACATACATGGGAAAGTAACCTTAAATGGCTGTCAGTTTGATCTAATACCTGTTTGTATCCACCTTGGCTTACATATATAGATTTTATTCTTTAATTCATTTACATGTTGAATTGTGTTCTGGATTTCCTTTTCTTTTTCCTGTTAAATCATCCACGGGCGCTCTTGTGCAACTACCCATGTCATACTGCTAATTCTAACATGGCAGCTCCTGCATATGAGTTGTTCCTTGGGAATTTGGGGGAGGACTGCAGGGAGGACTGCAGGGGGACTGCAGGGAGGACTGCGGGGGGACTGCAGGGGGGACTGCAGGGGGACTGCAGGGAGGACTGCAGGGGGACTGCAGGGGGACTGCTGGGAGGACTGCAGGGGGACTGTAGGGAGGACTGCAGGGGGACTGCAGGGGGGACTGCAGGGAGGACTGCAGGGGAACTGCAGGGAGGACTGCAGGGAGGACTGCAGGGGGGACTGCAGGGAGGACTGCAGGGAGGACTGCAGGGAAGACTGCAGAGGACTGCAGGGAGGACTGCAGGGAGGACTGCAGGGGGACTGCAGGGACGACTGCAGGGAGGACTGCAGGGAGGACTGCAGGGGACTGCAGGGAGGACTGCAGGGGGACTGCAGGGAGGACTGCAGGGGGACTGCAGGGACGACTGCAGGGGGGACTGCAGGGAGGACTGCAGGGAGGACTGCAGGGGGACTGCAGGGAGGACTGCAGGGGGGACTGCAGGGAGGACTGCAGGGAGGACTGCAGGGAGGACTGCAGGGGACTGCAGGGAGGACTGCAGGGGGACTGCAGGGACGACTGCAGGGGGGACTGCAGGGACGACTGCAGGGGGGACTGCAGGGGGACTGAGGGGTACTGCAGGGAGGACTGCAGGGAGGACTGAAGGACTCCTTTTCTTGCGCCAACCTATTTCTGTTGGCATGTTAATGTTATTATATTTACAAAATGACCTAGGGAGCTTTTCTTCTTTTCTCTGTGGATCCCTTGAAATGCCACACAAAAATGAGAAACGGATGCCGCATGCTTTGAAACTAGGGACCAAAACATCTCATCCAAGAGTCAATTTAAAGGATACACTTTCACTATTTACATTTTTAATGGCTAAATATCAATTTTCTTACTCATAGAATCACATTTTTGGTAAGTCATAAATATAAGTAAATCAGAAAAATGTAACAATTTCTAGAGAATTATGTCAGCTTTACATCAGTTTTAAATGAATTCATAGTCTATAACTTTTTAAAATAATTACTCTAGATCTCTAATTAAACCTGCTCTTTGGTTACTAGTACAGTTTCTTTGTACACTGTCCTGCTTAATAGAATCAGAATTTTAATTATTAATCAGGGCAAAGTAATCAGACATCTTTGATTTTTTTTTTGCAGGTTTATAATTACTTGTTTGCTTTTATTTTTTCTTTTAAATGTGTGTTCTGCAAAATTAACATGTGCTTCTGCTCTTTCTCATTCTCCAGCCCTATATTTTGGACACTGTATTCTTTTTATATATTTTTAAATTACATTTATTAATTTTGTGTGGTGTGTTTGTGTGTGTGTCTGTGTGTGTGTGTGTGTGTGTGTGTGTGTGAG
>NC_034590.1:44168977-44208118 GCF_900095145.1 Mus pahari | reverse complement strand
AGAGAGAGAAGAGAAGAGAGAGAGAGGAGAGAGAGGAGAGAGAGAGAAGAGAGAGAGAGAGAGAGAGAGAGAGAGAGAGAGAGAGAGAGAGAGAGAGCAAAGCAAGTGAAGAGTAAAGAGGAGAACTTGTGGCTATTCTCTTCTAATATTTCTCAGGACTGAGCTCAAGTCATCAGACTTTGCAGCAAGCACCTTTTCCTACTGAGCCATCTCACTGACCCATGTCTAGAATTTTATTTAAATTTTTCTTCACATGGACACTTAGCTCATTCATGCTGTCTTTTGTTCCTCCTATAAATACAGGAGTTTCCACTGACATCTGCATTCTACGGCTTCATTTATGAACTGTTCTTAGTATTGTGTGACTCTAAACAGCTGCTGAACTTCCATGACAAACTTTTTAACACCTAAGTTGTTTAGAAGTGTATTTTATGTTTCTGTACAAATGGATTCTTTCAGTAGATCTGTGTTTGTTTATGTTCTGCTTTGTTATCTGACAATGGTTCTGTCTGGTGTAGGCTGTACTTGGTAAAGTGCACTCTCTGGGCAACGTGCAGCCTTGAGAGGATGCCCTCAGAGGATGCCGCACCATCCCAGAAGGTGCCATCTCACTGGGCTCAGTGATTGATTCATGTTCCCAGACCATCACTGTGACGATCACTGACTGGGTTCGCACTCTGCTGTCTGGGCTGCATGCATGCAACCTTCATTGAGTTTGCACCCTGCTGTCTGGGCTGCACACATGCGTTGCAACCTTGGTTATTTCTATTGACTTTCTTCAAGTCATCTTTTACCACACAAAGGTTTTAATAAAATGTCACTTTGATAAAATGGCATTTGCCTATTTTTTTTTTGTTTTATCCTCATACAGTTCCACATTCGTTCATGAAGACTGACTAACTACTTTCATGCTCACATATGTTCCTAGACATTCTTCCAGGGTTATATTTGTTTCTATTGTCTTGATTCACATTTTGAAGAAAAAAAACCCAAGCAAAAAGATCTCCAGGTGGCTGGACACAGGCCTCGGGGTTTAAAAGCATCTATGGCTCTTGCAGAAGACCCGGGTTTGGTTCCCAGAACTCACATCAGTTGTTTGAGAGCCTATAACTCCAGCTTCAGAGAAATTCAATAACTTTGGCCTCCAAGGGCTTTTGCACTCATGCACACATAACCAGAGACATATAACTTTAAAATGACAGGAATGAATATATAAAATGTAGAAGATTTCCTAAAATTCAAACATAAACACAAAATCAATTCCAAAATATTAATCAGTATTTTTGTAAAGTGTAATGTGAAGAGAAATCCCAGCAGGATAAGTGTTTACATCACTTGACAAATATCTCAACCTTCCCCCAAATCCAGGAACCATGGCCTATGTTTGCTAACTGCCTGCCTACTGCTCATTCACATACTTTTATCTACCTATTGGTTTTTCCCCACAACATGTTCCTTAGTTGTCCCCAATATAATTGTAACTTTCCTCTTCTTTCCATAGAGATAATAAGAAGGTCAATTAGCCTTTAGCGAATGGACCCAAATATCTTATGACTAATGTTGGGGGTGCCACAGCTCAGGAGCAGAAGGACACGCTTGCTGGTTTTACATCTCTTTGACATGCCTCTCTGTTCATGTGTGAATAGATCTCTCTCTCTCTCTCTCTCTCTCTCTCTCTCTCTCTCTCTCTCTCCCTCTCTCTCTCCTCCCCCACCCCTCGATGAACTCATAGAGACAGAGGACAAAGTGGTGAGGTTCAGGCTTGGTGTTTTGGGTCCTGATTTGTAGTTGAAGCTATGCTGTTCTAGAGATCTGATAGCTCCTCACTGTTTGTGTGGAACTTACTAAGAAAGAGCGCATCTGAAGCACACGGATTGTATTGTACAAGGAAAGTGGTAGCTATGCACTAATTTATTTATTTATTAATTTATTTATTTATTAATAATTTATTTATTTATTTATAGTAATGATTACATAAGTTATATTCATATTAAATCAGGTTTATGTATTGATGGTACATAGTTTTTTGGTTTTGTTTTTTAACCAATGATCTACCAGCAAAAATCTCAGATCTAACACAATAACAAAGACATTTTCAAGCAGGGGGCTGGGGAGATGACTCAGGGGGTAAAGCTCATGCTATGCAGATGCGAGGACCTGAATTTGGATCCCAGTACCCACATATAAAGCTGGGTATTTTAGGTGGTACGTGTCTGTAATTCCTGTACTGGGAGTGTGGTTACAGGATGAGCCCCTGAGCTCACTCGTCATGTATGTAGTCTAGCTGAACTAGTGAGCTCTGGATTCATTGAGAGACCCTGTCTCAAAACTTAAGGTGGAGAAGGACAGACAAAGATCCCTGAAACTCTCAGTCCCTGGCCTTCGTATGCATGTGCTGCCTCACACAAACATATGCACACACTCCACACACACACCATATGGAAATAGTAATAATAATAGTAATTATTAATAGTAATAAATAGTGGAAAATAATATATGTCAAGAAATTAATTAATTCATGTTTTTGAAGTGTGGATATACATACATATATACACATATACACATATACACATGTACATATACACAACACATATACATATATGCAACATATACACATATACATATATACACATATACATATATACATACACATATACATGTATACACATATACATATATACATGCACATATACACATATGCATATATACATACACATATACAAATAAAAATATACATATACAAACATACACACATATATGGATAGGGTATGCTTGTATGTTTCTATGAGCTTTCACTATTTAAATGTGGCAGACATTAGGCTGATGTGTGATTGTATTCCCTTTTGCTGGCTACTTTTCTTTCTTTAAAGCCTGTGCTTAGAACTTGAACTTCATAGCATTTGACAGAGAGAGAGAGAGAGAGAGAGAGAGAGAGAGAGAGAGAGAGAGAGAGAGAGAAATTGAGATTGATTTTCAAGTGGTGACCACTCAGCAAACAAAAGCCACTTCTGAGTTTCTTCCAGGCTGTGCCTCCTCAGCTTCTCCTTAGAAACGGCCTCCTGCAGAGCTAACTGGGGCTTCAAGGCTGCTGGTCTCCCGCTGCAGCAATTAGAGAAGCTGCCCTTTACCACCAGCTTTATTTTATCCTGTGATTGCTAAGGAGAACTGAGCGTAGCATCCAGTAGGCAGCTCTCACATTACCTGTTATCATGGTCATTTTCTACTTCGTTCACGTTCATCCACCTTAAATACCCAGCAAACAGTCATACTTCAAAGGCTTAGAGCCCTGCACACCACGTATATCGGGATGAGGCAGAAACTGTGCTGGGTGGTTTGAAGGACACAGAGAAAGCCGCATAGCTGGAGGACAGGAGGTTTCGAATTACAGTGGGCAAAGGTTCGACATAAGACCTTAAACAACCATAAATAGGTACATTTAAAATAAGTGCCCCATGAATTCTGTCCAGACTCTCCTGCCTTTAGTTACCAGACAACCTCTCAGCAGTTGGAGCATACATTCCAGGGATTAAGCTGCACACACACACACACACACACACCACACTTTACTTTGGAGTCAATAGCTTGTTCTGAGAAAGTTGTATAATTTGGGGAGCTTCTTACCCAGAAGGCAGTAGAAGCGGTTGTCTGTTCATGAGACTTTAATTTGGATACGCTAGTGACCACTTAGTCCTTCTATGGGTTAGGTAAGATCTGCTCAAGGACTTTACGTACTCTTATAAATGGTATTCCAGAGCAAGAAAGCAAGGCCCAGTAAGACAAGGAATGGCTTCCCCCAAATCCAATTGCCCCAATAGAGAACTAAAATTCCAGGAAGACAGGGCTAGGCTGGTAGATAGAGATGGTAGTAAAGATCCAAGAAAAGAGTTGATGGTTTCTCTTTCCACTAGGAAGAATTGTCTCTGGGGCATCAGGCCATGCCTACAATATGTACAAAATATGGTCAAGTCTAAGGTGACAACTCCTGTGAGGTGGACTGTCATATATCACAAAGGTGGAGGGATGGAACTCTGTCACTTAAAAAAACAAATCCAAGCCGGGCAGTGGTGGTACACGCCTTTAATCCCAGCACTTGGGAGGCAGAGGCAGGCGGATTTCTGAGTTGGAGGACAGTTTGGTCTACAGAGTCAGTTCCAGGACAGCCAGGGAAACCCTGTCTCGGAAAAACCAAAACCAACCAACCAACCAACCAACCAAACAAACAAACCCAAGACTCATTCTGATTTCTCGACATGTAGAAATGTGGGTGGTAGGGTACCTTTTAAGGCTCCTGCAAAATAACAAGTTAAAAGCTAAATTGAAGTGTTCACAGGAAGGCATGAGATGAAGACCCAGCTTGAGGCTGCGATGCACTGATGAGCTGCGTGCGGATAAACCAACAGCACTTTCAATCGCTACTTCCAATCGCTAGTTCCAATCGTAGCCTGAAGGTGGCAGTGCAGGCCACTGGATTCGGCCTTTGGCCTTAGGGAGACACTTTAGGGGGACCAAGGGGGCAAGTGAGGAATCCTATTTCCAAGGTCCTAACTTTTACTGGTACATTTGTGAGCCACTTCAGCATGTGCCGTCTTGGAACACTTTTCTTTGACCTCTTTCTCCCCTCTGGCACTTTTTTTTTTTTTCTCCCTTAACTATTTTCTTCCACATTCTCTCAAAGTCCAAAACGAGGAGTCTTGGGACTAAAATAAATGTAGTGTTGTTTTTTTCCCTCAGACTTCAAATCAGACATTGAAGGATTGACTCAGGGGTGGAAAACTGCCGTCTAGATCATTCGACATGTCCATCCATCAATCTAGATAGTATCTCTCGGGAATGTACCTGGTGATTTGATCAACTTATATCGCTCTCATCCTGAGACCTTCAAAACTTCCCAACTGCTGACAGGATGGAGTCTAAATTGTGAAGCTGTGACTCTGGCCTCCTTTCTCCACCTGTACAAACTACTGCATCAGGCAGGCTCCAGCTATCGGTGACCTCCGCAAACCCGTGCTGTCCTGTCTGTGCCTGTGTCCCTGTAGAGCATGGCTTCCCCCTTCCCCAAAGGCTCTGCTCTCCGTGGGTTTCCACCCACAAAACATGCTCTTCTCTTGAAGGTAAACCCAGCTTCCCTCGCGCAGGCCTTTTCACTTGAATTTAATTAGTTGTCTTCTACATTCACTCCAAGAGCCCTCCAGAGCTCTCCCGAGTCCTCCCACGATGGACCAAGAGTCACGGAAAGCATGAGCTGCCAAGCCCTTGTCTTCCGTTGTGTTTCCAGCTCCGTGATGCTGCTGCTGTGGCACACATCAGCTGGTGTTTATTAAGTGGACCGAATGCTGCTTTTCTACAATATCCAGGAACTGATATTCCCCACGGAGGTTATTTTTAATTTCCCCACATTAGGCTCTCCTGGAAAGCTTAGAAACCTCCAGAGGGAAGAAATCATGACCATTTCTCCTTTCTTCTTCTGTAACACGATGGACGATACAGAAGAACGTTCTGCTAAGGAAGATAAGCAAGATGCAGAAAGATAGATACCAAAGTTTCTCGTTTTATATGAAATCTCAGCAGCCGAAAACAAAAGACAGAGCCATTTTTTATTTTTTGAGAAACCTCCAAATTGACGATTTCCATTAATGGCTGTATTAATTTGCCTCCTCCCAGGAACAGCAAATAGGAGTTCCCTTTTTATTCACATGTCCAACTTCTGTCGTCAGACCGCTTGATAACTTTCTGACCGGAATAAAGTAGTAGCTGAAAGTAGTTTTAATTTTTATTTCACTGATGTCCAAGATACTGAATACTTCTTAAAACTTCCTATATATGACCTTGTTATTTCATTCCTGGGTCTGTACCCAGAGAACGCCGTATCCTATCATAGAAGTATTTACATTTATTGCTGTTTTATTCACTATAGCAAAGATTTATTATCGTCATGCTTGCCCAACAACAGATAAGCATACAGTGGAAAATTGTATATATAAAATGGAGTGCCATTCAGCTCTAAAGAAAAATATAATCATGAAATTTTCAGGATGGACCTAGAATACATATTATTAAACAGGGTCACATCATTTCAGAAAGAAAACAAAATCACTCATGTTCTTCTTAATATAAACAAACCTTACCTCATAATATATGCATATATTATGCATATATAAAAATGTACATGTGGATAAATATATAGAAAAGAACGCAGAGAGTGCAATACTAGGGGAAGAGGAAGGGCTGAACGCAAAGGACAGACACAAGCTCGGGATGAGGATACAAAGCTCATTCTTTGTATAGTTCTAACTCTGTTACAGATGCTTTGGGATTTGGCATAAAAACATACCTGACAGTGAAAGTCCAAAATCCAGTGGGAAGCTGCGTGGTTTCAAAGCTGCTCTTCTAATTGAACAACATTTAATCAGCATGTATAGACTTTGTTTCTGTTTAATTTCAGTCATGATAGTTTTTATTTGCAATTTTTTTTATTAACAAGGTTTATATTTTACAAAGGATTCAAATAGTGGCAGGGAGAGGCTAAAACATGAAAGAAATTGGGAGCTGACAGTCCTTGGGCACAAAGCCTCAAACAGTGAGGTGGGGGTGCAGATTTGTTGGGGTAATAACCTAGAGATGCCGGTCGTGTTGAGGGTGTAACTTGGAGATGCTGGTCTTGTTGGGGATTAGACTAAAGACTGGAGCTAGGCTTGGGTTTTGTTGCAAGGCGACTTGGTAACTAATGTTAGGTACCAGCCTGTTAGTTTGTCTGAGTTCAAACTTAGGGCAGGTTCTCTAAAATGGAGTCTGAACTTAAAAGAGTTGGCCTTTCAGAACAGTATCAGTAATCAAGTGCTGCCCTATCCAGTATTGCCAGAGGAGCAGGCGCCAAGTGTTCTTATGCAAAAGAAGTCACATGTCTGAGGCAATTAAGTTGTGGTCTGTTCTACTGGGTTATCCACACTGCGTGCAGGCATCACAGTGCTGCTCTGCATCGAGACTACATGGGATATAATTTGTTTATGCAAAGTAAAGGGCTGTACCCATACTGCAAGTGATGTAATTTGTCTATGTGTAAAAAGAAAAGGGACCAGATTCTGATACTCGGGTGGACTCCACACAGTTGGAATCTGCACGTTTATGGGTGGGCAAAAATAACACATCATTTCCAGGCACAAGGGGAACTAAAGCTTCCTTCCAGGTCTGCGGTGTTGAAGGGTCCTCTCAGGGCCAGCAGCATTAGAACACGGTGTGTCAGAAATACACAACTATGATGCCAACCACAAACTGTGGGGTTAGTAATGAGCAAGGGTAGGCAGTGGCAGGAATCATAGTTTAAGAAGCCTGTGAAGGTGGTGCATACCTGAGAATGGCTGTCATATAGTATGGGTTGTCTAGTTGTTTATTTCAGTGCTGACAATAGAAACCAAGGCCTTGTGCGTGTTAGGCAATAGTTTCCACCATCCATCCATCCATCCACCCACCCATCCATCCACCCATCCATCCATCCATCCACCCATCCATCCATCCACCCATCCATCCATCCATCCATCCACCCATCCATCCATCCATTTATTGATAAGGCCAGCATGAGCCATAGTACACTTGTGGAGGTCAGAGGAAACTGTAGAAGTTGGCTCTCCCCTTGAACCATGTAGGTTCCAGGGATTGGACTCGATCACCATGCTTTATGGCAAGCGCCTTTACCCATTCAGCCATCTTCTTGGGTGTCCTTTTTGAGGAAGAAATTGAAACAGGTGCACATCCCCCAGTTTTCCAGGTGGGTCTTGAGTTCATTCTGTAGCTCAGGCTGGCTATGAGTCTGCACTTCTGCTTCGCCTCTGCAGGGCTCACTGGGTCACAGGCCTGCACTGCCAGGCCTAGTATGAGGTTCTCACTTCCCAGAAAGTCACACTGCTCTGCAAGAGTCCTTCCTCTCTCTTGCGCTCTGATTCTGACCTCTTTCTTTACATGTTCTGCTTACAGAGACCCATTTTTGCTGAGAAAAAAAAACTTAACTCCAGTTTAGTTTACTAATCATCCTCAATTTGTAATAGAATAGCTTGGGGAAGTATTTCACGAGTCTTGCCATCTGAAGGACTCCCTCAGAGGTGCTGTAATCATGACAGCTCTCCAAATAACAGGATGAAAATGAGCTAAAATATTCAACTTTATCATCACGCTTAGTGCTTCATCACACTGCACCTCCAAGGGGCCAGTAGCATGTGGGGTTCCATTACAGGCAGGAAGGGAAGGTCACAGAGACACAAGGTCTAAGGAGAACAGAAGAGATATTTAACACAGGTCTGTCCCGTCAGTGAGTTGTGTTCTGGGTTCTCATGAGTCCTCCTTTTGAGTTTTGTCCATAACCAAGAAAGCTTAGAATGAAGAAATCCAGGGCTCTCAGAGTGTGTGGCTAGTTCACACACCATACTTTTTGGACTCAGATTGTGTCCTGTTCATTTGGGAGTCATACATGGACAGGATGGGTTTTTTTCATTTGTTTGCTTGCTTTTGTTTTTGTTTTGTTGTTGTTATAGGTTTTTTGTTTGTTTCTTTCTTGTTTGTTTGTTTGTTTTCCTTCTCTTCTGAGAAATTGAAAGAGGAGGAGATTTCCACCCAGAATGGCTTGGAGACACAGTTTTTTATCTGACACATAACATTCTCTTAAACTCTTGTGGTTTTCTAAGCCCGTGGCCTGACTCTCAGTCTCTTAAGGTCTCAGCAAAGGCCTCTCGAAGCCCACCTCCCTAAGGCTTCTTGCCTTGCAGGGTCCTACTGGGAAGAGGTGGAACTGGTAGGAGCCCAGCCCAGGCTGTCAGTCCTAGCGTGTGTGACCGTGAACGAGACAGCAAGGTCCCAACACCGCCATGATTGCTTTTGTGATTACAGTGCCATTTCATGATCAAAGGTGTTCTACGGGTTAAAAAGATACAGCTGAAATGCTTTTTCTGAGTTACCCTCGTATAAACAGATGTTGGTTAGAAAACGAAACTGGAGTTGAATTTTATTCAACCAAAACTGGGTCTGTTCTAAGCGCTATCTTCCTTTCTTCCTTTGATACATGGCTCAGGAGATGAGGGCTTACATCCCAGGCTGTAGTCACAGCATGGGGTGCTGCTTATTACACGGTCAAGGGACTGGGGCCACTCTACCATCAGTTGGAAATGTGAGCCAAAATAAAGCTTTTTCTTCTTCTCCATAATCGCTTTAGATATTTCATCACGGCATTGAAAACTAACTAATATACTTGCTTTGGATATTGCATGAGCATTAGTAAAATTGTACCAGATGGCAGTATATTAGGCTCTGGGAGCCATGACAATGAGTAAAACAGGCATAGGCCCTGCTCTCCTGTTGACCACATGAAGTCCCTGATGGTTTACTTTCAAGAAGAACTCAATTAAAATATCGTGTATGTTATAAATACAATGTACTATATCTCATCTTTCGATATTTTCTGACTCTTACATTCTTTCCTGCCATTCATCTGTGATAGGCCCTGGGCTACAGAGGGGGTGGTGTAAATGTCAGATTTAGGGTTGATTCCTCCAACACCACCCCCACTTCTTTTAGCACATTATATAGCCAAGTTTTTCTGCATTTGCTGGGCTGCTGTTTGTTTTAAAGAGACGGTTCTCTGGTAAATGTTGAGGGTGGCTTTGTTCATCAGTATAAACAGACATGTTTAGAAGGCAGTGTGACACCATGGTGATTGATTTACACAATGGCAGTAGCCATTGATTCTTTAAAAATAGCCATGGATTCTTTAAAAATGGATTTCTAGTACCAGAATTGGAATCAGTCCGATGGAGGGACTTCACATCTAATCAGATGATTTCTTGCCACTTATGGCAGCTTTAGGCACATCTTAACTGATATTATATATGTATTTTTATATTACCATATTTCATATATATTTCATAGGGTTCACAGCTGATTATGATTAAGATTGCTGATGGAACTTTCTATTGCTTAACAGCCTAATAAGTCAATGGGAATACCAATGAAAGGGCTTGAAGTTCTCTTTTTATGTAATGAATCTGTTCTAGATGGTGATGAAAATGATACAATTATCAGCATAAAGCATATGGTGTCATATAATTTAAATAGGTACATTCCATGGTATATAAATTTTGTCTCATAGTTTATAAAGTTGCATGACTAAATTTTATGTTGAATTAAAAACAGGTAAATTACATAGAAATTTTGATATGCAAAACAAGAATTAAAAAAAAAAATCACAGAGGAAATCCAAGACAAGGGAGCTACAGAAGTGTAAGAAGACTTTGTGATGGGTAGTATTAGACGCAAACTTGACTACACTGAGGAATGTTTAGGTGACGGTGAAGTCCATATTTTGAAGGTGATTGCTTGTGAACTGAACAGAATGGGAAAGACCTGCCTGTATTGTGGACGGGCACCATTCAATGGTCTGGAAGCCTGAAGAGAATAAAAAGTCTGAGGAATCTTCAGCCAGGGAGGCAAGTAGGCTAACAGCAGGCCTCCTTCTGCCCCTCTAAATAAGACCCTCCCATTTTATCTCACCCCTGAACCAGACCAGCTACTGCAGCTTCCTTCTCCCTGACATCTGTATGACATCTGCCTAGGGTATTCTGGCTTTCATAGTCTTTGGAGAGAAGTCTGGTGTAATTCTGATAGGTCTGCCTTTATATGTTACTTGACATTTTTCGGTTACTGCTTTTAATGTTCTTTCTTCGTTTTGTGAATTTGGTGTTTTGATTATTATGTGATGGAAGGAATTTCTTCTCTGGTCCAAGCTATTTGAAGTTCTGTAGGCTTCTTGTATGTTCATGGGCATCTCTTTCTTTAGATTGTAGAAGTTTTCTTCTATAATTTTGTTGAAGATATTTACTGGCCCTTTAAATTGGAAATCTTCACTCTCTTCTATACCTATTTTCCTTAGATTTGTTTTTCTCATTGTGTCTTGGATTTCCTGGATGTTTGGGGTTAGGATCTTTTTGCATTTTGCATTTTCTTTGATTGCTGTGTTAGTGTTTTCTATGGTATCTTCTGCACCTGAGATTCTCTCTTTTATCTCTTGTATTCTGTTAGTTATGCTTGCATCAATGGCTCCTGACTTCTTTCCTAGGTTTTCTATTTCCAGAATTGTCTCCCTTTGTGATTTCTTTATTGTTTCTACTTCCATTTTTAGATCCTGGATGGTTTTGTTCAATTCCTTCACCTGTTTTGCTATGTATTCCTGTAATTCTTTAAGAGATTTTTGTGTTTCCTCTTTAAGGGCTTCTACCTGTTTACCTGTGTTCTCTTGTATTCTTTAAGGCAGTTATTTATGTCTTTCTTAAAGTCCTCCATCAGTGTCATGAGAAGTGACTTTAGATCCATATCTTGCTTTTTTGGTGTGATGGTGTATCCAGGACTTGCTATGGTGGGAGAATTGGATTCTGATGATGCCAAGTAACATTGGTTTCTGTTGCTTCTGTTCTTATACTTGCCCCCTGCCATCTGATTATCTCAAGTGCTTGCTGCCATCAATATATCTGATTGGAACCTGTCCTTCCTGTAGTCCCAGTTGAGTCAGAACTCCTCAGAGTCTAGCTTTCTTTGTGATCATGTGATTCAGGGATCCTGTGAGCCTCAGATTCTGGGTGTGTCAGAGCTCCTGGGATTTAAGCTTCCTCTGAGATGCTGAGATCCTGGTGTGACCAAGTTCCTGGGATCCTGGGATCCTAAGATCCTAAGATCCTAAGATCCTGGCTGTGTTAGAGCGCATGGGAGTGGTACCTCCTCTGGGAGCCTTGGGGCTGTCCCTGAGTTAGCTACCAAGGTAGACCAGCACTAACTGGAAGACACCCAAGTCACTGGTTGGGTGGTTTTCCTTCATCCCTGGCTCCTGCTGGTCCCAGTCACTCCTGGTGGTGTTGGAACAGCTGTCGTGTTCTACTCACGGGTGATCCTAAGATCCTGGGCATGCTACAGTGCCTGGCTAGTGGAGAGTCCTCTGGGGACTGTGGAACTGTCCACCCAGTTTGAACCCAAGATAGCTCAGCACTGTTGTCAACTGACTACATAAGGATTTAAAAGGCAAACTTCAACCAAAAGAATTTAACTACATTCAAGGAAGCAAAGTATGAATAATCCCAGACTAACAAAGTCAAAAGAAAGGAAACACAACACAAGACACACACACACACACACACACACACACACACACACACACAAACTACCACCACTACCACAACCAACCATAATAAAAATAACAATAGTAAAATGGGAATTGACAATCATTGGTTATTGATATTTCTCAACATCAATGATGTAATTTCCCTAATTAAAAGATACCAACCAACTGAATGGGTATAAAACAGGATCCATCCTTCTACTACATCCAAGAAATACATCTTAACATCAGGATAAACATCACATCAGGTAAAGTGTTGAGGAAAGCTATTCCTAGCAAATGGACATAAGAAGCAAATTGGGGCAGCCATTTTCATATCTGAAAAAATATACTTCAAATCAAAACTAGTCAGAAGAGATAGAGAAGGACACTACATACTAATCCAAGGAAACAAATGTCCCAAGAGGACATTGCAATTCCTAATACTGATATCCCTAAAACAAGGGCATCCAAGTGTGTAAGAGAGACACTTCCACAGATTAAATCACATATTCACCTCCTCGTGCTAATAGAGAAGACTTCAATACCTGACTCTTGCTAATAGGCAAGTTATCTAGACAAAACTTAAAAAGAAAGATGCTGGATCGAACTAGTTACAAAACAAACATACCTACCAGATATTTTCAGAACCTTTAACTAGAACATAAAAGAATAAACCTTCTTCACACATCTTGGAGCTTATTCCAAAGTTGACTACATAGAGTGAGTCTCACCAGAGACAAGAAAATTGAAAGAACGTGCTGCATTCTGATCACCACAGATTAGACCTAGAAGGCAACAAAACTTGAAAGAACAGGAAGCTCACAAACTTACGGAACTGGAACAACTCTCTGCTGATGGAAAAATGGGTTGAATAAGAAATGAAATACTTTGTAGAATTGAATAAAAATGAATATAGAACATACCAAAACTTATGGGGCACGATGAAGGCTGTTATAAGAGCCTTCTTAGTGTTCATAACACTAAGAGCCTACATTAAAAAATAGAGGTATCTCATGCTAACAACTTAACAGCATACATGAACATCCCAGAAAATAAAATCACATCTAAAAGAAGCATAGAGCAAGAAACAATTAAAGTTGTGTGCATAGGGAGGTGGAGAGGATCTAGAAGGAATTGAGGTAGGAGAAGAATATGATCAGAATTTATTTGTTTAAATAAATAGAATGATTAAAAAAAATAACCAACCATAAGATGGGTATGTTGGCCATGGTTTGCCAAAGAAAGGGAATCAATAGAATGTATGGAATACATATAATTTAGAGACTGGATTTCTTAGGCTCACACATTAGAGGCCAGATAACCTAATAGCCATCTCTAGAAAGGGAAGCTTGGAAATCCAAATCCGTCCATGCTGGATGCTTTATGACAAAAAGGACAATTTAGTGTGAATCTGAAGGTCTTTAGTGGAGGGTTGCTTATACAAATTGGCATTCCACTGTTAAAGAGTCTACAGGATGACTCCTGTGGCTGACAGTGGCAGTATGAAGAAACTCAACTCCCTCAGGGAGAGGAGAGGACTCTGACAGTTTGAATGAGGATGGACCCCATAGGCTTATACATTTGAGACTTAGTCCCCGATTAGTAGAACTGTCTGGGAAGAATTAGGAAGTGTAGCCTTATTTGAGGAGGTATATCAGTTTAAAAAACCCACATCTTCCCAGTGTCTCTTTCTTCTGTATGCTTTTGGGTCAAGATGTAAGCTGTTAGCTACTGCTCCAGTGCCATGGAGCTGCTGGCTGACCTGCTGCCATGCTCCCCCAACATTTTGACCCATTATGGTCATGGCTTCTAATCCTCAGAAACTCTAAACCATCAATAAACTCTTTCCTCTATACGTTGTCTTTTAATTGTATCCTTATCACAGCAATACAAAAAGTAACTAGGACAGAAGTTGGACTGGGAGTTGGGTATAGATAGCTGTAATCCTTCGTGAGATGTCTGTCAGAAAGAGTTGCATTAGTGGAACCAGCCCAAAAGAAAGAAGTGTATTGCCAGCAAAACTGGTAGGGAAGAGCCATCCAAGCCCGTTGGCATCAAACAGAGTTGTAGGATTATACGTTCTCCCTGCTGGGTTTCATGTCTTGCTTGGATCAGAATTTCCTCACTATACATTTATTCTGCTCTACTAGATGATAGTGCATATTCTGTGCCATCGTGTGTTGGAAGTATGTAATTTGGTTTTAGAAATTGGTTTTATGAAATGAGTGTCAGAAGAAATTTTAGAATTTTAGAAACCTTTAAATTGCCTTGAGCCTGTGAAAGTGTTTTGAAGTTGGACTAAGTCCATTTTGCATTATGATATGGCAATAAGCCTATGGGAGTCTGGGAGTGGAACGTGGTGGCTTAAATGAGAATTTTCTCCGAAGGCTCATATATATAAATAACTTGGCCTCCAGTTGGTGGAATTGTTTGGGGAGGATGAGGAAGTATGGTCTTGCTGGAGGAGGTATATCACTGGGGGAGGTGAGCTTTGATGTTTCCAAACCAAAGCCTACACCATTCTAAGTGTTTCTTTCTTTGCATCATATATAATGACCAGAATGTAAGTTCTCCTTTACTGCTCTAGCACCATGCCTGCCTGCTGCAGTGCTCCCTGCTATGATGGTCATGGATTAGTCCTCTGAAACTATAAGCCACAACAAAATTTGTTCTGTAAGTTGACTTGGTTATGTTGTTTGTCACGGCAATAGAGAAGTATCTAAAACAAGCTCATCTACAGGCCTGCTTCTTACACATTTTCATTTACCCAAACTTCCAGACTTCATTTGGGGTGGGCTTTATGCATTAGTACATTGGTCCACAATGAAATACACAGATATATTAGTGTTTTCTTTTTAAACAAAACAAAACAAAACAATTTTATGGGAATTTATTCATTCAGTAGAGATGGGGAAGAAGACTAATGAAAGAATAATTCTAAGTACTTTCCATTTTCTCTTTTTTTCACTAGTTTCCTCTTTTGGAGAATAGGGTACTGTTTTCTACCTCTTTCTGAGCATCTGAACTCAAGGTTTTTCAGCACTGATCTATGTGAGTGGACCAGCAAAGCCCTGGACTCAAAGGCCTTCACTGTTGGACTGATGGACATACTACAACTTTTTCATGTTCTCAGAGTTTTGGATTTGAGCTGTTCTGTCAGCTCCTATGTCTTCCTGCTTACTGACATCCTGTGGTGAGACTTCTCAGCATTCATGATACTGTATGAAAATTCTACTTGTCATTCCTTTTTTATTATATGCATACACACACATATATACATATGTGTGTACTCATATATGTATGTATTAATTGTCTGATACCTACATATCTATCATTTGTCTATCTATCTATATCCTGGTCAATTTTGGTTTATTTTTCTATAAAGAATCCTAATACAAGCATAGTATGCAAATATATAATATATTCTTGACCTGAGTCCTTGATACAAAAGAATGTGAAAAAGGTTCAGAATAGTTGCAGAAAACGTGGCTTACAATTTTCTGGAACTGATGAAAGCTTTCATATACTCTTCAGCCATGAGAAGGCTAATGAATACCAAACAGGATAAATTTAAAAAAAAATTCACACATAGAGCCATCTTGCTAATATTGAAGATACATAAAAATGGAAAGAAAAATCTTGCAAGTCGTTCCTTCCATGGTAGGGCAAGAAGGAAATGAGGAGTGTTTGTTTGCCATCTATAGACATTCAAACTTGGATAAAAGTTATACAATTTTTATACACCCATACATAGTTCTTTAAGAATAGTTAACACTACTCAATTACCTAATTAGAAGGTCTAATATAATACGTTTTTTTGTCATGTGTTTTTGAGAGTAATGTTAACAAAGAGAAGAGTAGCTTTGGAATTTATTATATTCAAGATCAGGCCTCTCATGACATATAGTTTAATGAAGAAGTGAGAAGATGCCTAAAGAAGAATGTAAACAAGAAGGATAGAGGGAGTAAAGAAGGCAGAGAGGAGGACAGAGAAGGAGAAGCAGAGGGTAAGCCGGAAGACTCCATAGCATACACCGGGAGCAAGTGCTGGTGAGGAGATGTGGCAATTTAGAGGAAACACAAATAGAAAAGTCTGAGAAGGAACTAACTCAAGCCAAATGGGTTTTATTTATAAATTCATGCTGTAAATCAAAATTCCTTGGAAGACCAGACAATAAAAGGAGACTGGGCTCAGAACACTGTACAGTTCTACCTTCGGTATACACGTTAAGTTAGGTCATTACTGTACGTTCAGATTAACAAGCAGGTACCTGTGTCATTGCTGATGTCAAATAAAAACGTAAGGCTGTTCACTCGCTTCCCAGTGCTAACATTTGTCTGTGAGTATATTACTGATCCAACCCCCACCCCCTCCTCATTATAACATCACCATTACTTGCAAAAGAATCCCTTTTGATTTACATTAGGCGAGCATCCAAGCAGAGGGCCTATAGGGACCCAGTGCAGAAATTGCCTAAGGCTCTTAACAACTACGAGTAGCTGAAACCTGGAAGGCCTGTGTCCAACCCACTCCTATTCTTGTTCTTCACAAACGAGAACAAAATGCTCAGTACAAAAGTCTTCTACCTAATGTAAACCAGTTCACCCTCACGCACCAGACAATAGTTCCCAGAAGTCAGTAACATCTTCCTGACTTGAGGCTCTAGCACCAAGGCCTCTGGTTGTGGTCTACTCTTCTTTCTAATCCTGTGTTAATCTTATTCTCCTGAGTCACCACATGCAAAGTAATCAGAAAACCACAAAGGACCAATGCATATGTGACCCTAGTGGAAAGAGACGAATGGAAAATGTGGTTAATACGGTTCCATATAAGAAGGAAGGGAATTCTGAGCAGTAGATCTAACTTTTTTTTTTTTTTTTGTAGGGATATCTCATGGCTGTGGGGTGTGTTTTTGACAGACTCCACTGCTCACCCTGGATATACCTTTCCTCCCCATAGACATCCAGTGGTGGGAGTGTTTCATTGCGGGCTGATCCAAAACCTTCATGAGTATTTCAGCTCTTGCTGTTCCTGTATGTGTAATATTTCAGTTATCATTTACTGCTCATCTCATACTGTTGGTGCTGTTAGCTATTGAATTGTTATATTGACTCAGAACAACCATGTAATTGATTGATGGTAAATCAATCCTTTTAGGAAATTATAAGTAATTTCCTTTACCAAAGGAAAGGAAAGGGTTGACTCCTCCTCACTCATCTTGTTCTTAATTTCTGCTTGGAAGTTTATATATCTCTCCATCTCCATCTCCATTTTCATATCTATCTATCTATCTATCTATCCATCCATCCACCCACCCTCCCACCCACCTATCTACCTACCTACCTACCTATCTACCTATCTATCTGCAAACTCCCCTGCCAGGGAGACCAAGTCTGAACCTCAATCCCTACAAGCAGCTCCAACTGTTTCATTATGTAGATGAGTTCTTTAGAGGAAGGTGGTTTGAGAGCAAATCAGGACAGCTCAATAAACTTTCAACCCCAGGTTTGCCTAGGCAAATATGAGTGGTGTATGTTTCCTTCTGAGAAAAGCATTTCCTAGTCAAACAGAAGCAAGGAATGTTTTCCACTCTAAATTTATATTGCACATGAGACTACTATGGGCTTGAATTCTGTTCTCCTAAAATTCACAGTTTGAAGTATCCAATATGCTTCCCCTCAGAACATAATGGCATCAAAGGTAGATCCTAAGCAGGGGAAGGGGGGGATGGGATGTGGGGGTTCTGGAGGAGAAACCGGGAAAGGGGATAACATTTGAAATGTAAATAAATAAAGTATCCAATAAAAAAATCATAAAACAGAAAAAATATACAAAATAAATTGTATATTTTATTATGTGATCAGATCATATTGTAATGAAATAGAGATAAATAAAAAGGGAAACCATAAAATAAATATGGAAATTGAAAAAAATAAAGTAGTGATTAACTTAAAGCCAGACCCACTAAGATAGGTCTCAGTCTAATCGAAATGGTGTTCTAGTATGAAGAGAAAGTTGGACCCACATAGCGACAGCAGAGTTCACAAGCACACAGAAGAAAGGACCATAATTAAGTGATTTGGGAAGTCTTTCCTTACGTAAAGGTTTGGATCTGTTTATAGGGTATTGAGTTTGACTTGCAAGGTTATTTATCGAGGAGATGGGAAAGGTTTTCAATCAAGTGCCCCAGGTGAGAGTTAAGGCTGGACACATACAGAAGACCAATGGTTTCATGAACTCCAAGGGAAACATCTGAACAAATGAAGAAGCTGCCAAAGAGAACAGCTTCAGTTCATCCGACTGGAAAGTGCAGGAGTTGGGTGCATGCCAGTGCTGAGTCACTGTAAGGGGCATGCAGGTTTTAATCTTCTGAAATTATTAATTATTGTTACTTTGGAGAAAAACATTCTAGGAACTCAATATAAACACCTATGGCAAGAAGAGTTGTATGTGTTATATCTGGAGAGCAAAAGCTTTCCAGTCTCTGGGGTCCCAGAGACTTCAGTGCTAGTATAAGGTTTTCATTAAGCACAGACCTTCCTGTCTTGTCTATGCCAAAAATTGTGTTAGGAAAATTATCAGGAATTTCTCAGAAGAATCAACTGTATTCTTTTCTTCTCTAGGGCTCTTTCAGGTCAAGCCACCCCACTCACCTGTCCTCCCTTTGCCCTCTTTCTTCATATTTCCTCTTACAGTCTTTGATTTTATACATACTGGGCTTTGACTCTATTTCTATCTGAGTAACTTTGGCATCTTTACTTCAATCCAGCTTACAAGCAAGTGCAAAACCATGGGCTACCTTTGCCCAGGGTTTTGGAAAAGTGAGAATATTTTTTTTCCTGACTTCTCAAAGTGAACTGAGTTTTGTTTTGCTGCCTTGTTCCTATCATTTGTAGATGTCACTTGTCCCTGGCATAGCTATTGATGGGTAGGAATTCTGGCTTATGGTGTCAGGGAAGAAGCAGGCATGAACATGAATTATCTGTTGATATACCTGCATGAGCCTTTGATACAAACTTGTGCCCAGTCTCTACCATATCCACATGCTGGTGTTTCTCGAAGTGAAAGGGACACAGAGTTTATGGAAGCAACTCAGTGCCTAAGGTCACATGGTTTCAATTCATAGAGGGCACATAGAAGCCCTGAAGCTCTTCTACAAAGGAGAGTAACATTGCTCAAGAGTACATTGTCCTAAACCATGAGGTCTGCACATTTCTTATTAGGGGTACTCATATTTCAATACAGCGTTTTGACTTCCACAAGTTCTGTACAATTCTTTGAATCTGTTAGAATCAGAACCATCTAGAGACACTTTTTTTTCTTGGATCCATTCGAACTGAACCCTAACCTCCTAACACTTCTTGTTGCCACCGTATAACATTCCCACAAATTTGGTGGCTTTAAACATTAATATCATTATATTTTATCTCTCAAAGTTCTAGAGGCTAGACATCTCAAATCAGGAAAAAAATTGGTTTGCAAATGAGGGTCAAAGGGACATGTGCTTCTAGCTTTTGGAGACCACCTGCCATCTTCGGCATTAGCTAGCTTGTGGATGCTTTGCCATCCATACTGCCTTCTGCCTCATGACTGTGGTTAACTTCCCCTTTAATTATAAGAGTATTTTCTTGAAGATTTAGTGTGGCAGACCCTAAGTGTAGAATGATCTCTTTTCAAGATCTTCAACTTAGTTTCCCCTAAAAAGGTCCCCTGTTCTACGTGGTCCCATTCACAGTTACTGGTATTTAGAACATGATCATGTATTCGACCCAACTGCAGATTATTTTAAGTGTGCTTCCACATGTAGGGTGTGTTTATAAAAGTGCCCAGTGCAAAGTAATATAACTTGTCTTTTAATTTGGAGAAATGTACCAACATGCCTTAGCCTATTGGTGCCTTTGATTCTGTTATATTTTTTATATATAATTTCCCTTCTATTCCATGACATACATGGATTTTTGGAAGACCAAAGCATTCCTTCTCAGGGTCTAATGGCTGACATCACCAGTGTATCAGACCTGGGTACTGTGTCTCCTGAGCAAGCAAGACAGTCATAGCTATGTAGGCTAAATTATGGTATAGAAGCAGCTGAATTCATCCTGGGGTGAGATAGTTAAGATGTACTTTAAGATCCTCAGCCAGGTGAAATTAACTGCATTGCACTAAATCAATAAGAGGACTTCTATTGATTTCCTTCTTGAAATAGATCACACCTAAATAATAAATGCAATTGGAGTCATTACCTGTGCAGCTTAGGATAATTCATTTTCATTTTCTATGGCCAATGCAAAATTGATCACTCCTGGCCAGATTTGAGAGTTAAATAAAAACAAAAGAGGATTCACGACCATTGCATCTATCAAGGGGTTTTTGTGGGGCCGCCAGTTTCAGTAATGTCTTTGTAGAAAGTATAATTCACATGCATTATCATCTTAGTATTGTAGGAAACACTGGGGCTTTCACATTGGCTACTTGTGTTGTTGTACTTAGTTTGAGATGAGGTCACACTATGTAATCTTGGTTTGTCTCAGATTTATAATCCTCAGCCTCGTAGGTATGGTGATCCCAGGTGAACACCACTTTGCCCAGCTCTAGAAGTCTTGTCCTTTTATTAGCAGTTGTGTTAAAATCTGGAAGGCATAACCTTCTAGAACTGAGAATACAGGTAATGATTATTGATCCACCAACCAGACAGCTCATGTGAAAATGAATGTTTGATCTGTTGCACAGGCAGCAATGCCAAAGTTTTGTCATTTGGCCCTTGTAAGTTTGGAGTTCTGATCAATGAAATAAATCAATCTGGTAAACTTAGGTAAAATGGCTAATCTGCAGAGCCCTGCCTTTTCCCTTTATCTTTCGGAATCTACCCTCTACGGAACCAATTCTGGTAATCGAGTAATGAATCATGATGTTTTGGTCCAAAATACAGTCCCAGTCTCCAGAAATTTATTTTAAATATATAAACAACAGGAGAGAGGGAGAATCACTTTCAGGATGATAGAATACATATGTATTTTTCTATCCAGCTTACTATGTGAAATCAAATATTAGTATTGCTTTATACATACATAAAGCAAATATTATGCAGAACTTCAAAAAACTTCCAACAGACAAAGAAATCTTGACTAAAAAAAGAGGAACTACATACTTGGATTTTGGATTATGCCACTGTGAGGTTCAGCTGTTCCTCATGGTGACAAAACATGTTAATTATGGAAGGCAAATTTTGACTTGGCTTATGGTGTCATAGATTTCGACCACTTAAACAGAACACTGTAGTGAATGAGAAGGCTACCTCATGAAACACAGGAGGGAGAGTAAGGGCCAGAGACAAAATATGCCAGGGCATGCCACCACCGGCTTATTTAAATAGACCTCACCTAATTAATACCACCTCCCAACAATACCATCAACTTATGAATGAATCTACTGATGAGGAACTCATGCTCCCAACAGCCAGTCACTTCCTTGGTGCTGTTCCTCTGAATAATACTGTATTGTGAACCAAGCCTTCAAGAAACGGCCTTTTGGGGGTATTCCATATGCAGGCCACAATAGTTACAAATCTACAGTAATCGAAGTAGTCCGATACTGATTGGAAAAAAAAAGAAATAAAACATATACATTATAGACTAGCAGAACAAAATACGGAGTCTGGCAATAAAAGTCACTTATAGATGGTCAACTAAATTGTGACATAGACATCAAGAAGATAAAATGAAAAATGTACCATCTCTTCGATACACAGTACTGGGAAACTACGTATTTTCATACAGAAGAATAACAGTAGACAGATACACAAAGCAGCAACTCACAATGCCTTAGGGAATCAAACAGAAGACCCTAACGCATAGTTCCTAGGAAGAAACAACGAAGCCAAACAGGGTACGAGTTCCTTTGCATTGATGGGAAAACAGTTATCTGAATATAATACCAAAGGAACAGGTAACTAAAGACAGAGTAAGCAAGAAGGAATAAACCAAAGTATAAGGGTCTCCTTGGCAATGTAAACAATCAACAATTCAAAGGGGCAACCTGCCACTTGGAAGAAAATGTTTTCAAGCCATATATCTGATAAAGGGTTGTTAATATTCAAATATGGTAAGAAACAGTGAACTCAACAACAAATACACCCCTAAATAATCCAATTTCAAAGTGGGTGATGGTTGTGAAAAGACAAGTCCTCTATCACTGAGCTATATCCCTAACCCTGCCCATACTCTCTGATTGCTCATGAAAACCAGGTTATATTCTGAGCTGTAAAATTAGCCTCAGCAAATCTGAAAGCATCAGAGTCAGACACAATGTGTTGTCTGACCACAATGAAATAAAACTGAAACTCATTAACAGAAAGGTAACAGGAAGTGATCCAAACACTTAGAAACCAAGAACACACTTCTAAATAATTCATGGGCCAAAGAGGGCATCTCAAAGAAAGAAGAAAACATATCGACCTGAATGGAAATGGAAACCAGTAGAAGATATGCAGCCTTTTGTGGGCTATGTCTTTTCTGTGATTTTTATAATGTATTCCTTTGTGGTTTTAAGTGAAAAAAGATATTAAGTTAGCAGACATACATGAAATGTACACACTGCTTGAAATGTAAATTATTTTTAGAATACTTTCAATCTGCATTTCTTACCTTTTGTGACTTAATTTGAGATAATTATTTTACAGGCTTTAAGTACAGATTTCTTAGAAAAAACATCACAAAAAAGTATGCATGCCAGTGGGTTTTTCATTGGCAATTCATTTAATTTAAACCATTTAGGGGTGCTGAAGAGACAGTTAAATGGTTTAGAGCACTAACTGTGCATCTGGAGGACCAGGATCCAATTCCTAGAACCCATGTAGCACCTTACAACATCCTCTAACTCCAGTTCCAGTGGGAACAGTGCCCTCTTGTGGACATCATGGGCATTAGATCCACACATGGTAGGTGAACATCTATGGAAACAAATACTCATGTGCATAAGATAAAAATAAATATTTAAAGGCTTACTAGACTTTCACACATTTAGTCCAATCTTTACATCAAACTACCTGCTACAGTAATGGAAAACTTAATAAAACTGTCTGCAAAAGTATATGAAGTTGTACCAATATCAAAATTATAAAATATATCTAGGATGCTTCCCAAGTAATGAAATAATTACCATCACCAGATAATTGATTTTAAATTGATGTCCAGTAACATGAGTTGATTTGTATGGACAATATGACTTATTGTTTAGTTTCTTAAACTAAGTACCTTCTCAGAAATTTATAATGGTTTTCAATAATGTATATCAAACAAACAAACAAACAAACAAAACACTAGAAAACCAACTGGACGATATAGATATTTCAAATGGTGTTGAAAGCTTCCCTGGTGTCTATACAATGATAGACATGTCTGTTTTTAATGTGCAGATGACTATGATCATGTATGAGAAATAAATAATAATTTATTGATGGATAATTTACAAAAAAGATGTACAACGTTGAAACACAGTAGTTTTCAGAGATGAATGTATAGATTTTGTATGTTAAAAGAGATGGGATGTTATTTGTTAGGAGAAAGAAGTTCTGGTGATTGACAGCATAGCCAGCATAATTGAAAATAAATTATTATATATCTCAAAAGAGAAAGGTAAGAACTTAAGCATATATTTTACAGTATCTTAGACGGTTTCACGTCTTTAATTCCTTTTAAGCAAGCTTTCTTCTTCTAATCTCATGCTCATGCATGCCTCCTCTCTTCCTTTAGTGAAATAAACCATCATCATTCATCCTTGTCTTTTAATTATTTCTATGTGTGTGTAGTGTGAACATGAGCACAGTTCCCAAAGAGGCCAGAAGAGGGTTCTGATCCCCAGAAGCTGGAGTTACAGGCAGTTGGGAGCCATACAATGTGGGTGGTAGGAAATGAGCTCAGGTTCAAGGGTAAGAGCACAATGTGTTCTAACTACTGAGCCATCTTTCCATGTCTACTAGCTTTTCACATCATGATACCTGTCTCCTCTTCTCCCTCTTCCTCCTCCTCCTCCTTTACCTCCTCCTCCTCCTTCTTCTCCATTTCCTCTTCTTTTCCTCCTCTTTCTCCTTTGCCTCTTCCTCCTCTTCTCTCTCCTTTCCCTTGTCTTCTTCTTTGTGTTGAGATGGAATCCATGATGTCCCTCATGTTATATAAATGTTCCATTAACAAGCTATACCCAATGCTCAGATGTGCTATTGGAATGCCCTTTTCAACTCAGTGGTTAAGTTTCCCAGTTATTCAGACCCATAAAATGATGTAGTGTCATGCCAAGTCAAAGTATTCGTCTCAGTTAGGGTTTCATTGCTGTGAAGAGACACCATGACCAAGGCAACTCTTATAAAGGACAATAATTAATTTGTGCTGGCTTGCAGGTTAGGACGTTCAGTTCATAATCAACACAGCAGGAAGCACAGCAGCATCCAGGTAGGTATGGCACTGGAAGAGCTAAGAGTTCTACCTCTTGTTCCAATGGCAGCTAGGAGCCCACTGGCTTCCAGACAGCTAGGATCAGGGTCTCAAAGCTCATGCCCACAGGGACACACTTTCTCCAACAAGGTCACACTTCTGAATAGTGCCCCTCCCTGGGCCAAGCATATTCAAACCATCACAGAAATCATACCATGGCATATTCAGTACACCAGAAGAATAGACAGCAAATATTACCTTCAATTGCCACAATAGCATCAAACAGTGGATATCATAACTGATTGGGAAATGGGGACATGAATTTAGAGTTCTTGGGGATTTATTGAAAGACAAATGGGTAATAAGGGAAGGTGTTGTTTTCTTACTGTAAATATCACAAACTTTTCATATTCTTTGCAGTTATGGTGAGCTAGGAATCTCAGGAGAAGCACAATGCCTGTGGTTTTTAGCAATCCCTAACACTTCACTGTAAAATGCCTCACAGAACCGTCTGAGAACTGCAAAGACAAGAGTCAATTAGTGTTGTGCTGGAAGTTCTTTTCATCTGTATTGCTGTAGTCCCTGAAGATTCTCTCTTGTTTATCACCTGAAATCCCTCACACTCTCTGGGGCTCACTCTAATATGGAACAGTAATTAGCTCAAAAATGACAGTAGTATTATGAGTCACCTTTCTTCTCCTGAGATGGTCAGATGCCTTGACAACACTCAGTTTGCAGCTACACTGAAGATGTAATCAGCTTGTGTGTATGTAGATTGTGTGTGTATTGTGTGTGTGTGTGTGTGTATTTTGTGTGTGTGTGTGTGTGTGTGTGTGTGTGTGTGTGTGGTGAGGTGGGAGGAGAAATCCTCATAGCAAAAGTGGTAGGAAAGGAAACACCATGATTCCTTCCTTTCTCTTTGTGATACCCAAGGGCTTTTAGAAGCTCAGGGAAAGGGGGAATGGTTACTGTCAGACTTTGTATATTATTCTTCATTTCTGGGCTGTTGTCAAGTTCAAATTGAACTCATCTAGTAATTCCAAGTAACCTACCATCTTAATTTGCTTTGGGATGAGATTTTATGAGATATAGGACATTTTATGCTAAACCTGGAGAAGTCTCCAGCAAACTGAGTGAGAGACCCAACTTATCACAGATACTCATGGATTTAAGAGTCAACTGGATGCTCAGAGATTTATTGGAACACAGCCATACCTATTCATTCCTGTAGGCTGTGGTGACTTCACATTTTACCTGGCAGGATTGAATAGTTGTGAAGGTGGCTGTATAGCCTGAAGAGTCGGCATATTTCCTTTATGTTGCTTTATAGAAAAAGCTTGCCAGACTGTACAATAGCTCACTGGAAGGAATGCCCTTAGAGGAGCTATGCAAAGCCTGCTGAAAAATCCATTAAGGCTGATGAAACCCACAGTCACAACTACTCACACTATGTATTTTATGACTTACTGACAATAAGATGGTTTTCTTTGGTGAGGTTCTGAGATAGACATTTACTTACAATTTAATAAGATGGTCATCCTTGAAAAGACAAAAAGAATGATTTCTACTTTATCATGCTTGAAACTCTTATTTGGCCTGTGTTTTCTCCCCTGAGATATAGCCTCTTGCTATCATGGTGGTTTTAGAGCTGAAGAATCTGTGCTTTCTGTAACACGCTTTTAGCCTACATATTCCCAGGGATGGCAGATATCTAATGATTCCAGCTGTGGTGCTTGCTTCTTGCTTCTCAGAATGAACTCCACAATTTCAGTGTGGCTCAAAACACAGCTCTCCTATGGACTGCTATGCCATCCTGGGCATGTTCCTTTCCTCTGCACCTTTATTTCCTTACCTCTCACTGCAGAAAAACCTTGACATAAGCTACTGTACTGTTTTCAGAAAGTTATGTAGCCAAGTTACCAAATGCCAGTTAATCTGGTATAGTTAACCCACTGCTCTTAGAGGCAGAATTACTAAGTACATAATCACTTACACAGTTAATCTGTATTTTTTACTTCTGGCTTTGTGGTCAAGTTAAAAGCTTTTGTCTAACCTATGAGGAAAATGTGAATGGACTTATCACTTGAAGAAGCATTTTCTCAGATAGATGCACAGAAGACCTCTTGGGCTCCATTCAGTGGGCAATACTTTCTGGCAATCTAGTAGCACAGTATCTCAATGATGGTGGATCTTTCTCCAAGTTGTGCAGGATACAGAGTGGTATAGCTTTTGTACATCATCAGTACTACTGTAGTGGGATTTTTCTATGATGCAGCTAGCTACTTAGTAACCTATGCTCCTGTAAGTAAATCCTCAGGCATGCATGTGTAAATAATTCTATAAACCTCCTTGGTTCCCCAGGTGATACCTGGTGGTCTTTCTTTGCATTGTCTTGGTTATGGATTACATTGTGGTAAAGAGACATCATGACCAAGGCCACTCTTATAAAGGACATTTAATTGGGGCTGGCTTACTGATTCTGAGGTTCAGTCCATTATCATCATGGTGGGAAGCATGGCTTTGTCTAGGCAGGCATGGCGCTGGAGGAGCTGAAAGGTCTACATCTTGTTCCAAAGGTAAACAGGAGAAGACTTGACTCCGAGGCAGTTAGATGAAGGGTCTCTAAGCCCACTGTGGAGGTGTTCATAGTGTCACACTTCTTCCAAAAAAGGCCACACGTATTCCAGCAGCACAACACCTCCTAATAGTGCCACTTTGTGGGTGAAGGATATTCACCACATTCTGTCATTGTTCCCTGTCTGACATGGAAAGAGATTTATTTGTTTTTGTGTCCCCAACAAAAGTCTGCAACAAAGCTAAAACACTGTGGCTCTAGTATTGTTTTGTGCGAAACTTCAAAGAGAGTAGAGAGTACTTTAAGGTAAACAGAAATCTCAGAGCTTCAGTTTAGGGGACACATTAAAGACAAACACTGACTTAGTCTTTCAATGGTCTTTAAAAATAATCAACTCAAAAAAGGTCTTTCTTCTCTTTAGATGCCTCTAATGACACATATTTTGACCCCCAAAATCTTTATTTTGGATGAATGGAGAGTTTCTGGGTTGAAGATGACTTGGTCCAATTTGGTTCAAGGATGTAGCCCACAGCCCCAGGTTTTGAAAGCTTGTTTCTAAGTAACACTTCCCCAGGGTGGTGTTACTTAGAAAAGGTGGATTTTTTCAGAGTGGAGCCCAGTGGGGTGCCTTAAGTCTCTTTGTCATGCTTTTAAAGGTCATGTGTGACACTTTCTTCTGTTCTTTTTCTTCCTGGACATGAGTTGCACGCTACTTTTGTATGTGTCATTCTCACAATAATGTGCTTCACCACAGATCCAGAGCTACAAGGCCAAGATGTTGCTGAAATGAAACCTCCAAGTGTAACTCCCCGAACTTCTAATGTATTTGTAATGCATGCTGATTAGCATGGAGCTTGAGCAATATCTAGCAACCTTAGTTCATTTTCAACAACAATTGAGCTTCAGTAATGTTCAATGTTACTTTATAGAGAAGCAGAGCTATGTGAAAGACTTTAGAACCTCTGACTCATGACTGTCTTCTCTGAGCTTTTCCTCATATGTCTTTTGGTATGTTTTTATATGGACAAGTCAACTTCCAAGCACATCTATTTCAGGTACAAAATTCAAGCTGTGTGTAATAAGTTCAGTGTCAAACTGACTTTTTACACCTGCCTAACACTGGTCTTCTTTGTTATCTGACCACACATACTGCCCTAATCTTTCCTCCCTCTTCATGGTCTCTCTTGTCATACCATGGGATTAAGACAGCTTTTTAAAAATCTTAAAAAAAAGACTTAGGAAAGAATAAGATAATATAAAACTGCTTACATTGTGAAGTGTCAACACACAGTGGAGAGTCTATGGAAAGAAACAAAGCTGCAGAAGAGAGCACAGGGACACAATGATGTCCATTGTCAACTGGAAGCCCTGACTGAGAGATGAAAATAATTACATGTACCTCTACAATTAAACCAGAGTCCAGAATAATGAAAATTACAGAAGTAACTCTGGGTGATGGACACAGGGCTAATGAAGAAAAATATGTGTGCTGGATGTCCAAGAGCTGTTTCTGCGACCTTAGGATAAGGGCTTGAACAGCATATAAGATGAACAGATTTACTTGGTCCCCAATTATTGTGAATTCCTGTTGTGATCCTGTTATATAATTCTTCAATTCTCAGTCTACTTTTAACAGTAAAGGAAGAGTGGCACTTCTGAGGTTGTTAAACTTTGTAAACACAAATGATGCTGGGCACGAAGACTTAAGAGAACTCTAGCTAATATTGTAATTCCCTTTCTTCTGAAATCTTCATTGTCACCTTATCAAAAGGTATGTTTTCTTGTCAAGAAAGGAACTGGAGCTAATGAAAACTCCACTTCATATATTTGCAAATGATGTACGACTTATTAGATGTGCATTTTAAAATTTGTTTCTGCAATATTCTGTTAAGAATTTCAAACCATCTTGTACTTTTCAGTTGGGAGGTTTTGAGGTTTCACAGCAGGGATTTGGTGTTATTCTGTATGTGCTATCGTCCCAGCAAGTGATAGCAATCTTTCATCAGTCACATTCCCTTTTACAGCAAAAACACCACTAGGCCTGGCACTTTTCTAGAAAGGTCTTAAGATGCATTCATATCTGTGGATCTAATGTATTGTAACCATGGACACAATGCAAAAGCAGCAGAAGGGACCAACTTTTGGAGAAAAAATACAGAACAAACCAGGCATGAGATTCCAGCAGGATCCCCCACCTTGAACCGTCCCCCTCCACTCCCAGTGTAGTCACAGAGAATGCATTCAATTTTCAGGCAAACATATTGTAACAGAATGTGTGACATTACCTGAGAAGTACTCGGCCTTGGGGAGGGTATGGTAGTTTGACTAAGAAAGGTCCCCCAAAGGCTCATCTATTTAAGTGCGTAATCACCAGGGAGTAGCACTTTTTGAGAAGGATTAAAAGGATTATCAGGTGTGACTTTGTTGAAGGAAGTGTGTCACTGAGGGTGAGCTTTGAGGTTTCATAAAACCACAGCTACATTCCCAGCAACATGCCTGTTTGATGCCCTGCTCCCTGCCATGATGATAATGGACCAAATCCCTGAAACTGTAAGAAAGCCCACAATTAGATTCTTCCTTTTGTAAGAGTTGCCTGTCTCTCACAAAGGACAAAGATGGTAGTCAATAATGAAGTCAAGATTTGTTTTTCCTTTCACTGATATTCCCTGAACAGCAGGATTTCTACATGAAAAATTTAAGGCTCCCAGTCAAAGATGGGATTTTAGCTTGTGTCATATTTTTGGTATGAACAGCTCACTCATGGTGAGCCATTCTTAGGAATTAGAGAATTGCAGCAAGGATCCCAAAAAATCTACATTTTCCATCTCAGTTTTGCATCAATGTCATAGAAAACCTTTCTGCTATGTTGTGGTAAAATAGTAAAGGATTATACTTTAAAGGTCAAACAAAGGCAACAGCTCATATATGCTTTGCCATCAATTAGCTTGGATTGAGTATTACAATAGCAAATTATCTCATGAAAATCATATTTGTCAAAGCTTCTTGGATTGTTGAATTATGAGTAAGGAATCACAGTAGCGCCTTTCTTCCACTTTGCATCTTTCCTCTGTTCTCGTCTCTTTATTCCCTTTCATTTTCTTTCTTCCTGTTTTTCTTTGCCTTTTCTTAGTTTTATTAAGTACAATACAGAACAAGCACATAAAATCCAACACATAAGAGTAAAAGCATATTCTTATCCCAAGGTCATTATTTAAGCCATATATAAAGTGATGTATATCTTGACAATTGATGCTTAATTGGAACCAAATCCTAAAGCAATGTGTCAAACAACAAAGCAAATAGCATAGCCGGTAAGCCTTCATGGAGTGAGGAAGACAAAATGGAATCATGATAATATATACAAATAATCCCAAAGGAGACATAAAAGGAAGAAATGAAATGAAAACAAAACCCAACACTATAAATAGAAAATAAAAAACAAAGTGATCGATTGTGATAGATTTAAACTTATAATGTCAGTAATCACATTAAATATAAATGGCCCAAATAGATAGATTCAAAAGGACACCAGAATTGGTAATGTGTAAGAATCTATCATGTGGTATTGGTTTGGGTGGCATGAAAGCTAATATTTTGGTTGTTGGAGAACACAAATACTATATAAGATTATCATGTTAGCCAATCTGATACAAGCCAAAAAATTAAATTACAAGTCATTGAAAGGAACAGTGATAAGGAGCCTCTAGCTTTCAGAGCATCAGGGGACCTTTATAAGCAACCTCGTCAGTAATGTCAATGGCTAAGATTAGTTTGATGATTTTTTTTGGAGGGGGGGATAATAGAGCTCATTCAAGAAGCAAGGGAAGATTTACACAACTAAATTTATTAAATAAATTGACAGGTTTTATTGACAAATTGCTCAAAAATATCCCTTGGCATCTCAAAAGACTGCAGGTAAATGCGAATACACACTTAAGGAAGAAACAATACAAGTTAAACACGATGACCTGCAAGGTCTATAGCCACCGCGTTTCCAATGTGACTCCAGAAATTCCCAGCACAATGTGCAGATACATCTACTTTTATGCATTCAAACAAATTTTAATCTTAATGTTACTATGAACGAATTAAGTCTATATGTCAATTAAGAGGAAGGCTCTTTTCATTGGCCAGTCCTGATCTGATGAGGCCTTTAAAAATGAGAATTTTCTCTAGCTGGTGACAGAGGAGACAATTAGGAACTAAAGCACAATGAATGGCGGTCTTAAAGATAGGAGACAGAAAGTAACAAGGTATATGCAGAGAATCTAGGAGATGAGTGTGATGTTTGGGTAAGGGAATAGGACTAACAAATGAACAGCAAAACTGCATAGAAGACTTCTCCAAGACTCCAGAAGAGAGCCAGTTTATGTATCACTTATAACCTTACAGCATTCTGAGCAAGGGACTTAGCTAATTACTTGTTAAATAGCAAATGGGAACTAAAACCCTTGTACCAACTCATTCTTCATAGCTGCTGTTACCATAGTGATAAAGTAAGGCACAGGGTGTGTGTGTATGTGTGTGTGTGTGTGTGTGTGTGTGTGTGTCCAGGAACTTACAGAGAAGGATATTAAAATTCTAAACATAATGTCAGTAGCCTTAACCAATGATGCATAAGAATAACATGTCTAAGCAAATGGACTCTGTGGAAGTTGGGCCCGGTTTATCATTCCAAAGAAATGAACGTAGTGAGTCATGCTAACAAATTGACAGAAAAAGTAGACTGTAGTAATCTTGGTAGATGCAAAAAGTTATTATACAAAGGTCCAACTCAGTGCTTGAACCATGAAACTCAGTAAATGGACTTCCTCATTCTGGGATGCTGTAATAAATGTCATGTTTAATAGTAAAAATCTAACTGCCATTTCCTAAAGATTGAAGCAAATCAAAGAACCCTGTGGTTCCATTTATATTCCATTTAATTTTTTCCTTTTAACTTTAATATACCACTGATCTATTTGTTTAGATATAACACAATATGGTGTCCTTTATTCCTGGAGCTCAGAGTGTGTTACAGTGTAGCAGTGTCTGCACTCACATCTGTGCTCAACACAGGGCTAGAGAGTCTTTCCAGGGCCAAAGGCAGAATCAGGGAGAAAACAGACCCCATTTCAAATGCAAAGTGAAGGGCTGTTCTTCTTCCTGGATAAAATGATGTTCTGTATAAAATCCTATCCTACCAGAGCTACAGAAACTACGTGTGTGTGTGTGTGTGTGTGTGTGCGCGCGCGCGCGCGCGCACATATGCACGAATGTGTGGTGTATCTTGCCAATAGTCAGAAATTAAAATGTAAAATAAATAGGATGTGCAATGCTATATAAAGAAGCTGAGGTGTTAATGTATGTTATTAGGAATATGAAATGATAAACCAGTTTGGAAAGAATTGAATGATTACATCCAAAACTATGTGCACTTGTGATACATGGTCCAACTCCAGCCATCCCCTTCCTACTCATATACCCAATAAAAAGGAAAGTCCAGGTCCTGTTAAATGGCATTGAAATTCTGTTTTGTTTTATATGTCTGCCTCTCAGCCATCATTTATTGATTTATAGAACACCCATCCCGTAATTAAGATACTTTGGAATACCGTAAATATCACACCACACACACACACACACACACACACACACACACCTTATGTAGTTAAATATAGTCAAGAAATTATAGAACAAAAAACTGGAATGAAGCAACATTACGTCAAACTTTAGAAATGTTGAGAGAAACAAAAAAGGGTAATTCTACCATCTAGAGACCAGACCAAGATAAGAGGCACCAAAATCCAAAGGGAGCAGGCTTGAATGAACATATAAATAAAATCTCATGACTGAGACCAAAGGCCATTAAAAGACAATATAGCTGGGCATGGTGGTGTACGCCTTTAATCCCAGCACTCAGGAGGCAGAGGCAAGTGGATTTCTGAGTTCAAGGCCAGCCTGGTCTACCAAGTGAGTTTCAGGATAGCCAGGGCTATACAGAGAAACCCTGTCTCGAAAAACAAAACAAAACAAAACAAAACAAACAAAACAAAACAAAGCAAAACAAAAGATAATATAACACCCATGTATCACAGAAGCGAAGAATCAAATGTTCAAGCATTATCTTCCAATGACAAGGAAATCAACTCCATATGGATTTTAAACTCAAGAGGTCTTAAAGCCACCAAAATTATTCCACTACAAAAAACAGCTGCAAATTTGCAAGCCTCTTCAAGAAGTTGGACAAAAATAGGTAACAGCCAACAGTTCTATAACCTAAAGGGCTCTGTGGGTGCGGCTGATGGGTGAAATAGGTGGCAGGGTTTTGGGGTAGTGATGGGACTTTTGGAAAGTACTGAAGTGTCTGACACCAGATGCGTGATGGTCTCTTCACATAGATGGAACGCTGTGCTTCAGCACTGAGCATACTAGTGCATATGCAAATGGCCATGCTAACAACTCCCCAAATAATCATCTGAAATGCAAGAAACTAGATCTTAGGAAAGCAGATTTCATTTCCCTAAACGCTAGAAAATGCCTGTTAAAGGAGGAGGAAGCTTGGGAGAGCATGCCCAGGGGCTCTTGGGAACTTGGAGGCATGATGCCTGCATGCTTGAAAAATATGCATTCCTATTATATTGTACATGTTGAGACCCATACTTAATTATAAGTTGTTCCTTATTCCATAGTATTTTTAAATAAGTGTGACAAATGCCACAGCATGGGATTCATTCCTAACAGCACCAACACTTAGATGAAATAACACTTGCACACAATGATGCTTGTTTGAAATTTTAGAGCGTTCAATAAAATAGGATATTGATAATGTTCTCCAGATTTGTCTCTCTCGTTGAAACCGAACTCAAACAATTAATATGCTAATTAAAACAACCTGAATTTTAGACATGGATAGGATCTATCTGTAGATAGCAGCAGGAAATGACCTTCTAAGCTCCCGTAATTCCCAGAGGCGCATCTCAGCTGCTGATATACCCATGAGTATTGGTTTATGAGGCACTGATGCAGGGGAAAGCCCGCCTTACGTCACACCTGCCTTACTCATGCTTATACCTGTAACACAGGGCAGTTGTGTCTCGTAGAGTCTCTTCTAAAAAAAATTCTGTAGCTCTTTTGAAAGGGGCTAGAAATGAAGAAAACAAAACACATAGCATTTTCTTTCGTTTTTATCCTTTCTGAAACTCAACCAAGTATAAAGAGTTGTATTTCAACAAGATCCAAGCAGACACCTTTTCTCCTTAAAAATCTGAGTATTTATAAAGATGAGCTGCCTGTTGTGAGGCTTTTTGAGTGAAGAGGAAATCTCTGCACAGCAGGGTATCTCTATTTTTAGGTCATTGTTCATCTACCCTAGAACTTAGCCCATGAAGGAGGGCATTTTGGATTGTAGTCTTTTAGTTCAGGGCAGAGCACACAGAGACTTCTGTGAAACCCACAGCGCTGGCCCGGCCCATCTGAAAGGCTTGAGTCTTTGCCTCCCAGTGCAGTCTCCCTAATTTCAAATCTTCTCTATAGAGTTTGCATGATTGCAATAGGCTATCTTCCCAGGAAATGCTCTCCCACTCTGCAGAACTTGCTGTAAGAGGGTGAGGCATGACTTAGCAAATTACAGGAAACCAACGTGTTTGTTCGTCCAGATCCGCCCTGGGCAGGTACAAACCAAATGCTGTTTATTAAGGTTGGTGGCATCACTTGTCCCTTCCTGTTTGGAGAAGGGCATTGCCTGTTGAAAGAGCCAGGTTCCTGAATCACGAGTTTGAAAAACTGTCAGAGGGCACGGCAGAGGACATGGAACTAAAGCCTTAGACAGGTTCCAAAGGTCTTAAAGGAAAATGTGGGGATCTATAGTGTGCTGAAAGTGGATGTCACCAGCAGTATCCTATGAATGCCTTGGAGTCCCCAGTCTACTGTGACATGAGGTCCTCTAACTTGTACCTTTCCTATGACACTTATTCAAGGTAAGATTAGACTTTCAAATGTCATCATACTTTTAAAATGTGACAGAGCAAATCAAACAGTTACACATTCTATCAGACATGTAGTTAGTCTTCTTCAAAGGTGGGTAGAGCTTGGACAACAAGGAATGACAGAGACATGCTTATAAACCAGAAGAGACCAGGCGAACATGACAACTAAGCAGATGGTGTCATCCTGCATGAGATCATTATATATATATAGTGTGGCAGTGAGGGAAAAAAGTGGCATTCAAATAAAGACTGACATTTAATTAGTAGCAACTACCAGTGTCTTTTCATTGCAACTAATGTATCAAGAGATCTTAAGATATTAACAAAGGGGAAGAAATTGGGAAGATGGTTCAATAGGTAAGAGGGCTTGATGGACTGGCATGAGGATCAATGTTCAGAGACCCAGCATATAAATCTAACTCTAAATTGGGTTGAGTTGGGAATAATCAATAGATTGAGTATTCTCAGGGGCTGAGATGAGAAGGGAAACAAGAGCTGAGCGATACCATTCATTGGTTTCTCCTTCCTTACTGCAGACATAATGTGATCGGCTGTCTCGTGCTCTGGCTTCTCTGCCTTCCTTGCCATGACTGATGGTACCTTCAAACTGTGGCCCAGATAAACTAGCAGTTTGTCACAGCCATGAGAAACAGCCATGAAGCTTCTGCCCCTGGAGTATATGTATTAGATGCTCGCCGAGTAGAAGCAAGACTGGGCTTCAAACACATGGACAATTTGAAGAAAGGAATTTTTTTTTTTAATTTATAATATTTTTTATTATTATTATTTTCTTTATTTACATTTCAAATGCTATCCCGAAAGTTCCCTATACTCCCCCCCCCATCCCTGCTCACCTACCCACCCACTCCCACTTCTTGGTCATGGCCTTCCCCTGTGCTGGGTCATATAAAGTTTGCAAGACCAAGGGGCCTCTCTTCCCAATGATGGCCGATTAGGCCATCTTCTGCTACATATGCAGCTAGAGACACGAGCTCAGGGGGTACTGGTTAGTTCATAGTGTTGTTCCACCTACAGGGTTGCAGCCCCCTTCAGGTCCTTGGGTACTTTCTCTAGCTCCTCCATTGGGGGCCCTGTGTTCCATCCAAGAGTTGACTGTGAGCATCCACTTCTGTGTTTGCCAGGCACTGGCATAGCCTCACAAGAGGACGCTATATCAGGGTCCCTTCAGCAGAATCTTGTTGGCATGTGCATTAGTATCTGGGTTTGGTGGCTGATGATGGGATGGATTCCCGGATAGGGTCTCTGGATAGTCCATCCTTTCATCTTAGCTCTAAATTTTGTCCCTGTATCTATATCCTTTCATGGGTATTTTGTTCCTTATTCTAAGGAGGAATGAGGTATCCACATGATGGTATTCCTTCTTGGTTTTCTTGTGTTTTGCAAAATGTATCTTGGGTATTCTAAGTTTCTGGGCTAATATCCGCTTATCAGTGAGTGCATATCTAGTGACTTCTTTTGTGATTGGGTTACCTCACTAAGGATGATATCCTCCAGATACATCCATTTGCCCAAGAATTTCATACATTCATTGTTATAATCTTATCATCTTGAGAATTAAGTGCCAAAAGAAAAATACTAGACTCCAGACTGAAGTTTTTTTTCTGGAACTGTAGAGCAAAGAGAATTTTCCAGTGCACAGTCAACAATATTTTTTTCTGTGAGAGGCAGCTGTGATCTCATCCATTAGGGCCCAGAAGCCAGCAGCCCTAATCACACCTCACTTAGGAGGAAATGCAGTAACATTGTGGCTATGTAGCCAGAAGACATCTTTGCCATTTACAGGACGGCTCTGAGGCTCTAGGCGGAGATGGTTTATGGTTAGCTCATTAGTGATGCCTCCTTCATGAGCTCTTACCCACTCCCCCCAACTATGTACGGAGTTCATGCTGTCAGCATGTCCATGTGAAGTGCTGAGGACTGCAGCCTTTTCATATCAGACCAGCTGTGTGGTATGTGCTGCGGTTGTGGTCTTAGAAATTTCTTCATTAGATATTTGATAGAAGTCACTCTTGCAACTATTGAGGGAATTGCTAGCAAAATCCTAGCAGCTCAAGAATTATGAGAATACATAAAAGAAAAGACAACATAGGATCTAGTGTGTTTGTTTTAACAAAGAGAATATTTTAAAGTTCCCTTTCATTAATTACCATGCCAATCAACATCAAGTCCCATTTGCTCATGATACTACTGGAAACAGAAAACCTTTCTGACTCATTGAGGGGCTTCTGTGCAGCCATAGCACCTCTTGCACTAGCCCCAGATGGATGGCAGCCAGACAGTATCTCCGCATGAAGAAAGTGGATTTTAAAAAGTGAAGGGACCAGAGGAGTGTGTATCTGAGATTGGTACTCTGAATAGAAATCTCTAAAAGTTTTTTGCAATGCTACCTAGATTTTAGTGGTCTTAAAATTGTAGACATTTTAACACCTTGGCTGTTTAAGCAAAACATATTAACGGAGCAGTTGAAAAGGAATCGCCCTGCCCAGCAAAGTAACTGTGAGTCTCTCACCGCAGCTTATTCCAGGAAAATGACTGCAACCATTTCACAAAAATTACAGGGGTGGAGTGCGGTGGCTCGAGGTTACATTTCTGCTGCTAATCATCAATATGGGAATAAAACAATGGATCACTTTCACTTCTGTTCATTTGGTGAAATTACTGCTCTGGTGTATAGGGGTGTGTGTGTCTGTCTGTCTGTCTGTCTGTGTGTATGTGTGTGTATATCTCTGTGTGTATATGTGTGTGTGTGCCTGTCTGTCTGTCTGTCTGTCTGTCTGTCTGTCTGTCTGTCTGTCTGTCTGTCTTTCTCTGTGTGTGTGGGGGGGGTTAGTTACCTTTTTATTGCTGTGAAGAGATAATATGTGTGCTGGCAGGTTTTATGTCAACTTGCACACAAGCTAGAGTCATCAGAGGGGAAGGAGCCTCAACTGAGAAAATGCCTACAAAAGATACAGAGATAAGGCATTTTCTTAGTGAATGGTGGGGAAGGGCCCAGCCCATTGTACCACCCTGGGCTAGTGGTCCTGGGTTCTCTCAGAAAGCAGGCTGAGCAAACCATGTAAATCAAGTCCGTGAGCAGCACTCATTCACGGCCTCTGCATCAGTTCCTGCCTCCAGGTTCCTGCCCTGTTTGAGTTCCTGTCCTGACTTGGTTTGATGATGAACCCTGATATGGAAGAGAAAGCCAAATCAGCCCTTTCCCCTCTGCCTTCATTATTGGTCACGGTGTTCCTTGCAGCAGTAGTGGTTTGTTGCATCCCCAACAAAGACAGCATGACCAAGGCACACATAAAAAGAAAGCATTTAATTTGGGGCACATGGTTCCAGAAGGTAGTAGAGCCCATAATCATCACAGTAAGAAGCATGGCAGCAGACAGGCAGGCGTGACAATGTATCAGTGAAGTCAGAGAAAGAGAGATGGAGAAGGAGAGGAGTAATTGGAAATGATGTAGGCTGTTGAAAGCTCAAAGCCCATTACCAGTACTCCTAATCCTTCCCAGACAGTTTCACCTAGTGCAGACTAAGAATTCAAGTACATTCGCCTATGTGGATATTCACATTCAAACCACTACATCTTGCAAGAGTCTCTATTTACAGTTCAAAAGTATAGAGTAGGTATATGGAGCTGGGAGACTGACAAGGGGAAACAATCAGTTCCCATGACCCTAAAGCCCATCAAAGGGACATATTGTTCTATGGAAAAGGCTAATCTAAAAATGTTCTTAACAACTTTACTCAAAGCACCTCCTAGTGGGAAAAGGCAAGTGTCTATCAATAGAATGAACAAGTCATAGAATAGAATAGCATCCAGCAGAAAAAGAACACAATGAAAAAGCGAACAAAGTCAGGCCTTGCATGAAAGAGTATAAAGGTGTTGTCCTATTTATTTGAAGTTCCAGAATAGGCAAACTAAACTGTGATGGAAAAGTATATCAGAAATGAGATTAACACACTGTGATTGTGACACTCTGTCTCTGTCTCCCCCCCGTGTGTGTGTGTGTGTATGTGTGTGTGTGTGTGTGTGT
>NC_034590.1:44136000-44168410 GCF_900095145.1 Mus pahari | reverse complement strand
TGTGTTTGTGTATGTGTGTGTGTGTGTGTATGTGTGTGTGTGTGTGTGTGTGTGTGTGTGTGTGTGTGTGTGTGTTTGGGTATATATAGACACTGACTTAAGAGAAATAAATTAAGGAAATTTGGAGGGCAAAGAAAATATCTTAATAGTTTGGTATTTTACCTATACTTATCAGTTCTAAATAATGGGATGCTGAAAGATGTGCAATGATACCTTCTGTTTGAGATGTCTCAAAAATTAAACAGAGGTATAGAGAGTAGAATTGGTATGTTACAAAATGCATAATAGAATAAAAGTGATGAATACCCAGGTTAATTGTCATATAGAGGCTGTATTTTTAAGAATTTTCATAATAAAATGCTATAAAACTCCAATAAAATTAGGACTGGGGGAAGACAGCATGAACTTTATTCTTATCATCAATGTTATCATTACTATATCCATTGATTTAATTCCTAAGAATCTGTTTGGGATCAATATGTTCAAATGAGTTCTCCTTACCCAGTCCTGTTCAAGGGCAACATGCTCACATGCCAGGTGTGCCGTGCTCATTTATTTGCCTAATAATGGTTGCTTTTGCTTTTATTATGATTATACTAGATTTCCCATGTGTCTCTAAATAATCAAAACTTAGTATGAGAGTCTAGAGGGTCCTGTTTGAAATCACCTTTCCTCAGATTATGACGTATATCAAACAAGCAAGGGAAAAATGATCATATAAAAAATTGAATAATACCTCTGCACAAATACACGGATGAATAGGAAATAGAGCCCAGGAGAAAGAGATGTTGATTTTTTTTTTCCATGACTGATTTTTTTTTCATGCCATAGGTGGTGGTAGACATATGGAGGCCATGCTGTTTGAAAAGAGATACGATACTGGAGCTGGGAAGGACACGAGTGCCATCAGTCAATGATAGTTTGGGTCCAAGGCACGACTCTTCTGAGGACAGGAATAGAGACACTTTGATGCTGACATATTTGCATCTTTCCCCTCACAGAGGACAGATGCAGCGGGGAGCTTTGGACTATGAATCATAACTTTGATTGCTTGCCAGTCACCTGGGGAGGCAATGCTGCTTAGTGGCTCCATTTCCAGGGCCATAATAATAAAAACTGCATGGAGATGTTGTCCAAGTGTCTTGAGAGAGAGAAAGAAAAAAAAAAAACCCAAACATCACATTCTCAGTATATTTCAAAGAGCAGCTGCATGTGACCTAGAAAATTTGCTGCTGTCATTGGGAAGTGGAAATTTCCCTTTGTGGTATTTAAAGGATTGGCAACAACCAGAGTGAGAAGCCTTGTAAGAGGTCTTAAGTATTATTACAACTGTAGAAAGATTCTTCTCAGTACCGAGGAAAAGACTTATAAAATTTAAGTGCTACACCCATAAGGCTTATTCTTAGTGGAGGATGCCTACTGCTCAGCAAGTCTTTTCAATATGTGCTTGTTTCACTTCTGTCTTTAATTGGATCAACTCAGTGAGTTAATAAGGGTAATTTCCTACCCATCAGACCCCTGACTAAGTAGTGTTGGTAACATGACAAGAACTTGGATTTGGGACTTTCTCATTAGAATGGGCAATAAGATACTCAGTGTCACTAATTTGAAAATAATAATAGTAATCACTAGCTGAAAAATACGAAAAATGCTTGATATGGTTAAACGTCCTCATCAAACAGCCTGAGAAATGGTGCTGTGACTTGCTGAAGACTGGAGCTGGGAACTCAGATATCTCTGCCCTAGTGCTGTACATTGCACTGTTTTTCATTGTTTGTTTGTTTGTTTGTTTGTTTGAACCTAGAATCAATGTCATAATAGACATGACTGAGGTTCAGTCAGATGCCTGTAGGCTTAGACTCCCATTCCAGGCCAGAATAAGAGAAAGGAAACTGTGCTGGTTCGCCTCCACATTTAACAGCGGCAATAGGTATTTGCTTAGACAACAGATAGTGCAGTGTGCCAACCCCAGAAAAGGAAAGCTTTCTGAGCTACATGCTGCCTCATTGCTGGGGTGGCCAGAGAACTGCCAGCACACAGCCCTAGGGGAGGCAAATCACACTCCTCAGTCCATGTTCCCCAGTTGGGAACAACAGTGGAGTCCGCCAGGTTTGCTGTGGTTCTGTGTCTCCTGTGTACCCAGGTGCCATTGACATACTGCTGGGAGTCGGGGAACAGGGGTCTCTGGTCTGTGCTTCCCTTCCGGGCATCCACCTGCCAGTCAGGAAGGGGAAGAGAGAACCTGGGATGGGGGCGGATCCTGGTTTGTTTCTGGGTGAGTGTTGAGATGATAGAGAGAGAGAAGTCCTTCTCCAGGAGATTTAGGAAAGACTCTTTGCTATGAAAGCCTCCCGCCCTGAAGAGATGCTCCATGCTTGATCAAACTGCTTTATTTGATGGTGAATATGAATGCATATACCTTACTTAGGGTGAACCAGAGATTAAGTGCCTTTTTTTATGAAGGAATGCCCAGGATGGGAAGCTCATTGGCTGAATACTGGTGCTACCTAGATGCCTCATTAGCATGGAGAACTCCAGGCTAGCTAGCTGCTTAACTGAATGCCATGGTCCTGTCAGCGGGATGTCGTGGTTTTGTGTTTCAGATGAGGTGAGGGCAGAGAGGGAGTGGCCCCAATCCTACCTTTCTTAATTCTTTGATTCTGTGGGTTTGGGCTCACTCAACCTTACCAGTTCTCTTGTCTGATGGCACGGTCCACCTGTCCCACAGAAGATGCATTCTGAGTTTCCTTTACTTTAGAACCCGGAGTGAGCACATTTTGCAGTTCGGTGGTGGGGAGACCAAGCAGAGCCTGTTGGCTTTTCTACGCTCAGAGAGAATTCCCCAGGATATGGTAGCTTTAAGTTGTAAGGGAGAGTAGAGGAAGGGAAATGTGTATAAACAAAAGGAACAGGAGATTGGAAGAAGCACAAAAAGACTGCTCTCAATGTATAACAGAACACTCATTATTAGCTCAGGTATCTGGGAAATCTACCTAAGCAACCAGCTGTAACACTCTCCAGTTCAAATAGCAACCAGGCAGAGATCAACACATTACCTACGGAAGAGTCCTACTCAGGGTTTCTATTGCTGTTGCAAAATGCCATGGCTAAAAGGGACATGAGAAGAATTTAATGTAATTTAACCTTACAGCTTATAATCTTTGATGAATGGAAGTCAAGCCAGGAACTGAAGCAGAGGCCATGGATGTGTGCTGCTTACTGGACTGCTCACCATGGACTGCTCAGTCTGTTTTCTTACACCCCAGGACCATCTACATATGGTTGGCACCATCTACAGTGGGATGGGGCCTTCTACATCAATATTTATTTAAGAAAGTGCTCCACAGACATGTGTATAGACCAATCTGATGGGAATATTTCTTAATTAAGACTTTTCTCTTCTTTGATGACTCTAGCATGCATCAAATTCACAAAAACCTAACCCAAACAATCATTGACGAAATTCGACCTAGTGTATGGAGTAGGGTTCTTGAGGGGTATAACTCAGAGAGAAGACTAGCTACAGAATTACTCAACAGGGATTCCAAAACAAGCCTCAAGATAAACTATTTTCAAGGAATGTCCTGGTCCTGGGTTCTGGAGAGAAGGACCTCACCATTTAAAGGAACAAACTCTTAAAAGTCAACATCTAGCTGGAGATATGGCTCAGTGGTTAAGAGCACTGACTGCTCTTCCAGAGGTCCTGAGTTCAATTCCCACCAATTACATGGTGGCTTGACAACCATCTGTAATGAGATCTGATTCTCACTGTACTTCTGCTACAGTGTACTCATACACATAAAATAAGCAAGTAAATCTTTTTAAAAGTTTAGTCTTAGATGTTTAAAAACAGTAAACATCCAAAATCAAAAAATTCATATTATATGACCCCTAGCCAAGATGTACTCTGTAATGAAGTTAGGGATAGGAATCATAAGAGGGAGAATAATTAATCATCTAAACTAAGTCCAGAAATAAAATGATAGCGTTAGTAGGTAATGAGAATAAGACTACATGGACAATATACTGTCCACTTTCTCCAAAGTACAGAAAATTAGTAGAACAAATAGAAAAATAAAAGTGATGAAGAGACCCACTCCAACTTCTATAAATGAAAGTATAGTGTCTGAGATTCAAGCTACACAGTGTAACAGTAGTAACAGGAAAGATGTTTCAGAACATAAATCCTCCTGATTTTATAAGAATGGAACTATTCAAAATGAAACAGGAATTTGAGGAGAAGAAAAGAAATAAGAGCAGGTCCTGGGTGATCAGTCAGTATGCAGTGACCAGTATGCCACTGGAGTCTGTAACTGTTATCTGAACAGAAATAAAGGAAGGGAGGTAGAAGTGTTAGGAGAAACAGTGCTTTCAACACATCTCAGCCAACCTGGATTTGGTGATGACGATAAACTCAGTGTCCCTTGGACATCCATACTGTATCTTGCCGTCTCTAGGTGTCATGCTGGTGCCCAAGGACACCCCTTCCCCTTGAACATTAGATGAACTATTGATTTGAGTGTCATGTTTAGACTATGACAGACAGAACTGATTTCTAAGATTGTGTAATAAAGTTATGACTCTCCCTCTCTGTCTTGTACATAAAAGATGAGATTCCCTGTGGGAAGATCCTGGTAGCCAGGTATCATGTTGTACAATCAACTAAGTGTATGAGTTTAGGGTCTTTAAACATATTCTTAGGCTCTAGGTGGACAATAATGATATAGCAATTGGGACAGCTTGCCTGAACCCTCAAGGGGTATTCTGAGTCAGAGAGACTCATGAAAACATCCCAGAATCTTCCCCCACAGAAACTCTGAGATAGTATATATTTTTTATTTTTAAATTACTGAGTTTGGGAGTTGTTACATTGCTATGTAGGTAACAATTACATCGTGTATATGTGTGTGGGAGTCCCTGCAGGTATCATGGCAGGCATGGAAACACTCTGCAAAGATGTGATAATGAAAACTTGGTTCAGTCGACTTAGGTCAGCTGGATCTAACTCTGCGAGTCTCATGCTAGGCAGTTTGTTGCCAGCATGTTTAAGCATAGTAAAATTGGGGGGAAAAATTCCTTGGTATAATACAATGCCTGGTGTAGAAGAAGGCATAATTACATTGAAACTCAACTCAAAGTACCTATCAGGTCTTCCAAGAAGGTGGGTACCAGAGATAGGCTACCTATGAGCTTAGGCACCTAAGGAAGGGTCCAGAGATAGGCTACCTATGAGCTTAGGCACCTAAGGAAGGGTCCAGTGTGGTCTTGGCCACATAGATAGCAAAGAGGTCATTTGGTCTATTAGCCACCTCATGCTCTGTTTGAGGGAGCTTGTTGTGATTCAGATAATATAAAAGCCATTTAGACTACTGGTCACCTCAGGTCCTGGAGTGGAAGCTTGATGCTACGGCCTGGCCAAACAGATAATGCAAACCATCAAGCTATTAATCACCTCCAATTCCCAGCTTTCTGGATGGGAAACAAAACAAAACAAAACAAACAAACAAGCAAAACGCAGGGTGTATGTCCTTTTCTGTGAGAGGACAATCCTGAACGCTTAACATTCCTGATTTCCCTGGTGAGCTGTGTGTACAAGAACTTTCATGTCCCCAACTTATATACACGAAGTTTTGAAAAACCGTATTTCCTATAGGCTGTCTAGAAATGAATTGATAGTCTAGAAATACATTTTAGAACAAATGAAATTATAAGAGGTATCAACGCAGCCCTTTCACAACAAGAGAAGCTCTTGACGGAAGCATTTTAAGGTCACAGAGTATATAACTGCTGTGGAGCCTCTTAAATGAGAAGAATTGACTGTTGTTAGTTGAGGAGTGAGAGAGTTATGGACGAAGAAGACAGTGATCATTTGGGGCATTGGAGGAGACAGAATCTCATCATTTATATTTAGCTGTCTTTCTCGGAGTGTGTGAGGTGGCCGAAGAGCATCGAGGGCTTTGTGTGGGAAACCAGAAAAAGAGGCGGCAATGTGAGAAACAGGAAGAGAGACCAAGCAAAGACACTCTTCTTCAAACCACAGAGACCGTGGCAACTTTTTATCTTAGGGCTCAGGTTCAGGATTGTGTCAACATTGATCCGTACGAATGTCCCCTTGTCATCATTATCCTGCTTTGCACTAATGAGCATTTATTTGTGCCTTTGCCTGAGTTGCAGCTGCAGAGATGAGCTAGTGAGTGTCCAGAGCCTCAGTGAACAACACAGTCAGCTAAAGGTATTGTGGTAGCCTCTAGGTCACTTCACTAAGTACAGGACTGCAGCAGTTCACAAAGTGGCAAGCACAGCCAAAGCCTGAAGGAGGTGTGATCCCAAAGGGCCATCCACTGTCTTCTCAGACATCTTATAGCCCGAACGCTATGACCTTAGATTTTATTGGGCCCTGTTCCTTCGCTAGTGACATAAGCAGGCCATTCCTTTTAGCTTATCTGTGTATTTTGTTATCTTCCCTCTCTCCAAGGCTTAGCTCCTGATGAGAGTCTACAGTTGCTTTACCTTGGCAATTTAAATTCTTGTTTGCTTTTCCACACTGCGCATCGACAGATCACTGGCTTTGTGTGTGTGTGTGTGTGTGTGTGTGTGTGTGTGTGTGTGTGTGTGTGTGTGTGTGTGTGTGTAACTTTCCTCCCTTTGTCTTCTACTGGAACTTGTGTAGTGCTGAGAATAGGGCCCTCAGTTCTCTCACCTTACACTGCCATCATTTGGTAGCACTTCCCCCAGAGGACACAAGCCCCCTGCTGATTGCGCCTTTCTAACAGACACTTCACAGTTGCATGGGATAAGAACAATCAGTAGACAACATCTCCATCAGCATTTCAAATGGTCCTCAGACCCGAATTCAAATTCTCAGAGAATTACCCTGTTATCTAAGGCTGTCCAATACCTGTAATACACTAAAGGCGCCTGCCTGCACCCGTGAAATAGTGTGGACTTGAGTTTTGAGGAGCTCTCCAAAGGAACACTAGGTTGTCATTATTGGAGGAGAAAGATGGTTTGAAAACAATGAGTGAGACATTGAAGGTGACACAGACTTCCCAGAGGCCTGGCCTAGGTCTGCATGAGCATGCAGCCTGCATTCCCTGATTATGGCGGTGTCCAGAGCATGTTGCAGCAATGCATGTTTATGTGTGAACCATATGCAACTTGAAATATAAATCTGGGATTTTCAGTGAGAGGCATTGAAGTAGAACCACATCTTGAAAATTCATTAAAAAGTGGTTAGTTTCACTAAAAATCCATCAGGAACAAGGAGACAGGTAACAATGTGTGTGTGCACACGTGCATGCATAGCAGGTCATATTTAGTAGAAATTGGCTGAGGAACTCTCTTCTCTCCAAATTAGCTCAAGTATATTTTGTGCTTAATTGCATAGGGATCTCTTCACTCTTCTTCATCTTAAAAGCAGCTGAACAAGAAATTCAAATTAATCAAATATGCTTTTTATAAAAGAATATACCCTTTATAGAATGAACACTTTAGTTAGGTGTTTCCAGTTAGGGAAGTAATTGAGTACCTAAATGATGGTTAATCTTGTCAACTTTTGTTTAGTTTTTACTTTTGAGATTATAATATAATTACATTTCCCCCTTTCCTTTTCCTTTCTTCCCTTTAAACCTTCCTGTATACATCTCCTTGCTGTTTGTTGAATGAATGACCTTGTTTTTCACATATATCCTTCCCAAATATACCCTGCTTACTCTGTTAGTCCTATGCGTGTTTTCTGGCTGACCATTGGGTATTGAGTAACCAATGGGTGAGCTCTTCCCTGGGGAAGACTGTTTCTCCCACTCTTTGCATTGCTTAGTCACTTGTAATTCTTTATGTGGAGTTAAAGCCTTGTGGGCTTTTTCTCATACACATTGGCGTGTCTGTTGGTTGTATCTTGTTCAGCTCATGTTTAGGCATTCATGTTGGTTATGATTTTTGGATGGAGCCTCTGACATTACTAGAAGACACAATCTCTAAGACAACTTCCCCAATCTACTGGTTCTTAAGGCTATTTTTGCCCTCTCTTCTGCCTTTGGAATGGGGGTGTTTCATAGATGTATCCATTGGGAGTGGACACCACAACTCTGAATTTTGATTGGTTATCATTTTGTGTAGTGGTTTATCTGTTACAAAGACAAGTTTCCCTTGAGGAGGGTTAAAAACTATATTATTTTGGTATAAGAAGTATTTGTAGATTGTTGTTAAGGATTATGCAGGGTTAGTAAAATAATGGTTGTAAGTTCTCCTTCAATAACCATGACTTGACCAGCACTGAGTAAGTAGTTAGCTACATTTCCTGTTCCAGCCTTGATCTCCTCTTGCCCAGCAGGTCTTAAGTACAGTTAAAGAGCTGTTGGTAACTTCCCAGGTCTATGTGCCACCACTGCACCCACACATCTAGTGCTCCACACTGGCTGTTTATGTGATTCTTAGGTATTATAGCTTACTAGGACCTTCTGTTACCATGGAAGCTGGTCACCAGTGGGGAGTTCTTCAGGTTAGTTCCACCTTAGGGGCCTCTAGGGTTTGTAGTACATGAGTGTCTTCAGCAATACAAACTTACCTTCCACCTCTTGGCAGTAACTGAAGGCCAAAGAAATAGATTATGTGTTTGGGCGTCTACAGTTAGCACTGGGTAACAACTCAAAAAGGGATTCTTGTATTGGGCATTTTGTTAGGTGATCTTCCACTCTTAAAGGGAGCATTGGCATCCTTGATAAGAAAGGTTCATTACAACTATATTTTTATACACAGATTATATGTATTATAGTTTTTCAAGAAAAAAATTGTTAAAAGTATAGTTCCTTATGACTGTCAGACATACTTATTGTTATTTTTACCTGCCTTCCTCCTCCTTCTGGGTTTACCTCCCTCCCTGAAAAGCCCCACCCCTTTCTTATTTCCCTGATTGTCAGTTTGATTGGATTGGGAAATGCAAAAGTGAATAAAGTGTGCTTCTGGGTGTGTCTGTGAGGAAATGTTCTGGAAACTGTAGGCATGTGGGCTGTACTTGAGGTGGGCTGTGGAGAATTTCCCTGAACATGGACTTAGCCATCCTATGGGCAGAATGGCCATGTGACAGAAAAGGAGGAAGGAAAGCATCAACTGATATACACATCCGCTGCCTTTGACTCCAGGTTCTGTGATGTGAGAAGATCCATCAGGCCTTCTCTAGCAGGGTGCACTGAAGTCCTTATAAGTTAGAATAAATCGTTCCTGCCTTTAACTACCAGTTCTTCTTCTTCTTCTTCTTCTTCTTCTTCTTCTTCTTCTTCTTCTTCTTCTTCTTCTTCTTCTTCTTCTTCTTCTTCTTCTTCTTCTTCTTCTTNTCTTCTTCTTCTTCTTCTTCTTCTTCTTCTTCTTCTTCTTCTTCTTCTTCTTCTTCTTCTTCTTCTTCTTCTTCTTCTTCTTCTTCCTCTGAGGGGGTGTGGATGGCGGGTATTGGGAAACATCAGGAAAGCCTGATTGGTCCAAGGTAAATACTAGAAATTAATTTGGTTTAAGATGAAATGTCCTACTATTTCATTTCATATTTTGGACCCATATGTTCTCAAGAAGTGGCAACAGTAGTCATTGTAAAGCTGCATCTACTAAGAAAGTAATTGTATGCCAGGTTCACTTAGAAATATTATTATACACTTACTAAGGCTGCATCCATTTCCACACTACTTTGTAATCACTAATTAGTGAATCCGTACTTTCTTTGTAGGTCAACATTTCAGCCAGTAATTGGAGGTTAAATACATTAAAACTTACACAAATTACATGTCCCACATAGGCATGAAGACAGGCTGATGGTATGTGTCCCACGTTTGTTAGTGTCTTTAGTTATAAGTTTGCTTATTATTTTTCCCTGTGTATCTATGTTTACATTTTCTCATTTCTTGAGTATACATTATGGGGACATTCCTAGACAGTTCTGGCTTCATTCCATGATTGTTGCTTATCTGCCAGCTGTCTCTGTGAGCAGCTAGGTTCTGTCCCTCATGGTCTTTTTCACAGCACCTGAGGCTGCCTAGAATTCTTCCCTGTGAACTCTCTCAACTGTATTTTCTATATACGCTCTTGAACTTGACTCTGAGAATGTACTTTCTAGCCTTTTCAGTCTTTTGCACCAAAATTGTCTCCCTTTGACACACTTTATCTGATCATTTGATGTTACATTTCACCTTTAGGCCAAACTCTAGGGTTCAGAGGACAAAAGCCATTGTGGTTCCCCCCCCCCTTTTTTTCTTTTTTTCTTATATTCATAGCATTAATAATAGAGCTTGAGGCACTATTGACTAGGGGCACAGACTAGTCACCTGGCTTCTGGCCACGAACCAAGATTTAGGGATATGTGAACTTGAATGTTTTCAGCTGGACATGTGCTATTTTGACTATTTTGTCCTTTTCCTGTGCCATCTCAGCCAATCTTTTATTTTGCTGGCTGGGCTCAATAAATGCCGCAGATTGTGTTAAGTTATGAGACGATGTCAGGGACCGTGTTGCTTATTGATGGAGGATTGGCTATCGAGGAGGGTTGCTCATCACCCTGCTATTTCAGTCCAGAGACTTCTGCTTGATCCTTCTCAGACTTCAGGAGGTAAGGACAGCTAATAGTAGCTCCTCTGGACAATGCACGAAGATACATTCCTGGAAGATGGCTAGGAGCGGGACATTCTAAGTCAGGGCGGACAACAAAGGCTTTACGTATAGAACCCAGAGGATGCAAACAAGCTGGTCCCCGTGGGAGCAGATTAAGACTTTTGGTCCTGTGATAAGTGATGCTTCGGATCTTCTTTAAACAGGAAGAGCAGTTTGAATATATTGACCCTGGCAATCAGTCCAGTTGTAAAGTCAACAGCCATTTGTCACACTTGTCCTGAAAGACCCCTGTTCTGGGGAGACCCTCGCTCAAGTCCCGGGATGAGCCGATGCCCCAATATCTTGAGAGAAACCATTCTTGATGCAATATCGCAAAAGGTTTATTCGGGAGTCAGCATGCTGAGGTCGAGTTCATAACCCTCACAGGGGCGGAGAGATCGACCCCCAGCAGTTGCAGTTAAGGGGTTTTTAAAGGAAAAAAAACCCACAAAGAAAGGGGAGGATAAGACCACAAAGAATGGGGAAGCTGAGTAAACATCATAAGATTGGGGATGATGGATTACAGCTCATCTCTTATGGAAGGGTTACAGGCTATCTTTGGCAACCATTCTTGGCCCCTTACACAATGGGTCAGGTGCCAGGGTGGGTCAAGATTGTGCTGAAGGTGAAAGAACAAAGAACTCCATGTTGGACTTTGTTTCTAGGGGTCTAAGAAACACATTGAGTTTGGGGGCTTACATTCCCATGCCCCATAGTGTGGCTGGCAACATAGTAGCAGCAGCCAATAAAATTGAACAGGGACCAATGACAATTCTGTATAGCCAGAAACCCTCTCTTGGTGTGGGGTTTTGAGCAGTTGGCTAACTGGATGGGACTTGGTCACTAGATGGGAAACCAGTGGTGGAATCCTGGGCAAGGCTTGACAATAGCAAGCCTGGCTCTGCTTTACCCACCTGATGAAGCCGGTAAGTAGATCTCCAGCCAGAGCCATGCTTTTTGGTGATTGCATCCCTTGTCAACAGTCGCTGTATTCTTATCTCGTCCATCAATTTCTCATTCACACCATCCATAAAATCTGATTTTGACCACCTTATTACCTGTGACCAATTTTAGTTAATCATGTCTAGGTAGTTGAGATAATTTGCTATGCAAAATTATCATAAATTCTATTGATGGGTTCAGGAGAAAAGTTTTGTGCTATGCTTTGTAAGTAATTCATTTTCTGTGAGCGTTCCTCCTTTATCCTCGAGAATGGAAGCTTCTGGGGTATGGGTGGGGGCAACACAGCTGTCAAGTACTGGAGCTAGGTAGGAGTGACCTACTAAAAGTTATCCACACCTGCTCCTGGGCAAAGAGGGCTAAATGACAATTATACAATAGAAAACTGTCCTTGAGTAAACAGAATAGCAAAAACTGTTTGCACTAGCCATAAAAGGCGGCCATTTTCTCAGTACCATGTAAGAAAGTGAGTACACTTCCTTGTTACACTATACACATCTGGCACATGGACAACAGAATACATTTTCCCATGGTCTGCATCCTGACAGATATATGTACCTCAGTTGCTTTTCAGCTTCTACCATCATTGTTCTGGGAATGATGAGAAACTGCAGTGAAGGAAAATGAGAATGATAACGGAGGCCAAGGGTTAGTCACTACTGGCATCCGTAGCAGAGCCATGAAAGTTTTCTATTGGGTAGTAAGGGGATTTGAACTCCTAACATTAGCCTTGGCCTTCTCTCTGGACTTGGGATGGGTTGATATCACAGCTTGATAGCATGACCAGCTTGGGTAAGAAGGCCATGGGGATCCACTAAGGTCTCTTGGGGCAGGGAAGAGTCAAAACTCTACATTTTCTGATTACGTGGGCCCTACAGAACATGTATTTGCACTGGACATTTAAAAGACAAAGAGCCATAAGGAGATTGTCCTGCAGCCAGGCATCCATTGCCTAATGTAGGAAAGAAGTTTATCTAGAAGTGGGAAATGTCCACTTCAGCAGTCTCACTGACCACAGGGGCTGTTTCTTGAATAACCACATACCTTATTGCTGCTATGAATTATGAAGGCCAGAGAGAACAGGCTGCCTATTATAAACTTGGGAGGTTTTACCTTTTTAAAGTAACAACAATTACATCATTGATCAGTGCCCATAAAGTAAGACTCAGTTCACAGCCTGCTTAAATCAAGAGATTCAAAATAACAGCAGCAAATTAAAAATTGATCAGCCACATAGAGTTTTAACTGTAGCCATGATTAGAGTTGTAACTGTAGCCATGAGTGGTGAGGTAGAAAAACTCAAGTACTAAAACAAGAGAATCATTCTCAGAGTACAATCCACTAAGAGGAGGCAGGTAATACCTTCGGACAGGTAAAGACAAAACCAACATCAGAAGGCCCACTCCCCTGGGGGGTTGGGTGGGGCAGGAGCAGGATAGCTGGACAGGAGCACATTTTTGCGGTATGAGCAGAGAGATATCACTTTAGACATCTCTGCCTGTAGCCCTTTTGCTTTCTATAGCATTTAATGTTTGCAAAACACGGGGAGCATTTTCAGCTTGTGGTTGGGCTGCAGGAACCACAGAACAGGAACTTCACTCGGGTGAGACAAAGGTCTCTTGTGAGGCTTTGCTTAGGGTTTTAATTCATTTGTATCTTTAGTCAGCTTTAAAGGAGCAGTTGCTGCTTTTAACAGACTGCCGTTCTCTTGATTTTCCTGGTTCGCTTTGCTCTCTAGAGGGTGTAGGACCTTCAGGGTAGTGGATCCACTCTGTTTTGCTTGCTGGATTCTTCTGGGAATTCCATCCAGGCTTTTCAAGCAGAGTCTGGGACTATGTCTTCAAAAATATGATGACCTGTCTCAATGGCTTGTAAACATTAAATATGATCAAGTATCCCATTGCAAGCATCTAGACGAGGGCACAGACGACCGAGGGCACAGATGACTTCCACAGTGCTGGCTATTGAGTTAGTGGACTTTTCTAGTCCAGGCAGTGGCTTTCACTATTTCTTCCTACACTCCAATACTTTCCTTCTTTTTCACCCCTCCTAACTACTTCCCACCTAAGAGACACAGTCATTACCTTATCTTTACTGAAGGGCTGCCACGGAACAGAGGCTGGGTACTAGCTTTAGAATTTCTCAGCCCTATGAGATAGCTATATTTAAATTGAGATTTATGAGAGGGAAGGTTGCTGTCTAGTGGCTGGGTGATCTGCCTAGAAACAATTAGTTGTTGAGCCAGGATTTGATTTCAGGGCTTTCTGAGTTGGGAGCTCAGAATTGCACCAATCACACTCCCCTGGTGTCACAGATTTCCTAATCCCACAGCAGCCTAGAGGATGCTAAATCTGTTTCACAGCCAGGTTACCATTTCGGTAACTCCTGTGTCTCACTTTAAAATGGCTGTTTCCAGGAAAGGTGAGTCCTAGATCTTCCTAAAGTCTTCTGTAGACACCCATAGGCTCTTGGATCACAGGATGGAAATGGGGGTGGGGGTGGGGGTGGGGGTGGAGGGACAGCAAAACGGACAAAGCCAGAAGGGAGCAAGGCTGGGGGGGGGGAGTGGGGGCGCACAAAGGAAAGAAACAAAAGGCAAGTATTTACTGAGCACCTGAGGATCGAGTGTCTTTAGGTCTCAGAGTCCTCAGAACAACTCCCAGGCCACAGAGCAGCTCATCCTTGGAGAAGGGGACAAGACCCAACAGATCTGGGTGAGTGACTTCCAGCTATCCTCGCACCCACATGGCACAGGTTTTCTAGGTTTGATTCCTAGGGTTGTGGTAGTGAAACCGGAAGCTGTTCTCTGCCTGGTGGTCTTTTAGGAACTAGTCTTTTAGGACTAGGAGCACTGTGAGATCTTTTGAGCCTCAGTGATGAAAAAGTGTTTAGTAACTGCAAGTTTGCAAGACTACACTCCTCCTGTTTCCTTTTGACTTTTAGGACACACCTTCCTCCCCCGTGAGCCAATCCAAACGAATGATTTCGGAGTAATCACGCTCTGCACGCCCAGCTAGCCTAGCGAACAACCCAAACTCCTTCGTGTCACACCTGGAAGAGTCACACGCAGCTGCCCCCGCGCTAGCTGGGAGGCGGCTCCAAGGTGACGCGACCGCCTCCTCCCCTTTAAGGCGGGGCTCACAAGGGGGTGGCCGAGGAAGTCCCGCGGCTCTTGGGAAGCTCCTGTGTCCTTTGCATCAGGGATACTTGGTGTTTTCCCCAGCAGCGACCACAGCCATAAGGGACAGCAACGGTGGATCCCACGCAAGTGAGGGGCGCGCGCCCGCCGCGCTGTGCTGGCCTGGGGACTCAGCCTTCAGACAGGTGAGGGTGGTGGGTCACCTGGTCACGCGCATGGGCAGGGAGGGTAGCAGGGTCCTGAACGGTCTTGATACTGAGGCTGGACTTCGTTCTGCCAAGTTACCGATTTTAGGGGCCCGGGATGGGATTTAATGTCATTCCTAATCCGTGGTTGCCGGCTGGGGGTTAAGAGAAGTGTCTTTTGGCCCAGAGACAGGCATGAAGTGTTGGCGAACTTGAGAGGGCAGTCTGTCACAGCGTTTCTTAACATTTTAAAGGCCGCACAGCCGGGCTTCCCGGAGTCCAGTGGAGTTATCACCCTATTGCTTCCCGAATATGGACTTTGCAGAGGTCAGTTCTTTGACTGGATGGGCTCTGGTGCATTCCGAGTTCCTGAAGATGTAGAGACTCGCGTTTCTGTCTTTGCGTTGGCATTTGCTCGCTTACAGGACTGTGGAAAAACCTTAGAGTAAGCGTAGGTTATGAGCTCTCAGCCACATTACCAAACAAAGCAAAAGTGATGATGATTGAAATGAATTCGCAAAAGGAATGTTTCTGCAGTTAGTTCCCTCACGTTGTCTATGCTGTCCGGTTGTTAAATAGAGCTCAGATTTCACAAGATGAGTTTTCTCTGTAAATGGACTAGCTCCTCTGCGGTATGAGGATCCCAGCTGCACGCGGATGCTGGATCCTCTGTGCTCTGGAAGCTACAAGGCTTCAGACACTTCAGGTGCTAAAGAGCTGCTCCGTGAACCCTGGGGCATTAGAGCTCTGGTTTCTCCAGGCATATGAAAATGCAGTCACCATTTATTCTTTGGGGTCCCTGGATGATGATACAATTAGTATTCAGGCCTTGATTGGGTCAGCGGCAATTCAATTAAACAAATATTGTACACCTGCTAAAGGCAAGCCATCTAAAGAACAGGCTGAGCTAGTGTTTGGTAGCCAGGTGTTGAGACAAAGGAAGGGAGGGTCTCAGAATGTCTACAGCCTACAGGTGGTGTTTAGAAAAGCCCAGGGCCACATTGATGATTGCTTCTGTACAGTCACCTCAGGTAAAAGGTGCCATATAGGGCAAATGCAAGTCTTAAGGGAGTGTGGCATAAGCCACATTGAAAATGACAATGAAACCTGTCAGTAAATAAAGTTAAGAATTAATGAGGACCAATTATATAAAGGGCTCTTTAGGTAAATAGGGCCCAATTATATAAACAGACCCTTCATCTTCTGGCATGAAATACACATAGTAGACATTAATTCCCCATACAGATGAGAAGTGGAGATAAAGGACAAGCCAGTAGGTTGGACAAGGAGGTTGACCTAGAAATGGAACGTGGATACACCTGTGGGCTGTTTTGATAGTCCATGCTGTAGTAAGACCAGGCGATGTAGATCTGAAAGATTGGCTGGAAATGAGAATTCAACTGTGTTCTCAAAATCTGCTGCCTCAGGTTAAAGTAGGCTGAAGTGAAAACCAGTGATTTTGTTGTTACTGTGCTGATAAACTGTGCCCTACCCAGGACAAGTAGATGGATGGGCTTTTTTTTTTTTTTTTTTTTTAAGGGAAAATGATTATGTCACTTCTTTATTCTATCTTAATAGGACTAATATGTACAAGTAGGCCTGGTTACTTCATATGTATTCTTTCTATGACACATATTAACGTACTTCAACAATTTAGCTTAATTTCTTTCCTTAGCTGGGAAGTGACTAAAGGTATCATTGTCCCATGGAAATGACCTTGTGTTTACAAGTAAATACGGTAACATATTTTAACAATTTAGCCTAATTTCTTCCCATAGCTGGGAAGTGCATAAAGGTATCATTGTTCCTTGGAAATGACCTTGTGTTTGTATGTAAATCCATCTCTTATTAATAGATGAATACCATTAAAATACTGCATCTGTCTTTCCTCCAGCCTATCTCAGGAAACAGAGCACATTGTGCAGCCCAGGCAAGGAATCCTTAGCATCCTCATGTCCTGGTTGTGGAGAAGTTATTGCACCTCTGCTGACCACATCTCATAGTGCATGCAACATGGAGCCTTTAATTAAAGTTATTATTCTCTGTAAAATAAGTAAAACTAGAACTCAGAATCCTGCCTATTTTCTGTCAAGGAGAATGTTTGCATTCTTAAAACCTTTTCTGCAATTACTGCTAAATGAACACACACACACACACACACACACACACACACACAAATCAAAGGTGTCCACAGTTTAATTATCGTTTGAGGTGTTGCCAGTTAACGGATGAGAAATGGCTTTTGCCTGTGTCGAAAGATCAGATTACACATTCTGCCTGCATCACATGGGTTTGGTTTCTCTTTTTCCAATGAAATTGACAGGGCATCCTGAATTCCTCTTTACGAACCTTTAACAGCATCTGCAGGGGGTGTGTATAAACCCACGCTTGATTTGATTACAGACCAATGGAGATAGAGCTGGACCAGAAGACCGACGAGATGGAGAAATACTCAGAAAATCCAAAGGGCAAAAGTGTGTTTGGACAGTGAGGCTCTGGGGGCTGAGGGTTCGGTGTATCCTGACTGGCAAAGCATTTGGCCACCCTCTTGGAGGAAATCAATACAAAATTCGAGTATGAAGGTGAATATTTATTTAAATGAGGATGAACTAGAGGAGAACTCGAGTCTCTCTCTCTCTCTCTCCCTCCCTCTCTCTCCGTTGCAATCTTATTGGGTAATTTATCAGAAATGTTTACAGAGCAATGCTTCCTTTTTGTTGTCAGGCTTCCTCTCTCTTGAGGCTACTTAGCATCTAACAGCTGCTTGGACCACAGAGCCCTATACAGGTCTTAGGCTGAAGCTCTTGTATATGAGTGAGGGGCAACTTGGTGCTTGGAGGCCAAGGACTCCTAGACCCTTGAACAGAGAAGAGGTAACTGGGTGGAGTGGCAGAGACTCCTGGATTGTTAGAGACTTTTAACACCTATGCCTAGTGAACAACACAGATATGACCTCTAAGGTCTTCCAGGGATCTATTGTCTGTTTAGTTATCATTTACTAAGGATTTCCTGTATCTTAAAGTGAACTAAGGGTCTTAGTGCTCAGTTCTCCTTGTCTCCAGGACAGGGCTTCACTCATTGCAGAGCAGATGGTACCATCATGAAGGATCTATGGGAGCCTTTGCATGACTTCAGATGACTGGGCTGAGTTTGTAGTTGGTGGGTTACTGAGTCTAGGAAGGGTTTTGTAGGTGAGCAGAGGGCTACAGGAAACCTGAATGTCTGCTGTTCCATGTTGTTTTCATTGACATAATGGTGTACCTTAGTCAGGTCTCATGGTATCCTTTCTGACCATTTGCATGAGCATCCCTGAGATAACTCATTAGAAGTGCATGTTCTCAGCCCCTACTCTAGGGCTTGGGTGCTGTATATGAGCATGGAACACCTACCAGGTGATCTCAGGCAAGATGAGATTATGAACCACTATAGAATTTCAGACAACAGAGTAGGCAAAAAAGATCCCTTTTGATTAAGAGTCAGAGGGAAGTTAGTAATGATATAGATGTATCACTGTTGTAAATCAGGTTGAATATCTTCATTCTGAAGATCTTAAATCCAGAGGGTTCCAAAATCTGGAACTTTTGAGTATTGACATGATGTTTCAAGAGAAAAATTACATACCACACAATTGTTTTATTTTTGTCCAAGATTATCTAAAGCATTGTGTAAGATTACATGCATACCAGGGGCAAGTGAAACCCAATGGACTTATGGATGAGCTTGAGTTCAATCTGTAAGCTATCTCACTGAACATATGCAGATAGTATAGTATCTGAGGAATTATCAAATCACAAACTCTTCTGGCCCTAAGCATTTAAAATAATTGTTATCAGATAGAATTAACATCAGACCTTGTAATGCACATACTTATATTGTGCCATTAGCACACATGTTTAAAATATTACTGATTAGTCACAAGTCTAAGCCCAAGGTGGCACAGGGCTCTGCTTGTTTTAATGCAAAGGCTGGGAAACTCAAGAAGAGAACAAAACAGGAACATACTTTCCTCTCTTTACAAAAGTATGGCAAGCAGTTCTGGTAGCACTCAGGGAAAGGCAGCCTGGATCCAGAACCACCTTTCTCATTCTGCCTCAGAGAAATTTTCATGGATGCTATTGTGTTGTTTTGGTATCACCGAGGAAATCTGAAAGATAGACACACACACACACACACACACACACAAGAAAACAAAACAAAGAAACAAAATCAACCTCATTGGGATATACCTTTTAACACAATTCTGTCTTTTAGTGAGTACCTTGAGTCCCCATGATTTTCTTTAGGGAGATTTTCTTTGGGAAATTCTCATGTTAGAAAAGTCCATATAACTTATTCCTACTGCAAATGATTGAATGCATAAGTCACTTTCCTGTTCCTGTTTAAAAAATAGCAGAAAGAAGCAACTAAGGAGAAGACTGATTATTTTGCTTTGTGGTTTTTGGAGGGTACAATTGCATGTAGCATCAGTAGACAGTTTAGTAGAACAGAGTCAGCTTTAACTCTTTAAGGCCCACCAATCTAGGCAACAACCCACTTCTTCCATGTAGGTGCCACCTCCTAATATATTATACAAGCTTCTAAAACAGCACCACCAACTGGAGACCAGGTGCTCAAACAGGAGTGTATGGGGAATATTTCATACTCAAGCCCCATCAGGAATGAATGGACAGAATGATGTGAGAAAGCCCCTTCCTGTAGCCACATTATAGACTGATAGTGCACATCTTCAGTGAGTTTAATTGGGAGGATAGTGGTGATGGAGGTTAGGGTTCTTTAGACTTGCTAAGATTTGGACCTGGATTTGGGCTGGGGTTAGAACTCAGAGCTTCCTGCTGATGGGGAAAGCTTTTGATTTTAGACCCTTTTAAAAATCAAACCCTCTCCCCAGTCTATAGAAGACTTGAAGGTGATGTTGTGCACAACCATTGCTCATTGAAAGATGGACAGAAGAGCTGTAGTACACACACATGCACACACCTTTTGTACACACCTGTAGATTTTTAAAAACAAATTTCCAGAAACAAATATTCATATTTAACCTTAAGACATCTCATATTATCAGGCTGTATAAGTAAGAACATATAGCTACAAATATAAGTATATTGAGAATGGATCCACAGATGTTTTGCCCTTGAGTTTGAACTTCAGGTTAATGTCTTTACCTCTGGCTACAAACATTGACCTTAGATGGTCAGGGACATCTAATTTGTGGATAGCCTTGGCTGGTTCATCCTCGCACTCCGTTTTGCATGTGGTCACTTATTGCTTGTCTTATAGTTAGCCAATCATGGAGATAAAGGCGAGATCAGGTTGAACATAATAACTTTTCTGGACCCATAGTCAAGTATTGGCTCTTCAACGCCTCTTGTTCTGACACTGGGAAATGACTTACATTATTGTTATTCAGGGTTTCAGGCTGTTTGTTTGGCTTAAGACGGTGGGGAATGTTGGAGGTGTGGATAGATTTGTGACACAAGTAGATATTCAAGGATGATCAGGTGAATGGGGTTGATGAGGACAGGAAGGCCCGGCCTTAGGAAGGGTTTTGTACCAGTTTGGGAAGAAGAGAATTGTGAATTCCACGGACCTTGTATTTCGAATGACTGTATGACTCTGAGCTAAAGGGTTGGGAATCATGCAAAAGTCTGTTATCTATAAGGCAGTTGTATAAGGTAGAGATTTGGAAGAATAGCTCTTTAGGTAATAGTTTATTCCTTGACTAATGATCACTTGATTTAATAATGCATTTGCTGTGAGAACTGAGTGACTAGGTTGTATATAATCTACAACTAGATGGTAGGAAGTGGGCAATTTAGTAGGACTTAACAGTGGACACTTGGGCATTCCTCCCTCTGGCTAGGAAAGATGCTAACACAGTCCATTTCCTTTGAAGTGAGGGTGGAAGATGTTTTCTCTTGCCTTTTCTCTAGAAACTGGGGATGAATTCTCTACTCCCACTGACCTTTAATGCATTCCAGAGCCTGCAATGTAGCTGGGGAGAAAACTCTCTTAAAGGAAAAGTAGAGCAGAGCTGGCCGAAGCAGGGGTGTGAACAGGGAGACTGTGGAAGGCTAAGTTTCAGAATCTGATTACGTAAACATTTCTTATCATTTTCATCTGTAAATCCTTCATTTTTCTCAAGCATATCATCTATTTCATAAAATCATATATATTTTTTAATGTGACACAGGTTAAACGGTGGCAATTTGTTGTGGCTGCTAACACATTTTAGCTCAACTTTTTAAATGCAGACTCTATAGATTGTCTTAGATGAAGAGTTAAGTAGAAGACTGTTTGAAATATGCTAAAATAATTCCTCAAATAAGTATTTGTTCTCATTAGATCCTGTATACTAGAGTTTTAATTGTGACCGAAACAAATAGCTCTCTACCCTTAGAGATTTTAGCAAAGGAGGAGAGCCAGACGTTTCCAATTGAGTAAACTTCAAGTGCTGTTCAAGATGCAGGTGCTATGGGAGCTGGTGGGGAAGGGTATGGTCAGAGCTGCTGACCATAGCAGGAAGCGAGAGGGAGGGGTGGTTAGGCAGGGACCTAAGGAGGAAGTTTGCAGGGCACACTGGATGGATGCTTTTGAGGAACTACAAGCCTCAGTCAGGCAGTTTGAGCATTGTTAACAAAATGAAGCAAATGAAAAAGAATGTCCACGAGAGAAAGGAAAGGAAACAACTAAGTGAATATGTGTGTTGGAGGCGATGTTCTGAGAAATGCTTCAAAGAAACTTCTCAGTTCCAAGAGACAATGGAGAGGATCATAGATACCACAACCCCCTAAAGAGCAACAACAGAACCCCACAAAACCTTTCAAACCCAAACGCATACTGGCAGCAACTGGGTCATGATTATGTAAGACATGTTTGGCTTAGTGCATGATGAACTCCTTTTCAGCATTATAAGATATGCTGACTGGCATTTTAGACTGAGAACCTCTTGCTATATCACTCATGAACACTGTATTTCTTGAATCACAAGAACCACATTATTCCTATAGTAGCTTTGCTCAGAGTAGAATAGATGCATCTATTGATAGAAAGACATTACTTCAGCTTCCTTGATGATGTTCTGGACACGATCTCCAGGGTCAGCTCTTGTGCCACCTGTTTCTGTCCCATGAGTGAGTGATAGCCCAGAGGTGATGTAATCATTTTCCCCACACATAATTAGTTGCTGACAGAGTCTGTTGGATAGAATGTGTCTGTAGCATCTGTCATTCTGTACTCAAAGGTCTCTTGCCTCTTGCCTAAGCATGCCCTGTGACGATCTTGCTCTGCTCGCCTCCCCTCCCCTCCTTATCTTCTTTCTGGTATGTATCCATTCTGATTTCCTTCCACAAAGCTGAGTGTTTAGATTGCTATAGGAATTGGAGGTAGAACTCTCCTGCACCATTTGCATCTTGTCTGAACAGGTAGGGTTGTCTGGCATTTCTTTCCTTCCCTTAAGTCTCAGGTGAGCTGGCAAAGATCTGGGCAAAAAAAGAAGGTTCCCAGGAAGTTTTCTTTGTTAATATTTAATAATAAGACCTGGGAGGGTTAGGAAGGTACAATTATGAATTGTCTTTAAACCCTGTGACCTTTTGATGCGTAAAACAACAAAACAGTTTGAACAAGCAGGTGTGACTCAGGTCATTACTAACAGATTGGGAAGTTTGATTGCATCATCATCTACTTCCTCTCCAACATCCAGCCTTATTTCAGTTTCTAGCTTCATCATAAATCCAGGACACCACCTCGCTATTTGATCATATGGCTTCCATGTTCCATTGCCAATACATACTTTTCGTTGGCAGTAGAAGAAGTTACTTTTTTTTTTTTTTTTAAACAGATTCCATTCTGCATAGAGTCAGCCGGTGTGTTTTGTATTCTGTGTAATTACTCTCCAAATCTTCTGCTGGGTGCAGCGTTATCTCTGTCTCTGTACTCTGAAGAATCCCTACTCATTAGAAGTCACTCTCGTTTGACTGAAGAGGAAACATGTACAACTTACAGAGACAAACATCCAATTTGTTTGTTTTTCAGGTCAATATTTGCTTGTTTAAGTATTTCTCCATTATCACATTTCAGATCATCTCTTTAGTCCTTTCACTGTCTTGCTTCTTGTTGGAGTTCAGGACTCAGAAAGAACAAGACTTCCATGTCATCAAGACTCATTCCAACAAATATTTTAGTATTTCCTCTGCTTGTTGAATTTTGAGGAGGGTGATTGGTCCATTCATTCTCAGGTTCAGTAACAAGGTGAGTCTTTTCAAAGCACGAGAGACGGTGATGAGAATGGTCCATTGATGGAAGCCTTGGGCATCCTGCTGAGTCTGTAATGGAGATGGGTGTGTGTCTTTTATTTTATAGAAAACACTCAAATGCATATGTGCCTGTGTGTGCATGTGTACACACACACACACACACACACACACATTTTAAAATTATTTTCCTGCCAGATTGTGGGTACACAAAGGTAAATATTTTCAATGTTCCCTTTTCTTAATCTGACCCAATGAATGTTATAGATTCATAATTATTCAAATGAGTTTGTGGAAGGAAGCAAGCAGCCTCCATTTTTTTTTAAAAGATTTTATTTATTTTATGTATCTGAGTACACTGTAGCTGTCTTCAGAAACACCAGAAGAGGGGACCAGATCCCATTATAGATAGTTGTGGGCCACCATGTGGTTGCATAAATTGAACTCTGGAAGTGCTGTTAATCACTGAGTCATCTCTCCAGCCCTTCCATGTTTTATTCTTGATTGTTCATATAAGATCAAGTCACTCTCTGGTTTTCTTTTACATGATGCAAACTTTTAAGTAGGGACAGAGGTTGACATTTCAAAACTCTGAAAGTATCTTTGCCACTCACCGATCATATTTAGGTGCTTATTTATACACCCATAAGTGTATGGGTGCATTTATCAAATGAGTCTTCAGTATCTACATTATACAGCTACGGTTGATGTTCCAGTTTTTCCAGTCTTAGAGGGTGGACTCTATTCTTATTCCCAGAAAGGCTTTGGAGACATAATTCAAGATCCTTCTATTTTTGTGTCTTTGGAGACATAGTCTTAGCTTTTTAGGAAGCTATAGCTAATAGAATTTAATGGGAAGTGAGATATAATTAAAGCACCCACAACCCACACTTCAGCTTTAGTGTGCCTTTGAGAAGGACACAGCTTGTGGTTTGTAGTTACTCCGATAAGAAGACAGGTCACTTTATGATGCGTTATGAGGGGCTGGAGAGATGACTCAGAAGGCAACGTGCTTGGTGTGCAAGCAGATGAGGACAAGTGAATCCCTGGATCTCATGTAAACGCCAGGTGTGATGGTCTTTGTTTACACATCCTGTGCTAGGAAGGTAGAGACAGGCAGGTCCTGGCAGCTGACTAGTCAGCCACCCTAGTCCAAATGATGAGCTTCAGGTTCAGTGAGAGACCCCGTCCTAAAAAATAAATAAATAAATAAATGCTAAAGAAAGACACCCAGAACTGACATTTGACCTTCAGACACAGGCATATGCAAATACATGAACACACACACACACACACACACAAACACACACGGCTTGATAATTTTGTTAATTTTTTTTTTAATTTAAGTTTTACCAAACAGATACTATGGGTGTATATTTGTGGGAGTCTGGAAGTTTTCCTCGGACGTCACTGATGACCCCTGAATCTGACCAGCCAGAAAGCCAGTCTTCCTCTCAATTAATTGTGTCTTACCTGTGGCTGTCAGTGAACATCGAACTAGTACCCACAAAACAATGGGCAGTGTGTTGACTTCTTGATCCATGGCAAAGCATGGTTTAGACTGGTACACAGCCTATCCCTCTTTATACACATGTCTTTATACTGTTGGCTAGAGTATGCAGACATAAACTCCTTTTCCCTTTTCTGGACATGAGCATCAGCAAATGTGTAGTTGTCCCTTTATGGCAAGGAGTAGTCTGGGCTGAGTCACAGTTCATTACGTGCTTCCATGCACAATAACCATTTCCTAAGGCATGCCTTTTAAATAAATGTGTTCAGTGTTAAATGGGCAGGGAGCTAATAGGCCATTTTTGCTGTCATTAATGTGTCATTTAAAAAAAAAATACTTCGGGGGCTGGAGAGAATGCTTAGTGGTTAAGCGCACGTACTGCTCTTTCAGAGGTCTTGTATTTGTTTTCCAGCAGGGCTGGCTTCAAGCACCCACTTCAAGTAGCTACCTACAGGCTGTACCTCCAGCTCCAAGAGATCTTAGGTCTCTGGTCTCCCCAGGCCTCTGCATTCACAAGCACATACTGTAAACAAACATACATGCTTGTACATAATTTAAAAATTAAAAAAAAAACACCTTATGTCTAAATAAGAGTATAGTTAAAAAAAAAAAAACTGTTTGAATTTGATTAACCTTTTAAAGCCTTAAAATGTCTGACATTTACTATCAGATTCTAAGAGAGTCTCTGAAGTCAGTAAAACTTGTCCAGCTAGGTCTGTTTAAACGTTTGTCTCCAGATGTTTCCCTCAGTTCAATGTGTCTTTCAAAGGGTAACATGGGGTGGAAGAAGTTAAAAAAACTTCTACCCCAGGGAACCAGTTCTAGAGGCTTATATTGTTTGTACCCGCCTTGAATTTACCACCAGCATGTTGGTGAGAAGAGTCTTAGTTTGGGGCTGAGGGTAAATCAGAGTTCAGATGTCAACTATGACAGGTAGTAGCTGTAGACATGATTGCCTCAACAGTTTGGCTCATAAATTAGCACTGAAATGCTTATATGGTGCTGCTGTAAATATCAGTAACGGCAGGTGGGAGAGAGTGCCTCGTGTATGATGGTTACTGTCTCTGTTCCTCTAACACATGGAGGTGAGGGAGCCTGGCTTCTCGGCGTTGAGCAGCACAGGCCCAGTGCCACTGCAGCTTCTCTTCCAAGATGAGAGATCTGTGGACCAGGCTTTTATCCTATGCCATCTTCTAGTGCCATTAAATTATTGTTTGAAAACGATAGCAACAGCAACGCCAAATGAAGGTCCCTCCTAGGAAACAAAAAAGTTAAATTCAGTTCATGGACCCAACTTGAGGCCACCATTTTTAAAGATGAAATACTGGCTGCCGGCCTTCTAAGAACCTACCCAAACCTATTAGATGGCTACTTTACTTTTAAAATGTATTTTTTTTCCTTTTTATATTGTTTTACAGTAAATCTGAGGTCAGAACACAGAGAGCAGACATGAGCATTCTATCCAAAGTGCTGGATTTAGTGTCCTCTTGCTGAGCACAGTATAATTTCGGGAAAGCTGGAGTACACCCAAGCCAAACTGACAGTTTCCTGGAAGATTCTACTGAGTCAGCGACTTTTGTGGAACGCATACACTGATTTCCCTAATTGCCAGGAAAGGGTGAATTGGCCACCCTTCCATGTTTATATGGGACCAGAGTGAAAATAGAAATTGCTCTTAGTCTCATAAAGTCTGTCTCAGATGGATCTGATGACGTGTGGTCCCAGCAGCATGAGAGTGGGCAGCTGAGGCAGGAGGATGAAACTTTGAAAACCTGTCTGGACAGCTCAGTGTGACCACGTCTCCAAATCAAGAGTTGACAATGAATCGCGGATAGCTCAGGGGGACGGCGCTTTCTTGGTATGCGTAAGATCTCAGGTGAAATTCAGAGGGGAAAGAGTACGCGTCTCCCTAGAAAGTTAGGGTTCCTCTTCATGGCAAGATAGTCCTGGGGCACAGAGAAAAACTTGAAAGGCAAGTAAACCACGTAGGCCACGTAGAGGGGAAGTGTGTCCTGCCGGGCAGGATAGGAGGGAGGCAATAGAACCCATGGCAGCTGCTGGGAGGGTCCTTCACTGTCCGCCTGCTCCTGCCACGGCCTGCCTGGGCTGTACTGATGAGCGCCTTGCTATACTGCATGAGTTAGGGGAAGGCAACGTGAAAAACAGCACGTCAGCTCCCAGGATCCAGGACATTACGTGATGGCTACCTAGAAACAGGGCACATCGTGATGAAGAATGCGGAGCTGTGTGGCTGAGCCTGGATCTTGTCCGTGTGACACTCAGCCAGTTGCTTATAGCTCTCTCTGTTCAGCTAGCTAAGCAGTAAGACAGAGGCTGCTGAGAGAGCTATGGGGATTATATGACAATATCCCTAAGGTGTTCGTTCCTGATGCCAGCAGCACCATTTGCTCACTGGGAGGGGTCTCTGCAGTCATTACAATTTCCCGTCCTCATGGTTAGGAGGCTTATTTTAGCATTAATGAGCCATCAGGTGTCCTGTTGGCTTACATCAATAGACCCTAATAATTGCTTCATATTTAAAACTCATTTACAACATTATATCTCAGTGAGAAGATTTCTTGGGAAGTTGCTAATCACTCCCCAATCTTTCCACGTGCATCCTCTCAGGGGTAATGCAAAATGTGCACTTGGGAGTTATCAGTGTAAACTGATACACGAGAGTGTCCTCTTCATTGAGCTGACAGCCACACTGAGGGAATCGGAGTGGTGGGGGAAATCAGTGTGACCTTTCTGAATGATGAATGCTTTTAATATGAAGAACAGCATTCTAAAACTTATTGCTGAGAGTTGCTGCTGTAACAGGAAGTCATGTAAATACTGTCTTGGGGGGACCCACCACAAGCCTCGCTACTGAGTTGTTATGAAATAAAAGTGGCATGAGCTTGACAAATGCCACTTGAATTTATTCTCTGACAAATTTAGATTTGTCAATGAGCCATGATTCATACAAGCAGAAGGCATATTCCGTAATTTGTATTTTAGGCAGTTTGGTGTGTATGTACAGGTGGGAGTTCATGGGAGTGAAAGTCTGCATGTGTGTGTATATGTGCATGTGTCATGTGTATGTGAGCATGCATGCATACATGCATGTATATATGATTTATTTGAATCCATTCCTGGGCATTTTGGGGGAGGAGAGTAGAAGGTTGTGCTTACAGATTTGGCACCAACATATAGAAACTGTCTGCTTTCAGCTAAGAGTCTCTGCAGTTGGTTATGGATGCCTCTCCCTATTAAGAAAGTCCAGAACTCCATGGCCTACCTGTTGACTACAATTTTGTAATGGCAATAATGGAAACAGAGCGTTCATTATTAAATGGTTTGGAAAAATGCATTTGAAATGTACAGTGGTAAAACCCACTCTACCCTTATATATAACTACTCTGCTGCAGTCCCTCCTGGGCATCTAATGGGGCTTTTAGAGAGATAATAATCATTATTGATCTAATGTCCTTAGATCTGTGCATAAATACACCCATATTCCTTATCATAGAGCAATACCCTTTTCCTACAGTCTATGATTTTAAAAGGTCTAATGGTTATGCCACCTGTTAGGTAGATGCCATGCACTGGTCTCTAGGTAGGCTTGGATTTATGGTAAATATTCAGTCATGATACAAGTAGATTTAGTTGTCTGGATACACTCACTCACTCACCTCTCTTTCCTTCTAACCCTCAATCCATCTACACATCTGTCTTAATTGAAATATAGCAATGTACTAAGCATTTATGTGGACTAGCAAAATACACTCCTTAAGTTCATATCTTATTGGGATTGCAAGTAGATTGGGAGATTAAGTAAACTGAGTATGTGATAATTTCGGATCATCAGTTCTATAGTAGATATCAGCAGGCATTGCAACCGAAATGACTGGGCAGAGGTACTGCTTTTATACTAGAAGGCAGGCCTTGGCATTAGGCCTACGGGAGGGTACTTTAGAGATAGGAAAACGTTTTCTGAGACCCCAGAGAGCCAGTGTTTGATCTGTGGTTGTGACATGTTGCATAACAACAGGAGACCAAGGACACAGAATCCATCCCCCCCACCCCACCCCACCCCCAGCCAGGACTTCAATGATTTGCATGCATAATCTATTTATTTTGGTGCTTCAGCATTCTTCTTCATGTGGATAGGATAGGACTGGGCAGGACTGGGTAGGACTGGATAGGACTGGGAAAAATTGGAGATTCTGAACCTGCCAGGCAAGGTCTTTGCCATGGGTCAGTGGAGCCTCCTTCCCAGGTATAGCCAATGTCAACTGAACTTTGTACCTCCTGGGACCTCATCTGTGTTTACTCTCAAATGACAGTGGTTGGGTAGGTAAGCCTTGAGCTAGGACTAGGCTTGTGCTCATTGACCTTCCTGCCTCACACGTGTGTGATTCTGCTTGGTGCTCTCATCTCTGGGCAGCACTGTCCAGTGAGCCGCCGCTTGTCACGATTCTCCTCAGATCAAGACACCTGCTAGGAATGAGAGCTCCCTCTATACCCATTTTGAACTTGTCAATTATAGAGTCCGTTCTAGCCATTTTTATTATTAATGAAGTTTGAGTCATAGCACTTGTTTTTGGAAAAGACACCTAAGCAGGGGGTGAAGCTCAGTAAAAGGGCAAGAGTAAATTCAGAATCCTTCAAGACCTGTCAGAGAAGGACATTTACCTATTGTTATAAATTCTGTTGTCAGTGGTTTGAGAAGTTCTCTGTATTTTTTTAAATTGATTAACTCTGTGTACAGAACAGCATCATAATATGATTTCTTTAAAATGGGAATATATAGATTTATAGCTTTACAAGGAAGAAGAAACTTACTTAAATATTGAGATTAAACTTCAAATTTTGAGCGTTAGAATTGTACAGATAGATGTTTATTTTTAGTCTTGCTGTGTCTCTGGATGGAGCCAAAAAATGTAACACTTTCTTGCAAATAAGTAAGAATTATAACAAATTAATGATGAAACAGATTAAGTAGGTTATATTCACTTTCCTGCTACGCATCTGTGTTGTTGGTAGCAATCTTTTTATGAGCATCTACTTCTAGAGAATATTAAAATTTCAGATAATATACATGTCTGTCTTATATGTCAGATAATGTACATATCTGTCTTGGCTATGGAAAAAAAAAGAACTCATCAAATATGTTATGTTTTAGTTACCAGTGTCTCCTACATTGATGGTTTTGTGATAAATCCCAGATATTTTGATCTTTTTGTAAAATCTGTTTCAATAATATTGAACATTCATAGTGCTCAGACAGATGACAAGTCACTTGGCAGGCTCATGTCCTTGAAGTCAAGCTTCCTACTGAATCCTAGAATATTCTGCAATATAGCATCTTACATAGCTACTTCCAGTTCCTCTAAGCTGCCCATCAGAAATCTAGGAATCATGATGGCAAAGAATATACTTCCCCACATACAAAACACATCACCGTGTCCTAATGTTTTACTGTTTTCAGATACGATTTACACACACACACACACACACACACACACACACACACACACACACACACCTATACTAAAAAGAAAATAAAGTGGAAAAAAAAATCAAGTATTCTGTCTTGGGGAGGAGTCAGCCATTATGAGGGGTTCTAAGTTTGTTTGCAGTTGAGTCTTGATAGACATAATCTCACAGAATTACAAATACTGTTTAGTTGGGGCTTTCAAGTTGCTCCCTAGTACCTGAAGACAATTTTTAATGGCTGGTTTGATAAGTGAAGTAAGAAGTCTTTCCTATGTCTATTCAGGAACCTGCCTTCCAAACCATATCCCTTACTATTCATCCCCGACCAGGTTTCCTAGGCCTGGCATTTATGCACTTACCATGATCTCATTTGTCATCTTGAGCAAACCCAGAAAGACATCTTCAGTTTCACCTCGATCATGGAATCCTTTAAAGGTTCACATGGTGAACGTGTATTGGGATTTGGAACAGAAGTTGAGGAACTGGGCACTTCCATATAGAATTTTAAAAGAATAGTCTAAATATTTAAAAAGTAAGGTAAAACTGGTATCCCCAAATAGTTGACACTGGAACTACTTGGGAAACAAGATTTAGCTAAATAATTTTTCCTTAATAACACTGGGACATGAGGTTGTCGGTTTTCAATCGTATTAGCCCAGGGAGGTTCTTTCTTTCAGATACATGAGATAATATGTTTCCTGAAAGGTGAAATTACTCAGAATATTAGTAGCAAAGTGGCCTTAAATAATGCACTGGAATTTTATGCTTTTTAATAAAATTCAGCATAGCTGATCTGAGTGAGAAAATCCACAGCAGAGTCTAGCAAGTTTATAATAAGGATGACCCATCAAAAACGGTCTCCACTGTGCTGTGAAATGTGAATTGGAGTGGATTGACAATGTAGAAGACAGCAAAAATGTCCTTGTCATCTAGTTTAAGCAAACATGGAAATGAGAAGTGTTGCATTACCTTGTACCCTAATGTAAAGATGATTGTGAAACACATTAGGAAATAGTGTTCCTGGGGCTCATGAAGATGCTCAGTAGGTGAAGTACAAGTAAGGGGACCTGAGTTTGGTTCCCTATCACCCAAAGGCCAGGTGCTGCAGCATATGTCTGTCACCCCAGTGCTAGGGACACAGAGACTCTCAGATGCAGGTAGGTCTCTTCTGGCCAGTCAGACAAGGCAGCACAGCAATGAGGCCCAGATGCAGTGAGACGTGTGAGTTCAAAACCAACCAACGAACCAACCAACCAACCAACAAACCAACCAACCAACCAACGAACCAACCAACGAACCAACCATAGAGAGCAATAGAGGTGTCCTGACATTGACCTCTGATCTCTGGACACATGGAAAGGGAGGGAGAGGGAGAGGAAGAAAGAAAAGAGAAGAGAGAAGAGAAAAGAGAAAAGAAAAGAGAAAAGAAAAGAGAAAAGAGAAAAGGAAAGAGAAAAGAGAAAAGAGAAAAGAGAAGAGAAAAGAGAAAAGAGAAAAGAGAAAAGAGAAAAGAAGAGAAAAGAGAAAAGAGAAAAGAGAAAAGAGAAGAGAAAAGAGAAAAGATAAAAGAAAAGAGAAAAGAGAAGAGAAAAGAGAAGAAAAGGGAAAAGAAAAGATAAAAGAAAAGAGAAGAAATAAGAAAAAAGATATGGCTGACTTAGTCGTGTTTGTTTGAATGTCAAGAGCAGCTTTTGAAAAGTCAGAGTGGGCAGTGGTAGCCAGTGATAGCCAGCCTCACTCAGGTGACCCTTGTACACAATGAGAAGGAGAGAACCATGTTCATTGGAGATTGGGACCAAGCTGTAGATAAAGATGTCTTGTTTATCCAAAAGTTTCATTTTAAAGGTGCCATTTTCTAGATCTAGACATCCCAGTTTAGCTTAAAAAATCAATTTGATAACTTCACATTTTAAATGGAGGCCAACATTTACATAGCATAAAACTTTGCTAAGTGTGCTGCTCAGTGATGCTGAGCATCCACATGGTCTGAGCATCACAGCATCTGTCTCTAGAGGCCTCACCTAGCATACCTGCAGCACCTTGAGGGACCTGCACCTCACCCTTTCTTCCCTGCCCTCTGAAGCTTCCATTCTACTCTGTTTCTAATTGTTTCTAATATCTGTTGACCCTATGCATCTCATCCAAACAACTCAACACGTGTGTGTGTGTGTGTGTGTGTGTGTGTGTGTGTGTGTGTGTGTGTGTATGTGTGTGTGGTGGGAGCAGAGCCTGGTGTATGTTTTTCTTTTTATTG
>NC_034590.1:44133117-44135490 GCF_900095145.1 Mus pahari | reverse complement strand
GAAAATGTCTTACAGCTGGATCTCATGGGGGCATTTCCCCAACTAAAGCTCCTTTCTCTGTGATAACATGGACACACATTTTGCTCAGATGAGGATTTTGTCTCTCTGTTGCCTCCTGAGGGTAACAGTGGGAACACTAACATATGCAAACCTTTCTTTGAGTCTCTACTTTCAATTCTTTTGGGTATAGATGATAAGATTTAATATTTTGGGAACTGTTTATATAATTTGCTAAGAGCTGATATTCACGCTGCATTCCCCAAATAGTTTACAATGATTATAGTTTGTCAGGTCCTTGCCCACTCTGGGTCTATTCTGTTTGGTTATGGGATTTTCTTAGTGAGTGTGAGGTTCATTGTGATTTTCACTAGACATTCTCCAGTAAGTAGTCCTGCAGACAGCAACTCTTACCAAAGCTTAGCTAGGACCCACTCAGTCCTTCACATGGAGCTTTCATTGATAGGAAATGACCTGGAAATCAAAAGGTCTGGATTCTGTCCACAATTCCATGTGTAGATAGCCATTTAAACTTTAATTATGTTTGATAAGTATTAATTAGGCCACTACTGACCACTAACTATTAGACTCCATATCACAGAGAGGAGAAGACAAATCAGTCAGAAAAGTTCCACTTATTTCAGTTTACCATGACCAAAGTACTTTTCCAAAGCCTCCTTCCACAGCCTCAGTCCTTTTTAACTCTAAAGTTTTTAACCTGGAACCTAAAATTATAAAGGTGACATAGATTCCTTCCAGACATAGGCAGGATTACCTGTCATTAAAATAACACATGAGAACTATAACAGAAAGGTCAAACAATAGTCAAACAGTAGTTATAAAATCTTAGAGGCCTAGAGTCCGTGATGTAAAAACCAAAACAACAAAGAAATACTCTGCAAACTAAAATCATGAATGAAAAGTGTGTTTTGTTTCTTCTCTTTACAGTCCTTGACTCAGAAACACAGTCTTAAGTATTTATACCTTAGAGTTAATTTGATTTTAAGTTTTTCTACATATGGCTAACTAATCGAGTTCAGTTGATGCCATTTATCATATCTCCATCATTTGAGATTAGAGTGCATTTCTTCTGTTTTAAGCCTTTGGGTCCGATCGTTCTTACCTGGTCTTGTTTCTCTGCCTTTCCAGCTCACATCTTGTAATCGACTTTTCCAAAGCTGCACATGCCCGCTTCATAGCCAGAGCTGGATGCAGCTGGTCATCCTCAGTGCTTCTCTGTGGTGCTGGAAATGGATGCTCACTTTCCCCACGTCTCCTCCCTCAATCAGCTTCCCTGACCCGTTTCACTTCTCAGGCATCCTTGCTGGAAAGGGGATTGACTTTTATCCGATGTTCAGTTCTGTCTGTCCACCCACTGAGAGGTTGGGCTTTCTCTGGAGTCCTTTCTAATCTTCTTTTGGTTTCACTCTAGACCTGTGTTAGTGTCTGTCATCTGCAGTTCCATTCAGACTTTGTGCTAACTCAACTCTGAATGTCCAGGTATACTTAGTTTGTCCCAGTTTCAGAAATGTATGAGTCCTTTCCATGGAACTCACTCAGCATGAAACTCGCTGTCTCCTGATAATTTCCCTTACACTTGTTCCAATGCCCAACTGGTGGCTCTGCCATATTCCCTGCTTTTGCCTCAGCTCTGCTTTCCCCCAACACATAATCAACAATTGCCAGCCATGCCTCTCTATTCATGGAAGTTTAGTATCAAGGTCCTTAAGCCCAGAGATACTCAAGTGCCCAGTTTAAACTGTCATAGTATTTACAGCCAGTCCCTTATCTTCTGTGCCTTAAACCATCTCCAGGTTACTAGCAATTACTTACTAATATATTGTAAGTAGAATTCTTTTGCTTCTTTTGTTTTATGCTGTGGTCCTGACTGAATTTAGGGACTCACGCATGCTAGGCAGATAAGCAGGACAGAGAAATATCCTCCGTCCTGTGTAAGGGTTTTAGTAGTATTTTGGGAAAGAGGTCATGACAAACATCTGCATGCATTCAGTGCAGATGCAATTCCTCTCAGAAATATTTTCGACCCACAGTTGAATGCATAGATGCAGCACCCATGGATGCAAAGGGATGAGTGTCCACAACTCAGCTTCTCATCTGAGCACCTTATATCCTTTCAACATAGAATGTCTTTGATCTAAGTCTGTATCCTAGGAAGGTAGACCCATCTCCTGTGTGCTGTACTGTCATCCACTTCTTAAGGCTTTGTGGGTTTCTTCAGACCTTTACATTGTTTTTGTATCTGTTCCTATTGGACCCTAAATGTCTTAGGACATCAAACCGTGTTTTTTATTCTTTCTTCTAATACCCAGGAAGGAATGAGGTCTTCTTACCATTGCACTTCTTTTCTTTTTTTTC
>NC_034590.1:44108985-44133058 GCF_900095145.1 Mus pahari | reverse complement strand
CCTCTCCTCTCTTCTCTTCTCTTCTCTTCTCTTCTCTTCTCTTCCTTCCCCCCCTTCTCTCCCCCTCCCCCTTCCTTCCCATTCTCTCTCTCCATTCCTTTACTTTTCTTCTCTTCTGAAAAACTGAGAAAGTCGTCTTGGGTTAAGATGATGAGGTGTTGCTGTAGGCAATGGTGGGGATACCTGATGACTCAGACATTTGGCTCCTGCTCTCTGGCATGCTGCTTGCCTTCACCTTTGGAGACTCTGGTTTCCACGTATTGATGAGGTAAGGCTGAAGAGCTGATGAGGTGGGACAATGGCGGCTGGCAGGATAGAAAGCTGTGAATATCTTAGTGGCACTTGGCAAGCAACCTGTTTTTCTTCATAGGACTTGGACATTCTTGAAGTCACTGTCTATTCACTTCTGTTTAGAATGCGATATTTCCCATTGTAGGGTCCTTCAGTCCCATTACCTGATAACTGGTTTTTGCACATTTTCTCCTCTAACACCATCATCTCTATCAACCCCAGTGTCTATTTCAGTCTTTAAATTCCTCTTTCAGAATCAACCCTGATTAATCCATTAGACAGCTGGGGTGACTTCCTCCAGCTGAAGACGGTTGGGTAGCCATACTTTAGTATAGGTGCAGATGCTGTGGTGGGGCAAGCAAGAGAAACCCTGATAACAGTACTTACTGGCTGATGACTTGTATGATATTTCTAATTTACAGCTCCTCCTACATGAAATCAGGGTGATTTTATGTGGCTGGGTTACGCTTATGAGAATTTAAAAGATCTCATAGATTAAGAAAAGAAGTTCTGGTACTGCCAAGATGGCTCAGTGGCTGAGGGCACTGGCAACACAAGCCTGTGCCAGGAGTTTGATTCCTGCAACCCCTCTGAAAGTGGACGGAGAGAACTCACTGTAGAGCTGTCTTCTGACCTCTCGACCAGTTCTGATGGTGATTTGTAGATGTGTTCTTTGAAAGAATTTAAACTGTACTTACACGAAATTTAAATGAAAGAATTTAAAATGTCTTATGAGATAAATCATGAATTCGTCATCGATGGCAACTTTAAATGACTGACAAACATTTGTTTAGAAACTAATGTCTTTACTAGAGACATTTTCAAACTGCGATTTTACTAATAATGTAAACCATGTCCCTGCATGATCATTCTGATGCTTGCAGTTATGAGGTGCCTTTCATTTGGCAGTTTTATAGAGGATAAAAATTATGTTTCAGAAAAGACAATAAATTTGATGTAGGACTTAGCAATGAAGACTAATTTATAATTTATAATGGCACAATTGTTTTAAAAGACTCTTATCGAAAGGACATTTATAAAGATAATACTAAATAGATATATCAACTAGTAAATTAAAAACATTTTTATTGTTCTTAATTAATTTTCCTTGTAAAAACAGTCTATTAAAGAGTGTAGATGATCTCAAACTTATTGGGGGGGATTTTCTAATTTTCAGAATTGGTCACTGAGGCATTTCATGGACACAGTGGAGAAAGATGATGACAAGGTCTGATATGTTTCTAGAATAAATGCAAGCAGAGGTCATTGTATTAGCCCTAGGCAAAGATGGCTAAGTACTTAGTTGTTAATTTTAAATTGGGATTTTACAGTAATTTATTATCATTTGATATAATGAGTTTTAATAATTTTATTAGCACCCACTTTTCTAGGCAATACTAGGTCCCATTTTGATAAAAATCTTCCCTCTTTAAGGATGGAACAAGGGGAGCAAGGAACAGCTCTGGAGGGTGGACAGGAGGACAAGTTGGTATTCTGGTGACCTTTGGTTTAGACTTGCTGTCCAACCTTTTGCCATTGTAGCCTAATGTCTTCTTCAAATGTGTTGGGATGCATTTGTAACTCTCCTGGGATGCAAGTGCCCATGAAGCCAGGGCTTAGACAAACCTGATAGAGAGAAGAATGAAGTGAAGCAGTACAGCTGGCATGAACAAAATAATTGCTCCAAAGTGTGTTCTGAGAGAGGGCTTATCTCATTTTCAACCATGGGATGATCACGTGCAAACATTTTCTATTCACCTTGAAGTTTGCCTCATTCGGTTAAACACCTCAGGGATATTTTAAAGAGAGATGACCTTTGCCTTCTGAAATGCCCTATGAAGACTTTTGCTTTCTTCTCATAGTACCTAACAACTCTCTTGATATTTGTGATAGTAAAGATTGTACCCATTCCCATATCTTTGGGATGAATCACTCAGATTTATGCTGTTCTTAACATTGTCTCACACGTCTTCTCCTATATAGAACATGGCTCATGTCAGACATGGATGTTATAGTAAATGAGTAGGAAGTTTTACACGGCATTGCTTAGACTAAGTGTCCTATTATAGTGTCACCAATGAAAGACATAAAGGCAGACCTCCATAGAGACCGGTGTCTCTGCTGTGTGAGCCGCTGAGGTGTGGAGAAACCGAGAAGAAGTGAAGTGTCGTACCAGCTTCTTAGTTCCTGAGCAGCCCAAGTGGGCAGCAGATGATCCGGTGTGTGGCTGGTCTATGGTGTCTTATTCCCAGAAGTGTGCACATGTGAGCAACCAGAAAGCTAAACCTAAGAAACTACCATTCCAGTAACCATTGAGACCTGCCCCTCAGCTGATCTCTTTCTTCAGCTGGTGACAGTGATTTGCCTGACTGTGTTTTCCATGGTGGACGCTATGAAGACTTGTGCTAAGTATGCCTGCTAAAGTATCAATACTGTTGTTTAATGCTCTGTTGTTTAATGTTGAGAGGTGGCTGCATTAGGGGAAATTCTCGAGAGTTGGGAGAGGAAGTGGGTTTTGGGTATCATGCATGAAATTTTCAAAGAAGGAAACTTAAAATTGGCATTAAAACTAAAATGACTGGTCTTCTGATATAGCTCAGCCTCCCTTTGTAGCCACGTCGATCTAAACTCACTTAAATGACTGCTGGGGACTCTGCCAGCCCCTCCCCTTCACCTCTACGGTCTCTTTCCAATGACAGATGGATTAGGTTTAGGTTATACCTGATATGTTCATCTCCTTGTTATTAGAAGCCAGAAGCACGGATGTGGCCTCAGGGCTTAGTGAGGACTTTTCCTCTGTCTTGAGCTCTCTTCCTTAAGTAGCCAGTCACTCACTGCGCACGTTCCCTCCTTGTCATGACTTGAATGTATCTTTCAGTTTTATTTATCGGAAAGTTAACTTCCAAATGGGTGTGTTCATGATACATGGAGTTAGGACCACGGGGGGTGTTTGGGAAGCAATAAAGTAGTGAGTTGGGGTAGCCACATTGTCATGATCTTATAGATAGAATTTAGATGTGAGCTAGGGTGCTTTCTCTAACAAAACAACTTCTCTGTTATGTTCTGATGCAGCAAGAGTGTCCTCATTAAATGCTGGCACCATGCTTCCTGACTTTAGTCTCTAGACTGTAGGTGCTCAACCATCCTAACACTGGGGCTGGGGAGATGGCTCAGCGGTTAAGAGCACTGACTGCTCTTCCAGAGGTCCTGAGTTCAAATCCCAGCAACCACATGTGTAATGGAATCCAATGCTTTCTTCTGGTGTGTCTGAAGAATGCAACAGTATACTCACACACATAAAATAAATAAATCAATCTTTAAAAAACGACTTTTAGTTCCTCATGTTGTGGTGACCCTCAACCATAACATTATTTTGTTGCTACTGCTGTGAATCATAATGTGAATACTGGCATGTAGGATAGCTGATATGAGGCCTGGAAGGGGCTCATGACCCACAGGTTGAGAACCACCGCTCCAGACGATGTAAGCCTCTGTCCTTCATAAATTAACGCAGTATCACATTTGGTTCTAACAGCAACAACAACAAAAAAAATGGGCTAAAATACACATCCTCTTAAGTTTGTTTTCCAAAGATATAAAATTTCACTGGTGTAGAAGCTTGTGTAGGTAGGGCCCTTCATAGGAATAATTTTCAGAGTATATGATAGACCGGGTAGAACTGAACCTTATCTCATACACATATAAAATTCCATATCTCATTGAAATTTTAGCCATGGTGACTGTTTACTACAATAACCTGATAGAACTACAAAAGTTTTTCTTTTTTCTTTTGTTATTGTTGTTTTGTATTTGTGAAAACATCACTGTTTAAGAATATTTGTTTTCATTTCCTCATATGGACCTTTCATTACCCTCAAAGGTTAGGGCCATCCTAATATTTGTATATCGTGTCATAGCTAAAGTAAGCTAACCAGATGTTAGTTTGTCCACACCCGATGGAGAATGTGTTTGTTTAATCACATGGGCCTGAATGACGATGGTGTCCTGTTTCAGCAGAGTCGCCCTTCTGTCTATTTAGTGTGTCCCTTCCACTCACCTATTACCTGAGGCCAAAGAAAGGCATCTGCATCTTATTTTGAAAATACAAATTATACAAATGGGACGGAGGAAGCGAAAGGAAGCAGCTTACAATGCAGTTTGCAAATATCCCACTGCATTTGAGACTAACGAGCTCACTTATTGAAATTAATGTCCCCAAGAGAAACACCCTTTTGTAGAGGTGCCAGCAGACCTGACTGAACCCCTTACTTAAATAACACCTGCTTGTTTTTAAAGTTGATTATTTTCTCTGTTTAAGCTCATCCTTGGCTGGCTGGAAAAGTGATCTCTGCCTGTTTTTATTTTCTGAAAGGAGAGACACTGTTCCTAAAATAGTCTCTGCCTAAAGGGGAAACCAAATTCTTTTCGTGGCATTGCTGCTGCTGTTGTTTGTAAAGTTTGTTTTACAGCAGACTGAAGGGTTTAACTATTCATCTTTTCTAAAACACTATATTTTCTTGATCATGGAACCTTAGAAGCAGACTCAGGGGTTTTCATATTAACTTATGACTATGTTTATGTTTTACAGCATGATGATGCATTATTAAGCATATACAGAAAGGAAATTAAGGGAGGGGGGAGCCCATAAGGTAGTTCTGCATGGAAGTTCCAGTATTTTCTTTTCCTATCATGGGACTGTACACTAGGCATCCTTGGTCTATTCTGGGGTACCCCCTTATATGCCTCCTAGGCCACGACAGGCTTGCAGGTCTATTGAAAGTTGCCCACACCCCACAAATGAATGGTGGGGCGAGAGGAGGTTGCTAGGATCCTGAAGAAAACGCATTGAAATTTGACTCCTCCCACTTAAGAGAGAACACAGGGTGTGGCCTGGTGCCTGGTACCAGGTGGTGGTCAGAAAACGGAAGTGGGCCTTCGGCATCTGTTTCTGCTGCTGGTTTGTGACTGCAGATGTTTCTCCTGGTTTATAAACCACTTACCCACCCCACCCCCCTCAAACTAAAATATACTTCTGAAAATGGAAAGGACTTTTGTTTCTTCCTGGCTTTCAAGCTGCTACCTGATCTCCACGGGTGCCATTTCTGAGCTATCTATGGACTGTAAGTGCTTTGAATTTTATATGGTTGCAGGGCATGCTTCCTTTGTTAAACCTTGAATTCTGATTTCTGCGGACCTGGCTGAAGATTTTCATAGAAGGGAAATTTGATCTGTGTGTTATTCTGTTGAAAATGTGACAAGATTCTGTTGAGAATTTCATGCTCTATGAACTCTTAAAAACAGGCTTCTGCTGTTTTGAGAGAAAATTACTTGTAAAGGTTTGTGATGTAGTTAAGGCCCTGAATGTTCCCCAAAGATGTGCGTGTTGAAGGTTTGATTTCCACTCCGTGGTATATTGGGAGGTATTATGTGTTAGCTGGTGTGGCGTAATGGCAGGGGAGGGGAGTTGGGTCATCGTCCTTTTGAAGAGGCTGTTCAGGCTCTGGTTCCTTCTTAGCTCCCAGTTTTTGATTCTAGGTTAGATACACGTGAATGGGATTTACTTTTCTTATATTCTCACAATAACACCCCTATATTCCCATAGACCCAGAGTAGCAGGGCCAAGTGACCATAGACTTCTGAAGTCATGTGTCCAAATAAACCTTGTTTAAGTTATACACCTCAGGCGTTTCGTTACAGGAAGGATGACTAACGTAGCTTGCTTAGGTCTCTACAGCTACAAAACAAGAATCACTTACACCTTGAATATGATGGGCATACGTAGTAGATAGCTCTAGTCTAAGCTCCCCCATGCCATTCTCCCTGTAGTGAAATGTTGTTTCTAGATTCTGGTAGCTATCAGTGAAGAATATGCGGGCCTCTGGCTTCCCAGGACTATTTTTTCCTAGAACCCCATTCTTCAAGTGTGATTGCTTACCACAGGGTCCTGTGCTTTACCTCAGGAGTGTGTTAATGACTCTATTTCAGTGTTCTCCTTCCGAAGTGCCACCATCCTTTACATGAATCATTGGAATATTCTTGGGGATTTTAATTACTAAAATGTCTGTAGCTCTCTTGAGATAATGAGATGCAAGTTCCTTGGTAATGGAAACCTTCCAGGGCTTTTTTCTTTTTCTTTTTTTTTTTTTTTAGCATGGTGGCTCAGCAGCAGAGGCCTCTACAATCTCTCATTTTTTTCCTCCAGGCTTCCTTCAGTTCCACCTACTGTTACTTGACCCAGAATTCTGGCTATTTAGGTGTGAGTACATTTTGTGATCCTAAGGTGCAGCCCTCTTTGATAGGCTGCTATGACCTCCAGACTGAGGGGTTGGAGCCAGCTTTTTCGCTTCTTTCTCTTTTATCTCCAGCTACACACATAGTGGCTAAGAATACAGGTATCAACCATACACAAACAAATTAGAGTTTCAAATGCTACCAGCTAGTCTTTCCAATGCTGTACTAAGTCTCTTAGTTTTACGTTGCTCAGTAATAGAGGACTGAGTGAAACTGATTCCATCTACTATATGGGCCCTATGTTCTATCTATCTACCTATCTATCTCTATCCATATGTGTGTGTGTGTGTATGTGTGTATAACATATAACATGAAATATGAATTCCAGACTATATTTCACTCCTCAAATGTCCTGCTGAATAATATCTTCAACATCTTGTCTCTTTGTATAATTTGTTAAGTCTAGGCAGTGTTGCCCATATATACATGGCTGGCAACGGCATATTTTAATGACAACTGTGCCACCCCAAAACAGCTGTGGCAAGAACAAGCTATGTTTGTTTGTTTGTTTGTTTATTCTTTTAATAAGTTTTCTCATTTATTCAAAATGCCTGAGGAATTTGGAGGACTATTACATAAATTGTTTTTGTGTTTATGTTACCACATAGCATCTCATTACTATGTCGAAATATACACAATTAATAACTAATGAAAAAGAAAGGTTCCAGTTGATGGTTAGTGTGGTTGCTTTGGGGCCTATGGTTGGATGGTATGTCACAGAGGCCTGCCCCAGGTGGCAGGAAAGGTTTGTTTACCACATAGGTAAACAAAAAGAGGAAGGGCCTTGGGTCTCAGTATCCCAGTCAGCGCCATTCATTTAACACAGCATTGCCTCTCCCAAGTCTTCACCTCTTTCCTACAGGACACCTACAACACAGAGGCTTTCCCAGGGGTAGTCAAGATCTAGAATACAGTAAGATGTGAGTGAGTGTATACCAGGCACACAGTACACTCAGAACCTCAACACCACAAGCTTTCTTACCACTATCTGAACTTGAAATTCTGGCTTATAAAGTTGAAGGTTCTGCATTATAAAGAAACCCTATCAACAGTCCTAACCCTGTTGGTTAGATCATGCTCGTAAGAGAAACAGATTAGTAAATAAATCCCCAGTTGACTGGTACTTGTTTTACCTGCTGTAAATGGATTCATGAATTCATGTGGTACTTTAACTTGAACAGAAGATCTTACCTAAACATATCTGATGTCTGGGAAGTTCCATTATTGGTTTAGTTAGGCAGCATGTCCCCCAAAGACTTATGGGTTGGAACTTGGCCCCCAACTGGGAGATCTGATGTGATTGGATCACGAGGGCTTGGATTACTTCAGAGGCTCAGTCCCTTCATGTCTGTATAATATGACAACATTATTTGCCAGTGGTAGAAAATAAGGAAACTAAGAGGTTTTTTTCTTCTTTTTTAAATAAAAAGTAGGCCATTAGAAGGCTCACTGGGAAAAAAAATCTTATCTTTTTCCTGGACTTCACCCTTTCTGCTTCATGGCCTCCATGAGGTTAATGGTTTCAACCACCATATTCTTCCGCTACCCACATTCCAAGGCCCAAAGTAAAAGGATCTAGCCAAATGTGGACTTCAAACATCCAAAATCATGAGCTAAAATAAATCTCCCCCTAAGCCCCTTCTCACGGGTACTTGTCAAAGCAGGAGTAAGTCTAGGAGACACACTTGAATAGGTTAAGATGCCATCTTTACCCCAGGGCTTTGGAAAAGCATTATCATTTCACGCAAGTGTCAATCTAATTATATATACACTTAAGGACTTTGGGAACTAAGTCAATGTTTTATTTCCTTTCCCTCTGTTGTCTTCACAGATTTAATTCCAGCCATGTAATCAATGTATCTTCTTATTTGGGATAGTTTAATTGACTTTGGGAGATTAAATTATACTTAAAAGGCTTATATTTGAAGTCACACAACTACTTTAGTATTATTAAGTACCAATAAGTAAAACTTTATAATAGTCTTCTTGGGCAATTATCATGAAATATGCTCTTTTATGATGGTTGTTAATGTGCAGTGTTTGTCAACAGAACTTCATTTGAAAATAATTGTTTGAAGAGTGCAGTTTTAATTTGTGTGTGTGTGTGTGTGTGTGTGTGTGTGTTCATGTGTTTTGCCAGTCTGTCCTCTTACTAATCTATAATGTATGTCATTTCTTTTGGGATAGACTGAGACATTACCAGACACTGTCCTGGCCTTATTTATCAATACCAATAGCTTGTTAGCCCACTCTTAATTTTAACCTCAAATGTGAAAGCAAATCTGATAGTGAGTAGAAACTGCTGTAATGGTGTCTGTAACTACATGTGCATTTGGAATACTACTCTCCAACGCATTTGAGCATGTCTGTGTTCTATTTATTTTAGTTTCAAGATGATATGTAGACTTGTGTATGAGATTCCGTATGGACAAAAATATGGATTCCTAGAATGGTTACTGACTTCATTATATATGTTCACAGAACACTTAATTGAATAACAGGCCTGTGTGTGTGGGTTGACTGGGTTGGCTGAATTCTGACTATTAAAAGTGTCAGTCAAAGAGAGATTACACAAAGTTGTCTTTGGTCTCTATGTTCAGTCATTGTATTCAACAAAGCCAACAGAAGCAGTGAGTTAGTGACCACTGATCACTTTAACTATAGAGTAAGGCCTTTAAAATTCTAGATCATTTTGATTTCCATATGTTTTACCCACATATATATTTACATTGTGCATGTAGTACCAACTGAGGTCAGAGGAGGCTATCAAATCACTGGATCTGGGGTTTCTGAAGGTCATGAATCTACCATGTGGGCACCAGGGACTGCACCTAGTTCATCTGCAAGAACAGGAAATGCTTTAGCCATCAACCATTCTATAGTCACATTCTCATAGTCATATTCCTGCAAAACCCAAATCACAACTTGAAAAATGCAACTTGCAACTTTTTGTTTCTTAGTATATGAACTTATTTTCTTTATGGTTTTGTTCAAAAAAGCACCTTATTTTGTGTAAACAGATGTTCAATATGTATGATATCTCTATGGGATTCATTAACGATCATTAACATTGAGCTTGTGGCGAAAGCACTATAATCCATGTATGAATGAGGGTTATCTAGCATGTGTATATTTTTCTATAAGACATGTTACAGCCTTCTCTCTCTCAAGAATACCAGATGATATCAGTTAAAGCAGGGTGGTCACCATCTAAACCACACAGAACATGGTACTCAGTAGGCTATGGAAGGATAAGCCCTTTACAGTGTCAGAAGTGAAGGTATTATAAACGGCAAGGTACCTTCCCCTCTCACTTCCCATCTCTTACCTTTTCAAAAGGAATGCTATCAAACATATCAAACATGGATTGCTTCGTTGTGTTTGGTCAGTGTTTTCTAATAACTCAAGTGTCTGATCAGGAAAAGCTCAGACTAGGAGTATAATTTCTACCTGGGTGATTCTTTATGCTGTGTAGTATTATATTCAGTGTGTGGTTATTTTTGTGGTGAGAATTGTTTCTGACAAAATGGGACAACATCTTAAACCATCTGTAGCTGGAGTGCCAGGTACATGTGCACATGCACACTCACATGCACACACACACACACACACTCACCCAACCCAGGAAGATTACGTGTATATAGACCCCGTGATAATGTCGGGTAGGGCAAAACTCCCCATCTTCCTTTAAATCTGCTCCAGTGGCTTGTGACTCACTGACACCTGGGTTTGGTAAGAGGACCACATTCTTTTTTCCTTTCCTGTCAAGTTAATTCTTCATTTGTACCTCTCACTATGTGAATTACAGGAAATGTGCTTTGACTTTCAAAAACATTGTTAAAATCTCCTGTCTGTCTTGTCCTCAGTGATACAGACTTTCTACACTCAGTGTTTACTAGTTCCTTCCTGTTTTGTTTTCAGAACAGGGCCCAAGTTCTTGACACAACTCTAGGCAGGCTGAATGTTGCTAAATGGACAGTCAGTTTTCACATTAAAGTTTAGCAACAGTAAACACTCTCTTCAATGTTTCAATGAAATAAAATGTGTACAGATGCTCTGAGATTCTGTTAAGGCATCTCTGAGAAAGAGGCTGGAAACATTTCTGCACTTAGACCAAGTGGAGGAAAGACCTTGGAGGGTTGTCAGCCTATCTGAAAAGTTCCAAAGCTGCGATGAGGGCTGGGACAGAAGTGAGGAGATCACTCTGTGTGGCAGAAGGGAGGATGGGTGATTAAAAAGATGTGGAACAGACCTTGGCCTGCTGCTGGGTAGGACGGGCACACAAGAGGCAGTGAAGTTCAAAGGCCAGTCTTTTGACAAAGACCATATAGAGTATGTTTTGGTGAATGGCCAGTTGCCTGTCATTTGATCTGAGGGTCAGAGAAAGTTTATGTGTCTTCCTCTGCAGAAGGGTTATAGTCAGAAAATGAAATGTATGGATTCACTCCTCATCCAGAACAAAGGATATGGGTGGAAATACTGTGCAGAACGAACTGCTTAAGGCCTCTGAGAGACGTGTGAGATATGGAAGAAGTGTGGCTTTTTGACAGGATTGACAAGTATTGCCTTGTTTGTTGAATGTCTGCATTGCACTTTATTTTGAAGAAATATTTTGTACTTATGTAAGGTGCTGTTGATGGTTTAAGGCTTGGGTTTATTATAAAGCTCTTATGCAGTAAGTTTAATATATATACACATTTAAATTACCATGTATATGTGTAATGCCAGATCTTGATAGAAAAACTGTCATGATCATGATGTAAAAATGTTTTCATTCCCCCCACCCCACTCCGAGAATTTCCTTGTCCCCTTTTACAGTTATTGCCTTCTTTTAAAAAGGCAGTCAGCACTCTTATTTCTACCTATATTTTTCTTTATTAGACAGTCATGAAAAGGCATTGCAGAATATATACCTTTTTTGTATGCCTTCATTCATGTAGCATTAACCTTTTAAGTTGATCTGTGTTTGTGTATTAGACACACATTCCTTTTTTTTTTTTTTGATATTTTCTTTATTTACATTTCAAATGCTATCCCGAAAGTTCCCTATACCCTCCCCCTGCCCCTGCTCCCCTACCCACCGACTCTCACTTCTTGGCCCTGGCATTCCCCTGTACTGGGGCATATAAAGTTTGCAAGACCAAGGGGCCTCTCTTCCCAATGATGGCTGACTAGGCCATCTTCTGCTACATATGCAGTTAGGGGGTATTGGTTAGTTCATATTGTTGTTCCACCTATAGGGTTGCAGACCCCTTCAGCTCCTTGGGTAATTTCTCTAGCTCCATGGTTTTTTAAGGAATATATTTAGTGGGTATTGGAAAGTCATCATGTTCTAAGTTTAGCTATTTATAACAAGATCCTGTGTGGACAGCTCTTCCCATCTCCCGTGAAGAAGTCGTGGTGCTATCTGTTACCTTAGTTCCTGTTCACAGCACAGAATTCTAGTTTGCTGGGTGGGCTCCTCCGCACAACACATTGCTAGTTATGGTTGTCTTTGCTCACTGGTTTTCAGCCATTCCAGAAATTTGTTTAGTTTAAAATATAGCAGTATGCATTAGGACACACACAGACAACACCCACATTTCATATGCAATGCTACATATTACAATCTATTATATATTATAATGTGCGTATATCTACACATTTTGATGCCATTTCATTTTTCTCAGAGTATCATTCTCTTCCATTACTGGCTCCTGTTGTATACAACAGGAAATATATATACTTCGTGTTTTATGCCTCGTTGAAATGGTCTGAACCTCTGCTTGAGTTTGATGGACATTAAGCCCCATTTTGTTCCTCACTGAATTCTTGTTGTTAGATTATAAACTTTATGTGCACAAGACTTGCACAACTCTAATAAGAGCCACCACAGCTACTCACTGACTGACTTTTAGGCTGTTTATATAAGTTAATTTTTTTATTGAGCTGACACTTTCAGTGTAACTTCCTCATATACCAATCCAGTATTTTATCTAAATTATCCATGAAAACATCCCCTCTTCATAGGAGTGGGCCATGTCAGGCTGGGTTTCAAATCCTACCAGATTTCAAGCTCGCTTCAAATTTAGTTGCAAAGGAAAAAAAAATAATAGCACAGACAAATAGCACCGTAGACACGGATAACTTGTCTGTCTGAGATCATTCCTATTTAAAAATTGCCTTATTAAAAATGGCTATGACTCTAAATTCTGCTCTTCTCTTCAAATTCAAGTATACATCCAACTGATGCTAAGCATATGCCAATATAGACATATACTTACAACTGTGTGTCTGGAGTCACGTTTTTGGTGATTGTCATAAACCCTGGAAATCAGAGAGCTCATGACTACCCCACCCCTTTCTTCCATGAACATGACAGCTTTGTCTGGGGTTTATTAGACTCATGCATGCATTATTGGCTTTTGCTATGGAGTTCTCTAGAATTTTCTGCTACTTTTCCCACTCTAAACATACTTTAATATACTTAGAGTTCTGAATTTTTTTTTTTTTTTTTGCTTTGATTATTTGTCCCAGGCCTATTTCTTACACTGCCACATCAACAGTAGGTTCTTAATACTACAAGGACTCTCAGGGCTCCGCTCTCCTTCTAGAACTTACTATGTTCCTCTCTGAGAGGGACAACTGTGTTTCATTGCTTGCTTGAAAATAACAGTGTCCCATTGCAGTTTGTGGTAAATAAACATATAATATAAAAGTCTAAACAAATGGGGGAAATAGGCCACCTTTATAGTGGCTTGTTCATTTATACATCTTCCTAAGGAGTCCTACCTCCATCCTTCTCTCCTGCTGGCAGAACAAAGTGACAGAGGCATGCAAAGTGACAGTTTGAGTGGGGAAGAGTCCTGGTGGCTCCAGCTAGTGATCTCTTTGGCGACTTTTAAAATCATGTATCCATATACTGTCTTTGATTGTCACTGTGACAGGGATATTCTTGATGTCAAAAAGATGAGGACTGTTGACAATTTCAACATATAGGACATGCCTACACAGTAAAGGCTACTAAAGTCCCAGGGCCAACAATGACCACTCTTGGGCAATGCTGGGCTAGATAAGCCCAGGGTCAATTTCTGGCACTGTGAATCTGATCAAATAAAAGCTTCCTCATCTGTAAAGCTGGTGTTAAAGAATCGAGTGTATGCAGTGATTTAGAAGAATTGTTAATACGTGCAGAACAATGAATACAGGGAAGGATTCAAAGCGGGGACTAGTAAAGAATCCTGGGTACAATTTCCATTGCTCTAGTGGTTTACTGCCCATCTGTATAATAGGGAGTGTCCTCAGTGTGGCTCCCAAGGACATACCCTATCCTTACTCTTTCTCTTCTTGGAGGCCTTTGTGCTGGTTCCCCTGCCAGACTCAGCTCTGAGCACACTTACCTGATTGAAGTTTCTCTAGCTTTTCAATGCCCCTGTCCATCTGCTTGGATCTTTCTGTGTACAGAATGCTCCTGACTTTTACAGTTCTCCCTCATGTCTTTCTACGGCGGGACTTCATACAAAGGTTGCTTTCCCAGTGGGTAGAAGAGAAGTGGCAACCTGGCAACTTGTTTAACCTCAGACATTCTAGCCCCTCTGCTGTTGTGTTTGTTCCTTCCCATCACCTGACATTAAATATGTATCTTCTTATTGTCTGTCTCGTCTAAGGAGGATATAAATTTTATGAAACCAAGACGTCTGTTTTGTTCCCTGAAATATCCCTAAAGGGGGAATATTCCCTCATTGCTTAGATGCTAACAATGTTTATTAAATAAATGATTATTTAGTAACAGGCTTGGTTGTGTATGATTGTTTGGGGCATGAATTTGTGGGAGAGAATGTGTTTATAAAAGTTATTTCTCTTCCAGTTAAATAATTTTTGATGTAGATGATAAAACTAATAATTTACATATTCCTTTGCATCAAAACAAATTACCCATTCACGGTGTGTCTTTCAACCACTGCTAAATATCCAGAACCATTCTGTACATGCTGCAAGTGTGTCTTCTAGGTCTTTCAAATATATATAATCACATTAACAATTAAGATTAACCAGCACATGAGGGAATTTACCATCACACAAGTGAAACTTTTTGATACAATAGTATGTTAGATTGGGGTTTTGAAGGTTTGCAGTTGCTTCGTAATGCAGTAACTAAGTCATTTTTTTGGTGTGGATTACAGGAAGCCAATGAAGCAAATAGATACAATGATACAAAGAATTGAATTACTTCTCTTACACTTGATTAATACCATACAATTGGTTGTTGGACAGTGCTTGGCTAAAATAAATATTGAGACAGTAGCTGGACAGCTGATAGTAGCTTTGAAGAAGGAAGTAAAAATCTGTATGTGTTTATGTTGGATTGGGGAGTTTATTGAGTCAGCGAGAGATTGCTGGTTGAACCCTGCATTAAACTTATATGTGCCTTTAGTGTAAGAGCTGCTTCTCTCTACCTTGAACATACTCATGCCTTCCCAAGCCACCTACATTTCTCTTCCTCTTCAGCCTAGGTTTTGAGTGTCATTTAATCATTGCCTTTCTTCTCACCTTGTCCACAGTATTCTCACTTTACATCACTCACAGATGATTTTCTGTTTCGCATTATCAAGACGACTCATACCATGACTACTGTTTCTTTTCATTTTCTCAGATGAATACCTTTAAGATTGTTGTCACTTGGTCTGTGTGTAACACTTGATGCTGCTCACCACTTCCTCTACAAAATACCCTTCCTTTAAGGCTCCTAGTTTAGATTCTACTTGTCATAGGGATACCACACCTTTTTTTTTTTTTTCTTCTTCTTTTCTTCTAAGTCTTTATAGTTTCGTTTCTCAGTTTATTCTGTCACAACTGGCCATTAAGTGCTCGTTCTTCAAAGCTCATGTCAGCTTTTAGTGTAGATTTTCATCTATGGTTTTCTTGCATGCCAATCTCGCCACCATTAATTTCTAGACATGATCCATCTCTGTGTTCTACAATCAATTTCCAAATTGCTTGTTAAATTGTATCATTACTTAATCCTGGATAATGTTTATAACAATAGTACATTCTAACTGGAGACGTGTGTGTGTGTGTGTGTGTGTGTGTGTGTGTATAATGCCTTGTGTGTTTATGGTATTTATGCATATCATATATGTACTTGGGCATGTTTTCTTTTTACTTATTTAAGTTTTGAGATTTATTATATAATTACAACATTCCTCTCTCCCCCTTTACCTCCTTGAAATTCTTTTTTTACCTGCTTTTCAAATTCATCTATTATTATTATGTATATATGTGTGTGTTTACATATACATGTATTATATATCTCTATATATCATATAGAGATATTCTTAAACATAACCTGCTAAGTTCATATAATGTTTAGGGACCCAGTCCTACACAAAGAATTCTAAGCAACCAAGAAAAGCTGGGAACAGTAGAGGCTGCCTTCTCTAGGGAAGAACACAGCAATTTTGGTTGCTTTGTCCCAAATGGTCAGCCATGAAAACACCTTAACAAACGGAAGAAAACTGTTTTGGCAACTCAGGTCTTGTTTACTTTGTGGATTGCTAAGCTAAGTTCATCTCCTTACGTTGAGATGCTTCAATGGATATTCAGGTGCTTCCTGGCAGAATGTCTGTTGCAATTGGATGCGATGCTCGAATCATGTGGAATGGGAAAAAAAAAATCAGGCCTGAAAAAAAGCTAAATGAAATGAGTATCACTTGGAAACGACTTGGTCATGGTGGTTAAGTGTCAAGTGGACAGGATCTAGGATCTTCTGAGAGGCATGTGTGTGCCATTATGTAGCCTCTGGGATTGTGTTGCTTTGATTAACTAACTTGGCATATCCACCCTGGAAGTGTATAGCACCATTGAGGCTGAGCACTGGCATCCATATCTCTCTGCTTGTAGACCAGGCTTAGGATATGGCCAGCTGCTTCATGCCTCTGGCTCATTGACTTTACCAGCACAGGAGACTGCACCCTTGATCGATGAACTCAAATAAACACCCCTTCCCTTGAATTGCTTTGTTAGGGTGCTTTCCATAGCAGTAGGAAAAGAAACTAAGATAATTGTCTCTCCTAGAAACTAGAGAAGATTTTAGCTTATAGGTGAATTATTAATGTTAAAATAATTTCAGTAAGATGAATGGAATTAGAGTCTATATACAAAGGCAGTTTCCTATATTCTAGTAACTTCAGTAAAATAAAACTACAGTATGAGTACCTGGAAACCTGTGGGATGCTCAGGCATTGGCAGCAAAATCTGTGTAAGACTGGCCACTTTAGAAATGTATAAACTATAACTGATGATTATTGAAGAATGTTCAATGATGTGAACAGATATATCTGTGATTCTTCACCCAAAAGAACCAAAACTTATGACCACACAAAAAATTGACAAATCTATACGGCAGGTAAATTTACAATAGTGGCAAATAGTAGAAATGGCTAAGGTTGCTTTCCTTTCAAGAACTAGTAACTGTGGTGCATCCAAACAGTGAAATATTACGGAGTGATGAAAAATAAATATACCATTGGTCTGCAAAAATGGAGAAAGGAACCCCAGATACATTTTGCTCAGTGAAATGGGAGAAACTGAAGAATATATGTAATGTGAGATTTGCTATCTATGGCATTCTGAAAACAAAGCTAGAAATGCTATAAGAATTGGTCAATGAATGCAATGCAGAGGCAGTGGATGAGGATGAGGGAGTGTAGAGGATATTCAGGCAAGGAACCACTTTTGTATAATGTTATAGTTGTTTGCAAGCAATGAAATTTGTCCAATCCCATAGACAGATAACACAAGGAGAGGTACACTCATGGGAGGGAGAAGAAGGTGGTATGAATGATCACATTGCACAATACATTTGAAAGAAATTGTTTTTCAAGTTAAACTCATTACTATGTTCAATGAATATATGTAGCACACACAAAGAGGTAAATCATAAGAGGAGAACAGGTTGTGGGAAAGGAGATTTAGAAGGAACGTAGGTTATTTATGCTCTGTACTTTCCACCACATTGTCTATACATCTGAACCTATTCTAATCTTTTATGAAAATGAAATGCAGAAAAAAGTATATTTGTGACCAGGTAAATCAGAAAACCATTAGTTTGTTTTTATTTGGAGATTGGACACTAAACATTTGGAGCTAATATTTACATGGAACAGCAAAGGAAAAGACAACCAATTTGAAGAACCATGACAAAAGTTGTTTTACCTACCTTGATACTAAACTTTAAGTCAATAGCAAGAATTAATGTATGTATAATATAGGTTCACATAATTAGTATAGATGTTGTGTGTGGAATCTTTAACCTAACAGTTTCTATCATAGGCCACTGAGAGGTGGACCAGGCATTTGTAGTAAAAGATGCTTTGAAATGTGATTTCTCTCTCAAACTATAAAGGAAGGATGCTGAACAGAATAATGGGTGAGAAACAGAACATGGGCTTTTGAAGGAATTGCGTGGTGATTGACTTATGAGCTTGCATGTGACAGATTTGGTTTTGAAAACCCTTTCACACACACAAAAGCCAAGGGCAAGAGTAGAGATTAAGGGGGCTCACTCAGAAAGGGAATTACTGGGTCTCTTTTTACCTTATCAATTTGTCAAATATAAATTCTTGCCATGTGCTACATGCACTCCAGTAGTGACAAGTAGTGACAGCCCCCAAATCCTGGGCGCTGTCCTGAGGTGAAAAGTTCACGGAAACTTAGTCTCCTGGAATCGTGGCATCCTGTATAACGAATGCTCCAGTGTCCTTGCTTTAGTTGGTAAACAGATCCGTGTGCTTTCCCTTAATATTGCTTTATTATAAGTGCTTCTAAGGATTGAATTTTTGACATATAGCTAAGTTAGATTCTAGTCAGTCCTTGAGCCAACCCTGGGCATGCATAGCTCACTGCCCTACACAGGGATTTACCATTCTCTAGGAAGAAGGAAGTTTGTGATCTAAAGAGGAACCAGAGTAGATACTTAGAACCTTAGATAGCTGAGTTACACCCATACACAAGTATTTACAATGGCCTAGGGGGAATGTGGACTATAGGCACTATGGCAAGGGCATGAAGCCCTTGCCCCTGGCTTCTAAGTTTAAGATGACTTTAGGTGGAGCTGTTTTTGATCCCAGCTGTTAACATTGAATTTTATCCCAGTTGGTTCCTGCCAGTCCTTCCGTGTTTGCATTCCTCTGTTTTGTGTAACTTCCCTATTTTCTTCTGTATAAATAGTCTGATGTTTGATTTGACATTACATTCAGATATTACACACTCTCTCTCCTGTCGGTCTGTTTGTCATTCGCCAAATCCTTGCTCGCCTGCAACCAGAGACCCATTCCACACAGATCGGGGACACAAGTGAGGTCCGTCTGTGGCAGCCATGTCACATACTAAGTATGTTAATGTTCACACAGTGGGAGAACAATTTGGCAATACCCACTTAGGATATGCTTAGTCTAGACAGGAGCACTTCTCCAAGATCCACTTCTCAATGGTCCTTGTTTTGCATCTTTAATGTGTATATACTTTCTGAGAGCTACGTAGTTAAAATCCTCTGTCACTGCAGAAAGAATCTTTTTTTTTTTTTTTAAATTCCACCAGAGGTTCTTTTATTTTTTATTTATTTTATTTATTATTATTTTCTTTATTTACATTTCAAATGCTATCCCGAAAGTTCCCTATACCCCACCTCTGCCCCTGCTCCCCTACCCACCCACTCCCACTACTTGGCCCTGGCCTTCCCCTGTGCTGGGTCATATAAAGTTTGCAAGACCAAGGGGCCTCTCCAGAAAGAATCTTTATGTTCTCATTTGTTGAAACACAAACAAGTCTTGCCACTGTGAAATACAATACAACTTTAAAGTGCCTTTAATAGAGCTATATCTTTGTGAATAATATTTCTTAGTGGAACATGGAATGAAAAGTGTGCAGTAATATGCTATTTGCTTCAATCAAGTTCATAAATCATCATGAGTCAGTAATATGTAAACATATCCAGTAATTGTATTTAATCAAATGTATAAATTAAGTAAATACAATGTTAGTATAGTGACCACTTCTATCACGATATTTGTAAAAAGTTATTAGAAAGATCTACATAGGAAATACAATTGCTTTGATTTTACTTCCTGAAGTAAGTCATCAATACCTGTGTGCTCTATAATATTTATATTTATTCACATAATGGTAAAAAAGTCAACAAAGAAAACAAAATGTAAAAATAAGAACAACAGAACTTCACATAGGAACACATGACACATGACCTGACTCCATCTGGAAATCACTGAGTGTACAGATGAGCTTCCTGAAGAATATGACAACAGGATTGAACAGAAATGAAAGGGCCCCTAAACTACTCAAGCAGGCAGAGTCAGGAAAGCTTAAATGAACTCTCCATTGTGACAGATGATGAAATGATGTAGCCTACTCAGTCTATATATAGTTAATAATTCTGTATATACTTAATACTTGCAAAGCACTTTATGCATGTGGTTATGTTTAATTCTAGACAGCATATTGGCCAAAAATAAATAGATGATAGGTACATACATACATACATGCATACATACATTCATACATGTATACGTACATAAATACATATACAAATATATACATGTGTAGATAGATACTTATATAGATGATTAGATAATAGATACATAGAAAGATATGTAGATACATTTATACATATATACATAGGTACATAGATACATATACATAGAGAAATATATACATAGATGGATAGAGATGATATAGATAGGTAGGTACATAGATAGATAGATAGATAGACAGACAGACAGACAGACTGACAGGCACACTGAAGTGTGAAGGAAAATCAGTGATGGTTGGCATGGTTTTGAATGACTTTTTAGCTTTGTAGCTACGCTTTATCTCCCCACATACAACTAAAATACACTGTAGGTGCTGGAGAGATTTGTACTTACGATCTCAGGCTGAGTTAGTATAGCTTTTGAGCAGCCAATGAAAATCAGAATGTCCTGAAACCATGAGAATCAGCCACTCCTCTTCACTGGGTAAAGATAAAAATATCCCCAAATTTGTGTTTAAGTGGGACTTTTCACTCTACCAGAATTCTAGTTGAAGATCTCTGGACTAAAATATAAGGTATAGTGCAGTACACTGCCTCTTACTTTACCACATGAATTCATGTTTATGTTGTGAAAAATCAACTCACCATTTATCCTACACAGTGGTGGTTCTCAACCTTCCTAATGCTTTGACACTTTAATACTGTTCCTTGTGTTGTGGTGACCCTCAACCATAAAATTATTTTCATTGCTACTTCATAAGATTAATTTTGGTACTGTTATGAATCATAATGTAAATATTGGATATGCAGGATATCTGATATGTGACCCCCCCCTTTGAAAATGTCGTTTGACCACAAAGAGGTCGTGAACCACAGGTTGAGAATCGCTGCTATAGCGCCACTATGAGAAGTAATTTGAGTCTTGTTAGCCTCTTAGGGGAAACATGGTATTGTCTCTCCTAGCTCTGCTTTCTTTCTTTATGATCCTGATTAAGCTACTGGTGTAGCTTAGAAGCTACACTATGCTAAGAAGCTTGCATTTTTTATTTTGTTTTGTTTTGTTTTTCGAGACAGGGTTTCTTTGTACAGCCCTGGCTATCCTGGAACTCACTTTGTAGACCAGGCTGGCCTCGAACTCAGAAATCCGCCTGCCTCTGCCTCCTGAGTGCTGGGATTAAAGGCCTGTACCGCCACGTCCGGCTAGAAGCTTGCATGTTTAACTTGCAGTCTTTTGGGTGTGGGTGTTTCTGACAGGAGCCGTTTCAGTTAAGACTTCAGAGAAAATTTAATATTTGGAGTTGCTTCAAATATTCTTTGAGATAAGGAAAGTTGTATAATATTTCATATTCAAATAGGTGGGTTTATCTCACCGGGCTTTTATTCAAATGAAAGTCCTCCTTGGATTTCTTCTTTTAGTGTTGCTTAATTCTGAAGTACACACTGCATAGTGTAGGGAGTTTCTAACTCTAGAAGAGACTGAACCCCAGTTAGCAGTGTACCTTTAAGAACACATAGGATTTTCTTTTTGTTTTTGCTTGTGTATTTTTTTCTCTTGACAAATATTATTGTGTTTGCATGCTTGTGTTTCAGTATACTTTGTCCTGGTTACAAACTTTAATGGGCAGGATGGTTTTTAATTTTGTTTTTGCAAAAGTTATTAAGAAGAGTTCTGTCTCCAGATAAAATGGAATAAACTCAAAAGGGAAGACCATCAACCTTGAGATTCATCTGAGCTAGACAGGAGTTAGCTTTTACTTCTTCCCAGAAATGTGCTAACTCTGATCATGCCAGGCTAGTGGAAAGATAGATAATTGAATAAACAGAATACAATAACAATGCTTGGAAGTGCCATTTAGACTACAGACAGCACCACCAAATTGGAAAAAGATTTACTATAACCAATTGTTTGGTTTTGCATGCTGTTCACTCCATCATTACCAAGGTCTTTGGTGATTGTATATGAATTTTTGAGTAGTTTACTATTCATACAGAAATCTGTTGTATTTTCCTTGTCATTGTATTACATCCACAGTGCTTCAATTTAGTATGTCTGATAGTGATGTGTTTAACAGACTCACTGAGCAATTCTGGAGAAGAATGAATTTAGAGGAGTTACATAAGCTGATTTTAAGGGTGGATGCTGTCTTGACCACCAAGAGTATGGTAGTGGAAAGTTATGGCTGTGTGGGTAAGTCGAATAGAATAGACAGTCCAGGACACCTCACCACCCAAATATGTCATGTGTCATTGAGTTAGCAGCTAAGTAATTAATTAGAAAAGGTCAGTGTTCCAACCTCAGGGTTGAAATAAATTGTTACCCATATAGAAAATGAACTGTGACCTAAACCTAACCTCGTATGCAGAACTTTTGTTGGAATGGGTCATAGCTCTAAATGTAAAATGACAAAATCCCTAGAAGAAAACATTGGAGAGATTCTCAGTGAATTCAAATTAGACAATGGCTGTTTAGATAGTAAACCAAGCCTGTTGCCTAGGATGTGAAAGGCATCACACATGTAAAAGATTACCCTGGCTAATTACGAACTTTTGATCTGCAAAAGATATTCATAGCAACATGAGAGACAAGCACAAAATTGGGGTGAATCTTTGAAATTATATGCTTGTCGAGGTTCTTATATTCAACATATAGAACTCTCATAAGCCAAGAGTAAGCGAACTAAAAGCCTTAAATAAAACAAATCAACAAATGTCTTGAACTGACAGTTCCAACTACATATAAGTTAGCAAATTAATGCCCCAAACCAATTTTCAATATCACACACCATTAGGAAAATGAATATTTAAAGACATTCTAATTATAAAGAACTAAATCAAAATGCTAACAATGTCAATGCTACAGAGGGTATGAAACATGTCAATTCCCCAACTTGTTAGTGGAAACTAGAAAAAAAATTCATATAAGCATCCAGAAAATGCCCATATGAGGGAAAAATTCTCTTGTCTCATGACCCAGTGAAAACATTGTTGGCCATTCACTTCAGAGAATGGAAAAATACCTCTGCACACACTTATAACAGTTTTAGTTGAAAGAACTTAAGACTAGAAAGGCCCCACCTGTCCCTCAAGGGACATTAATCGGTGTGTGGTGTGCGCACATGAAGGCAGACTGCTCTGAGAAATCAAGAAGTAATCCGTTCCACTGTTGCTATGGGCAACAACTTGGGTCAGTCTCAGAGTGCAGCTTGAAAGGAGCCAACCTTGGAAAGTTATATTCCGTGTGATTCCATTGAGGAGTTTCTTGAAGACAGTGCTGTCATGATGGAGAATAGATCCATGGTTATCCGAGGAAATGCGTTTCTCCTGCAAGTATTCTAATGGTTGCTAATGCCCTCTTCCATCAACCTCCCCTGATTCTCCCTACCCAAAGAAAACAGAGAGGATGTATTTGTTGACACAGGCAGTTCAGCGCATGGATAACATTAATGCTTTCCCACAATGCAACAGGCTCTTTCAGGGGTATGTTTTTAAACATATATAAACACTGTCTTGTCTTATTGAATCTTTTTTTTTAATTTAATAGAAAAAAAGATTCCAAAACTTTCCTTTAGATAAGCACTTAATTCTTCTCATAGTTTATTATCAAAACAAATAGACTTTCCCACCAGGGGCATGCAAATCTCTTTAAGGACTTAGATTCTAAATAGTGATTGCCAGGAAGTTCTGTTGCAAGGCTGATTCTTGGGAATCAGGTTCATCTGATATATTGATTGGATTTAATTATTTGAATACCATGCACATTGTTCGGTTTTATTATAGAATTTTATTAAAGAATTAAAATGAAATTTATTTTAATGTCCTCCTCAATGAGTCAATTTCAGTGGCACAAGGGACTTTTTTGAGAAACTTGTATGCCTGGGAGTGTGAACACATAGGTCATCTTTGTTTACTTATGTATGTCTTCCCCACTTTTAAAAAACTTATTTTATTAGATATTTTCTTCATTTACAT
>NC_034590.1:44083444-44107375 GCF_900095145.1 Mus pahari | reverse complement strand
TCTGTTGGTGGCCTCTTTGTCTTATTGACAGTATCTTTTGCCTTACAGAAGCATAATTTTATGAGGTCCCATTTGTTGATTCTTGATCTTACAGCACAGGCCATTGCTGTTCTCGTAAGAAAATTTTCCCCTGTGCCTATTTCTTCAAGACTTTCCCCCACTTTCTCCTCTATATATTTCAGTGTCTCTGGTTTTATGTGGAGTTCTTTGATCCACTTAGACTTGAGCTTTGTACAAGGAGATAAGAATGGATCAATTCATATTCTTCTGCANNCTAACAGCCAGTTGTGCCAGCACCATTTGTTGAAAATGCTGTCTTTTCCCACTGGATGGTCTTCCCCACTTTTATTGCTTGACTGAACTCTTTAGTGCCCCCTGCCACCCTTTCAGGTACTGCAGAGTCTTTCATTAAAGTCCGCTCATTGAGTGTTTTGGGTCTTCCTGCTCCCAGGACGGTCAAGTTAATGTGTACCAATGATCTCTTCCTTGTGCTATTTTCTTTTTCCAGACTTCTCCTGGTTCTTACATTACTCTCAGATCCAAGGTCATTGTTTTTGCTTAGAAGTTACTGGCATCCATCTCCATTTCCGTGATTTTTTTTTAAAAGTAGTCACATCCTGTATGTATTTTAATCAGATTCTTTGTCTATTCCTGCCTCTCCCATTTCCTTCCCTCTCCATCCCCGTCCAACTTCATGTTCTTTCTTTTGCTCTAAACCAGTGCTTCTCAACCTTTCCAATGCTGCAGCCCTTTCATCCAGTTCCTCACGATGTGGTGACCCCCAACCATAAGATTGTTTTCACCGCCACTTCATCACTGTAATTTTGCTACTGTTGTGAAATGAAATGTAAATATCTGTGTTTTTCAATAGTCTGAGGCAACTGCTATGGAAGCGTTGTATGAGGTTATGACCCACAGGATGAGAGCCACTGCTCTAAGCAAGCAAGCAAGCAAGCAAGCAAGCAAACAAACAAACAAACCAAAAGCAAAGAAGGTTCATATGCAAAATAACAAAACAAATCCACAAAATCTATTTTGTGTTGACAACTACTCCTAAACATGAGGCCTGCCGTGGAGTGTGGTTGATATACTTAGTGTTACTTCATTTGAGAAAACTGTTTTACCCTCTCCCAGTAGCCATACATTGCAGTGAGCTTTTTAGGGAGGGGTTGGACTTTGTAACCACTTCCCCTTCTTTGTGATGGGACTGTATGTCTTTAACTGCACATGTCATACGTACTCTGTCAAATCTCTCCTTCATTTGAGCATCGGCCCATTGTGCCTGAATAAATCAACACAGACTCAGAAAGATAAACATTGCATATTTTCTCTTATATGTGGATATTGGCTTTTAAGCTTTAGGTATGTGGTGTGTGTGTGTGTCACTTGCCACATACCAGAACTTCCTGTCATCTGAGACTGTTTCTTCACCTTTGTTGATGTTGATCAGAGTAACATTTTTCAGTGTTAAGAGCTGTAATCACTATGGACTTTGGATAGATCATTCTCGGATGTCTCATTTGAGTTGGGTTGTTTTTATTACTATGATGGATCTCTGGAGGCTGTGACTTATACCCTGGATCCTATCAAATCGAGAATGCCCTCCATTACATTATCGGAAGCTTTTGGATGTGACCTTGTTTTCTCTGACTATGTAATCTTATACACATTGGAGAATTAAGAAAACCGGGATATAATATGATGGCATGATCCTGGTCCGACAGCAAGGCAACAAAGTAGAATATGAACCCAAAGAGTCTGTCTTTAGATTCCAAGGACTTAGTCTGTAGTTCTAGAGACATCAAGAGAATCCTGGGAGAATCCTCTTGCCTATGGCGAGAAGCAGTAGACTTGGGCTACAGATAGCCATATTCTAATCTTCAGCAGGCTAATGGCCATGTGAACATTGACTTGTAGAGATTTTTGACTGTCCTTGGCCCACTAAACTACTTTGTCTTGGAATGAGAGGATAGGAGACAAGAAGCTACCGAAGGTTGATTTCTGAAAGTGCTTCCTCACCCCCAATCTCTGAGCTTTGCTCCTCAGCCAAACGTGGCCTCATTCCTGCAGCCTAGTTCCCAGTGTCCCAATCACACTCCAATCACATCAGAAGGATACTATGAAGCATTTGGCACACGAAATAGGCTCATTTCTCCAAATTTGATTTTTATTGGCTCTCTGATTAATCCAGCCTGTTATATGTCAAATCCCCATGGCATTTTCAGTCCGACTGCATATGTGTCTGTGTAGTCATCCCCACCCACCCACATGTGAGATACAGTGTACCCGCATGCTTTTCCACCTGGACCTCAGTTCCCGATCACAGCACATACTCAGTAATCCTTCATTTGGAAAAGGGTATGTATGGTTCCCCTCACTTACGCTGAAGAAATGCCGTAGTAACTGTCTTAGCAAATGTCTTAGCTTTTATATCCCTAGAGAGGAATAAGTAGTTATTGTCTATGAAGCTTAGGCTCAACCTGATAATCCTTTTTATCTTTTTCACCTTTCTATTACTACTGATTTTAAAACTCTTAAATATCATGTGTCCTAAAAATTGCCTTCTGCGGTCTTTGTGAAATTATGACCTTTCTCATTAAGGGATCAAGAGTAGATTTTCTGAAATCAATTTCCCTGGCATAGCCCCTTACACAGCCAGAAGTATCATGTCTTCTCCTCATGCTTTGTTTTGCAGACGTCACTGACTGTTTTCCTGTAGAGGCACACTCTTGAGGAGTGGGATTCTCGATTCTTCATGCAGCTATGGATCTGGATAAACCATCTGTCTGGGGATCATTAAAACAGCGAACCAGACCTTTGTTAACCAACCTAAGCAAGAAGAAGGCTAAAAAGAGCCCAAGCAAACCTGTGGATTTAAGGGTGCAGCATCACCTGGACAGGCGCCTCAGCCTCTCCGTGCCTGACCTCCTGGAAGCAGAGGCTTTGGCCCCCGAAGGCCGGCCTTACTCGGGGCCCCAGTCATCCTACATCTCGGTACCGAACAGCCTGTCCACTGCAGGCATTGTCCCGAAGAGCAGCAGCAGCTCACTGAAGCAGTCTGAGGAAGAACTGGACTGGAGCCAGGAGGAGGCAAGCCATGTCCACGGGGTTGACACCGACTCTGAAGAGATCTATGCCTCTCCTGCAGAAGAGTGGCAGGCATTCAGCCAGAGTGTCCTGGATCTGCACAAACCCTCCCTTGGAAGAGATGCTCCTGAAGAGCAAGATGTAAGGCCTGGGCTCTTCCTAGCTTTTTATTTATTTACTTATTTATTTTAAGGTGCATTCACTGTCCTTGGAAAATTTGGGTAAGAGTTATTTTGTGGTTATCCTGCATGGGGAGTATGTCATTTACGAGAATTTAAATTAATGTACTATTGATTTCACTGGTGTTTCCATTTGTTTTAGGGCTGACCTCTATGTATTTAAAATCTAGCACAAAGGAACCTTCTAGGACCATTTAAGGCTTCAACAGCCCTAGTGGACAAGGTTTCTTTGTTCCATCTCGTGGCAAAGACACTGAGGATACACCTTTAACCTTTGATTCTCCCCTTCTCCACTTCCTTGTCTTCCTCTTACCTTCAGTAGGTTACCTTTTTCCACACTGAGGTGAGGAGTAGCTATAAATGAAATCAATATAGCTATCCTTCTACCATTACTAGCTCATTTAGACTTGTAGATGATGGAAACAATGTGATTTTCTAGGCTCTGTAGACAAGTGGTTCTCAACCCCTTTGTGGGGGGATGGTGGTCAAATAACCTGTTCACAGGAGTCGCACATGAGATATCCTGAATATCAGATTCACTATAATTTATAACAGTAGCAAAACTACAGTTACAAAGTAGCTAAAATAATGTTTTGGTTGGGGGTAACCACAACATGAGGAGCTGTGCCTATTAAAAGGGTTGTAGCTATATTAATTAAAGGGTTGCAGCATGAGGAAGGTTGGGAAATACTGTTGTAGACAAAGATGCAGACTACTTTTTAGATGGTGTGGATGTTTCTCTTTGATAACCAGAGCCTGAAGGGTACCCTTTCTTCCTGTGGTGTTTCTAGTAGTATGCATACTAGGTTTTGAGAGCTTCCCTTAATTCTCTGAAAAACAGATATCAGAAACCAGTGACCAAGTTTGTTTGTTTTTGTTTGTTTGTTTTGTTTTTGTTTTTGTTTTTGTTTTTTTGCTTGAGCAGTTTTATCAAAACTTCATTGTTTCAGGAAGGCTAACTGCCCAGTGTAATTATGACAAAAATTTTGGTTTTGCAAGAAGAATTTAAGTTCTCGCACCAAATTCCTAAATCTTAATCCTGATTTAAATGTTCAGTTCAATCAGCCCTCTTGGATATTTTTATCTGTTTAAATTCCTCCTAGTTAATGATGCTAAAATACGCTCCAATTTTGATGTAAGGGGCTTTTTTTTTAATGTATTTGGGATTTATCACAAAGTTGAATAAAAATTAATTCCTCAACCGAGGCTTTTAGGTTTCCCTTTAGATGAAAATCTGTTGATCATGCAATGTATCTCAACTTCCCTGGAGAATGGACTCTGGGGAATGGCGGGATCTATGACCATGTTCTTTTGGGCATTGCTATTCATTAAATCAAGGACTCGGCTATTTTTATTTTGACCTTAACAGGAGACATTCTTTGGAAAATATTTTATGATATTTAATATTTGTGAATTTGAAATATGTTTCCATTTTACAAAATGCAAATGAGGTAGATTTACAAAGCATTGGTCAGTACCAGAAAGCAAGCCCGTTGATCAGATCTTAAAGCTCATCTTCAAAAAAAATAAAACAAACAAACAAAAAACCCAAACAAACAAATAAAAAAAAGAGCTCACCTTCATCATCATTACATTTGTCTGAGCCCGGGTAGATTTCTTGGCTTTGATATACTAACAATTTCAAATTAGAAGGATTTTCAAACTGTGGGTGCTTAACTACTTTAGCCTTTCTGTAGTTTTTGTTGAATAAGTAGAAATATTTGAGAGCTGTGTAGATCGAACATTGTGAAGGTTATTATTGACAATGAATACCACACCATGATCATCGGGGGTCTAGTGTGTGTTCTGCACAGGTCCTGTCTTCCCTGGTCCCTTCTGTATAAGATGGGTCTTTCCCACTCTCTGAGAGTCCGGAGGCTGTCATGTGGAAAGAAGGGTTTCTCAACCATCCTTCCACACACAAATTGTCTGTTGATTTGGAGACACTGTGTGGCTACAAGAGGAATGTCTAATTCATTCTTTTCTGTCAGCCTTGTTCTTTACCCACAACAGCATATGTTCAACTACATTTAATTAAAAAGATCATTGATAGCAATTGACCCAGGTTAATAGAGTTTTATTTGTGGGTTCTCAAAATTGATTTCTTTCTAGCATTTATTAGTTAAATAAAAATGGTCTTCATTGTGATTACTTTTTTTTTTAATAAATATATAGTGTGCTCTGGTGATACTGCTTCTATTTATAGTCATCTCCACTCTTCTCGATTGTCTTCTTGCTTTTGTCTACTCATCCACATTTTAAATTACAAATCTATTTTTAGATGCCACATTTGAGAGAACATATATAGTGCCCGATTTTCTGAGAGTGGCTTCACTTCTTTACTATGCTCTGCAATAGTTTTACCCCTTTTCTTGCAAGCAGCATGGGCTTGTTCCCCCTCATGGTGAATAGTATTCCACTATATAGATAAATCCTTCACCCATGCCTGGCTACTGGGCTTGTTCCATGACTTGGATATTGTAAATAATGGAGGATTAAACAAAGAATGCAGGTATTTCTATTGCATGCGTTCCTTTGAATGGTTAGACCTACATTGTTATTTAATATTTGTTTCCTTTTTTGTTTTCAGTCTTTTACCCCTCTCTCTTTCCTTAAATTGGTTTTATTGTTTTATTAACTAGTATAATGGCTTTCATTATAACAGTTTTGTAAATTTACAGAATGTATTTTGATCCTATTCATCTAATATCTTGTCTATTTCTGCTCTGGGATCTCCTTCCTAACCGGTTCACTTCTATTTCTATCACTTTTGTTTACTTTTTTATCTATGTATTTTGCTGTTGTCATTGGTGATTTGTGTTGACCCATTAGGGCTGCTTACAAGAGCATGCATGGGTGAGGGTAGATTTTCAGGAGCATGGGTACCATACAAGTGGCTTTGCCTCTGAAAAAAATTAAAAGTCCTGTCTCCCTGCAGCTACTAGAATTGTTAATACTTTTGTCATGAGTTTTGTTAGACTTATGATTTAATGAAACCAATGTGTTTTTCCTGAAAAAGTATCCTAAATACAGTATTTTAGAAGATGTTAGCTAGAAGTATAGAGAGCTCTAGGAAGGTGGAGATGTTCTTGTCCAAATCTGCTAAGAACTTAAAATATGTGAATTTAATACTTTTGCCTTCTTGACTGGGCAACACAGTGGAGCTGGCTTTGGAGGCATGGGTGAGGGTGAGCCATCCTGAGGCATGAGAGTCTGAGAGTTGATACTGCCTTCCTCCGATGCCGGTGTTGTGTGGCCTAGCAGGAGCAGTTCTGGAGAGCTTGCCCTGGCAGTGCAGATAAGGGAGAGCCAGCAACTTGACCAGCTCAGCTACCACCGAGGCCTAGATCCAGGGTTCTGAGTTGGCCCACTCGAAAATGTATATAATCTGTGAATAATTGGAACATGTTAAAGGGTCAGTCCTGCTGATCCAAAGCTGCAGGATCTCCATGATACAGGATAACTACAGGATAACTGGGAGCAATCCTGGTGAGGGTTCAATATTGATGGTGTCATAGAAGCTAGAGAAATTGAACCAGACCAATGACTCATTGCAATCAATGTTTGCAAGTGATGGTGTGTGGACAGACAAGTACACATTGGGACATACTTTACCCCTTCCACATAGTACAGCTTCCACAATGAGATTTTTTCTATAATTCTCATTCTCATTTTCTCTCTCTCTCTCTCTCTCTCTCTCTCTCTCTCTCTCTCTCTCTCTCTCTGTGTATGTGTGTGTGTGTGTGTGTGTGTATGTTATTGTTGGGGGGGAGGTCTCAAGAGCAGGGGGGCAGATATAAAGGGACAGAGAGATGAGTGGGACTGGGGTGCATGACTTGAAACTCACAAAGAATCAACAAAAAGTTTGAAAAAAAGAAAAAAAAAAAGAAACCGCCAAAAATATGCTGTATTTATTGACAATAGAAATCCTGATGATGAATTCCTGTCATTGGAGTCTTGACATGGACTTATCAGTATTCTGGATATGACAGGTTTTCTTCCTTATATATAGCCCACAGGTATCCATAACTTTCATGGAAAAGGGGAAAAGTAAAAAGGATACCACTGGTTGTCATGTGACCAGCATGATACACAACAGGGACAACTAGAGGTTTTCAAGCATTCTTGGTGCATGGTATATGGCTTATAACTCCCTAGAGGAAGGAGGCAGTGAACTCTGTGGTCTGAAGAGCACACTTTAAAGTTGCCTTGTGGAACACCTCAAATATCCATCATGTCTGCATTCTCCAGCCACTTTTCCAGAACCACAGGTGTCATCAAGCAAAGAGAAGTGTCAGCGTATGGTCAGGGCACAAATATAGAAGATGAAGTCAAGGCCAGGAGTGAGAGAAGTGAGTGTATTGGGCGAGAGCAGCCACCAGCAGCAACTAGGAGTAAAGGGGGCTTCTTCGGGGAGGGTGGGGGGAAGAAGATTCCACCAAGCCCCTTTTAATCCTCAGAGTGATGTGTGTTGATAGCTCCTAGAAGCTTTGACTCCAGTTGTATGACGGGAAGTCATTGTCTCCTGAAGGGCCCTCACACACACACTGTAGGCAACATCATCCTTGTGTCTCCTAGCTCAAGCCCAAGATGCTAAGGTGAGATTGTTCTTCTTCCTCTGGGAATGTAAATATAATTCTGGGGATTCCTCGACTCCTGTTCTATCCTGGTTAGCTCTGAAATAAAGACGTGGAGACTTTATATTTATTAAAAAGGTTTCACGCACTAGAGCTGGGCAGATACTCATCTAGTCTAAGCAGACTGTAGTAGCCCGGATGACTTCCTAGCCGCATGGCCCTGCACCTTCCATCTGAGGCTTGCCTTAGCTGGCTTTGCTCCATGGTGTTCTCATGGTCATCCCCTTGGCTACCTGCTCACGGCCAATCCTCACGGTCCATCTCCCCTTCCGCACACACCTGTTTCTATCTCTCTGGGCTGACCCTGACTCCCCTTGCCTCTTGCCCAGCTATTGGCTAAAAAGCTCTTTATTAACCAACCAGAGGTGATGGAAAACACCTTTTACACATTATTGTGATAGAAGATGCTCCAATAATCACAACAGTGCCAGCATCCGGACTGCAATCAAATCTCTGGGCCCTGAGATTCACAGTACACAAAACCATCCCCCAATATGGGAAGCCTTTTTTGTTTTTTTTTGTTTTTTTCGTCTCTTATCTATTTCCTCTTCCTTACCTCTCTGTTCCCTTCTTCTAGACATCCTCCATAACCTTTAACACTGAATGAACATTCTCTTCTTTATGGTGTTTTTCCCACCTCTGGACCCAATGTGCTCACCCTGCATTTATCTTCATAGCAGCGTGCTTTTATTTTACTAAAATATCTTCCATCTACTTTGGATAGGAATCAGTATGTTGTTAGTTGTGTAGAAGATGTTCCCTGTTGTTAAATTGCAGCTTCCCAATGACTAGCAATGAAATTTTCTCCCCTGAGCATTTGTACAAGTCATGCAGAGGTGTGTGTGTGTGTGTGTGTGTGTGTATGTGTGTGTATGTATGTATATACATCTATATGATAAGCATACATAGATGAATATGCTTATGATGTCTGCATTTGACTTTCGAGCTAAGGCTACCATGAGATACTCTGGTCCCCATTAACATTCTCTGTTGGGTTGGGAATGTGCTAACACTCAGTGTTCCTTGGTACATACAGTGTATTCTAAAGCCTAGCTTCTTAACTGTGGCATTACTTAATTGAATGTGGGGATATCAAACAATTTGATAGCAATGAATGTTTCCTGGCCTTGTAAAGACTGAAAATTACATCAAAACCAAAGAGGTAATGGATACAAGTTGTTTAAGTCTCCATGTTTGTAAATGTAAACAAAAATATTCAAAGACACAAAGAAATAGCCCAAGTGGGTGTGAGTCCAGGTCATTCTGACTTATCCATGTTTATTAAGGAATGTGAGTCTAGGCCGCCCTGAGTTGGATCTTTATTTATTACAATGTGTTTCTATTCCCCCAGTATGTCTGGTAAAGTGGCTGCTATAGGTGCTTTTGACACAGCTGTGCTCTTTTAAAGAATGAGGGCTTAAAGTCTCCCCAAAGACCTAAATCTCTTGCGGTTTGTTAGTGCCTCTTCGGCCTCCTGGCTCTCAATTCTTTACCATAAATTAGCAATGCACTTTGGACTCCTTAGTAGAAGTTGATAGCATTTGTTTGTGAATTATGAAGTGATGAGCAAATATAAACAGGTAGATTGTTTTGCTAACACAAATCTTGCAAAAAAAGCTTGTGAGAATTTATGAAAGATCCTTTGCAAATATTACTCATGGTTTAAGAAATACCTGGGAACTGGCCAAGCACTTTTATCAGGAATTGTGTATGTCCAGATATTAACTATGATTGACTCTGTGGGTGAAAAGTTATCTGTCACAACTCGCTTCTGTTGTCATGGCATGGAGGACACAGAAATGACTAGGTGGTGCTGGAATTTGAATGAATTTTCTTTAAAAGTAAACAGAAGAGAGTGAGGGATGAATTTTGTAACAGTCTGTAGTTTGCTGAGTAGAATTTTATAACATGACAGGTATGTCTGTGCACACACACTTTTTATGTCGAGGGTTAAGTTAGACAGCATTCTGCAGTTTTGTTTTCGGGACAATATTGGAGGTGAAAGAAAATGAGAGATAGACCTTGACAGAGTTGCCAAGGACCTTCTGATCATTTGTGTAGAGGTGGAATTTGGAAAGATTAGATTGATGTGTTGGTTGTTAGATGTCTTCTCCTTAGTCCTTCATTGTTTCCTGTGACTGCTTAATGACCTATCCAGCCTGTCTCGCCCTCATATTCCTGTTGCCTATGTTATTAATCCCTTTGTCTGGTAGATGTTTGCATTTGATCCTCTATTCTTAAATATTCATAGTGTTGAAAGCCTAAAGTGGGCTACAGAATTTAAATTATCTGCCACATAGTACTCAGGTATATATGTCTATGCCTTCATGTATTAGTCTTAAAAATGAAACAATTGAGCTCACCCAATGTGATTCCTTATTGCCAACTTTTCTTCATGTGGGTGTATGTCTTGACCTACTGAATTCAGGCATCTAGGCATGACACACTTTGTTTTGGTTCTTGGGTATACTGCATAGCAAGGTCTTCTGATAGCCATGTGGAAGGTAATAGTCATACAAGATCATCATTTAGTGAGTGGGAGAGTTCATGTGCTCATACCAATGTTTTGCTTTCAAGATCCTTGGTGACAAGATTTTATGTGTGTCTATATGTGAGTGTGTGTGCCCATGGGCAGACATGCATGAATGCACATGTACACATAAAAGTGTATTCACAGTTATGTACATGTAGTTACATGTTTATATGTGTTTAGACATCAGAGGTCAAACTTTGGTGGTGTTTTCCAGGAGATGACCACCATGATTGCTGAGACAGAGTCTCTTAGTGGTGCGGACCTCACCAAATAGCCCAAACTGCTTTCCAGAAAGCCTCAGAGATTATCTGTCTCTACGGTCCAGTACTGAGATTCCAAATGTATGTCACACTGCCCAGCTCCTTACATGGGATCTGGCAACCAAACTTAGGTCTTCCCTCTTGATCAGCAAGCACTTGACTAACAGAGTCATTTCTCTGACCCTGTGGTGTGTGTGTGTGTGTGTGTGTGTGTGTGTGTGTGTGTGTGTCCATCTCAAACATAACTAAACCCTGCTGGATTTTAATGACTTAATTCCTTTAAGTCAGGGATTCACATCTAAATGAGGCACAAATTATGGATTAGTTTCCTATATGGCAGTACACTAAAGTAGAATGGAGCTATTAGTGTAAACTCATGTGTCACTAAAGCCAAATCAAAGAAATGACACCTGCCTAAGGGCAGTATTGCTTTGCATGAGAGATAAACACTATATATATATATATATATGATAGCAGGTAATAGGTCTTAATATATGTTGGTGAGATGTACTAGATTTTATGATGTTCAAAAGTATCCATCCTCTCCTGACTATGTGCTTAAAAACAGTCTGTTTAAAATCAATAGTTCACCAGTCTGTACACTTACGAGATAGAATGTTACTTGGTAATTAATGTTACTTGGTAATTAATGTTACTCGATAATTAAGGATGGTTTCAAAGGCACTGTGCAAAGTGAAAGATTCCGTAAGTTGCCATACTGCCCGATTCTTTTTGACAGGTTAAACTATAAATGACAAAATTACATGACAGAAATAGGTCAGTGATTGACTTGAGTGGGGAAGAGGATGAAAATTTTATCACAGTGGGATAGAATGAAGGAGTTTTCTGAGTGCCAGAATTGTGTCCTGATCATAGAGCAGTTGTTCAAATCTACACCTGGTTAAAGTCACCGCACTCATAGCAATAAGTTAACCTCACTGTGTGGTAAATTAACTTGTGATAAATTAAAGCAAATCTAGTATGCGTGATTACTGTTATCGAGAACATAAACACTGACATGGCTGCTAATGGCTTTGGGATATCACCCATTCCTTATGACTTTTAACTGTGCTCTCTTTCCTAAGACACAGAGCCAGAAGTCATACATCTAGTTATTAGGGTTACAGAGGATGCAGAGGATGTAAGTACATTGTGGATTCTTCTCAGTGGATAAGTCTCTGGGTTCTATGCAAGAGTACACAGGAATCGTCTAATTTATGTGTCTCCCAGTGGCTATATGTCGTCCCCTTGTGCATATGGAATGCTTTGCTGTTCCTATGGTAATCATTTTCTTTCCTCCCTGTGTATATATGGTGTGTGACAGTTACAGTGGCTGTGGGAACCATAACTTTAAGTTCTGTGACTTCTGTGAGTAAAACCGGCCATAATGTTGAATTAATGTCCTTGCTCACATGGAATTTCCTTGCTACTGTAAGTGGGAAAACTTACAGTGTATTTAGATAAAGGCTTGGCATTCATCTTTCAATAGTATATAAATTATGGCTTACATGTAGACTAATTTCTTCATTTAAGTAACATTACTACTAACTAGAGTAAGGCCAACATTGAGATTATACAGAGCACTGTGCTTGTTATAATGTGTCTTAGCCATCCACCAATTCAAAATGGAAGACAGGACCTGGGAAGATGACTCAGCAGTTAAAAGTGCTTGCTACTCTTATAGAGAACCCAGTTTCAGCACATTACCTTCCCTAACTCCAGTTCTAGGGGCTCCTGCATCATTTTTTTTGGCCTCCAAAGGCACCAAGAATACACATGACACATGTGCATACATGTAGGTAAGACACACAGACACACACACACATAAACATACACACAATACAGACAAATGAATGAATGAATGAATAAATAAATAAATAAATAAATAAATAAATGTTTATGACCTTTGGCTAATAACAAATTGAAATTCTGATCCCAGCCCTATTAGCATTGTAGCATATCCTTCAAATAGGATTGGTCAGCTGGAATATTGATTCATTTAATAGAATGATGGCCCTACCTATCTTACCTGGATTTAGAAACATCCAAAACCGAACCAAGAGTAATTACCAGAAGGAGAGGTTTCCTGGCACTGGACTGACCTGTTGTTGCACTCCTGTCTGTCATTAGCGTGGCTCCCACAAGGGGGTTTTGCACACCTTTGAATGCTTGGACAGTGATAGTATGCATGTGGGCTTGGGTGTGGTAAATGAGGTGCCTCGACCTTAGAGAAAACTCAGAGTTCAGAAAACTTCCCTCTGTTCTTCCTAGGTGAGTTGATACGAACTGAGCATGATGTTTTCATGCTCTGGGGACATTGGGTCTAGGGTTGGCAAGGACAGAGAAAAGTTTGACAGCAGTAGAATCCAAGAGCTCCAGGGCCGCTGTGCTTCTTAGCCGAAAGCGCACTGGTAGGTAGGCTCCTTCCTTACATTGTGGCCTCCTGGATATTACCAAATCCAGAGGTGGTGGGGCAGGAAACCTCTGCTTGGTAGAAACTATTCACCTACCACTGAGTGGGAAGAAAAGTAGCCCTCTTGTTCTGAAACTATCCCAGCGTTGGGAAGTCTTTGTCTTAGACAAGAAGGACACTTAACATATCCCCAGTGAAAAGCAAGACTTAATGTTGTCTGTGACTCCAAGCATGGCCTGCAAGTCAGTGGTTTATAGTCAAAGCAATCTTTGTAGGCTTCCTGCCTGTCCCCAAATTGATTTATAACCTTGGAGTTACCAATCCCTATTAGGACCAAAAATGTTATCTTTGTTCATCCAAGTGATTATCCGGGCTGACATGCTAGGCAAATAGAAGCATGCTCATATTTCCAGGGGAGATGCATGTACAACCTGCCTTCTCCTGTCTGTGATTTCCTGAAAGTGTCACTCTCTTACTCTGCTCTCTAAGTCTGCAAAATCCCCAGATCGTCTAGATGTTCCCTCATCTGTCCCCATAAGAACGAACCAAGCAGCCTGCTTACCTGTATATTCTGCTACCCATCCCCTCTGGGGCACGGGTGACATTCATACTAGGAGCCGTGTGTTATTCTGTAAAGCCATTCATTAGTAACTTTTGCTTCCAAGCTACATTAGTGATTGGATAGTTGTGGGACCTATGGTGTCTAGTTAGGAAAGGGTTTCACAGATCACATATTGAACGGGTCCCTGTTTGTGGACCAGATGAGCTCTCTGGAGGATGGGCAGCATAGTTTACGTTGGTGGTTGCAGGCCATGCAGTCCTACCCGGGAAGGGGCTTGATAATGTGGCCCTCCTGATCTTCAGGAGAACACAAGCTGTTTGCTCTGTGCATAGATATGTTCCTAATTTAGGTCCTGAACCATGCTCTTATCGAAGACTTAGGTTACAGAGGGCATGGCCTGACAGACACTCCTAAGTTCACCTCTTCTTGTCACACAGCTAGCAAAGCTTCCCACATGTATGAAAGTAGGCATGCGAATATCGGATTTCCAAATGGTTACAGTAGGATACTATCACAGTCAATATTCATTTGCTTTCTTTAAACCGGCTTTTCTTTATGTTTGCAGAAGACTCATGGCAATGACGATCTGAACGCTTCTATGACATCTCAGCATTTTGAAGAAGAATCCGTGAGTGACATTCCCTACAAACTAACACTGATGTCAGCATTGAAAATACCTCTTACCAGCTGTTTGTAGTCCATTGCTCCCTTATCTTGAAAGTATATGGCAGGCTGCCCACCTATCGAAACACATCTTATAACTTCTAGCTGGAAGAAATTAATTCAGGTTTATTGATTGGTTAGCCTGGAATAGATTTGTCTAAAAATACACACAGTAGCTATGCAACTGAGTTTGGTAGGAAAGAGGACAAAGCCTTTTGAAGCCCTCTGAAACTTTGAAAAGAAGCTCGGCAAGGGCGGGTGGCTGCAGCCACAGGATCAATTGATTGAATGCCTAATGAAGGAATAATAAATCATTCTGTCTGTCCCTTTTGAAGAAAGGCAGAAATTTGAACTCGGTCAAACATGGCATGGGATTCATACGATTCATAGGTATTCAAAAAATAGATTTGGATTTGTGACTGTAGCCCATGACAGTTGATTTCCTCGAGAGGAAAATGACAGAACTTGGGGGATGGGAGAGCATTAGAGCAGAAATGGAGACAGGGAGAGTACAGACTGAAGAGGGAAAGCAAAATGTGCCTGAGCCGGTCAAGTGTGGGTGTGGGGTCACAGGTAAGGACACCATGGTGCCTGGTGGACAGGGAAAACTGAGACTCATGCTAAGAGTTGACATTGTAGCCTGTGTGGAGGAAGTCTACTAGACTTGGTGGGGATTGGTGGGAATAGTAACAAGACGTGGGAGACCTTCAAGAGCTGAGGTGGATATATGGACACTCCTTTGTGGGAACCAGCCCCATCCTCCATCCTCCTCTCTTCTTGCTATTTCTTCTCCAGTGCTTCATCCTTATTTCTCTAGTTTATTCCCCACCCCATTGTATGTGTGTGTGTGTGTGTGTGTGTGTGTGTGTGTGTGTGTGTGTGTGTGTGTATGCATGCATATCTGTGCGTGAGCGTGCACTTGCATATTATACTCCTGGAGGCTGGAGGGGTCCATCACTTCCTATCATGTTCCACTTGGGCTTCTGAGGCAGAGCCTACCTCTGCACCAAGATACACATGTAGGCTGGAATCCAGATAACCCTAATAGTTCTCTTGTCTCCTCCTCCCTAGGAGCTGGGGTTGCAGATATGCATAGAATAATTTTGGCTTATTATGTGGGTGTTGGGACTGGAACCCCAGTCCTCATAATTACACAGCAAATGCCCAATGGCTGAGTCATCTCTCCAGTCCAAGTGTTCAGTTTTATAGTAAGAAACCTCACAGTAAATCAAGGAGTTTAAGGGTTTGGGGCATTGACATGCTGTTCATATAATTGTTGGAGAGTTCATCTTGTGATTATCTCTGAAATCAAATAAAATCCCATTAGGGAAAATGCAAAAAGAATTGTCTAATAATGCAGTCATAACCATGTCATCAAATCAAAGTACATGGCAGCTGGGGTTCATAGCTGACCAGTGTGACTTTTGTCTTTCCCTATTAGAATAAGCAGTTGCTTTGCTTCACCTCATATCCCAGACTCAGATACCTTTTTCTTCTCTGCAGACTCTCGGAGAAGCCAGTGATTGCGTGAGTCACCTCCCCAGCCCCTTCGCGTACCTCCTCACCATACACCTGAAGGAAGGCCGCAACCTCGTGGTCCGGGATCGCTGCGGTAAGGTTGGTCTGTTGTGCGCTTGCTCAGTAGCCATAAAGGCCTTCTCTGTGCCCTGGTATGAAGGCTTGCGTTAACCTATGTCCATCCCACATCGACCGGAGAGGAGGAGCTCAACTCTCGCACTGAACCTCCAGCCTCAGAGTCCTCCACACACATTGTGTGTCGTTTAAAAGTGATAAAGATAAATGCTGGATTAGGGTATACACTTAAAACTCTATTCAGCTTTAATAACTTCTTTCGATACCTTATATCTAAACTCTGTCACATTCTGAGGAAGTTTGGATGAACACTCGCTTAGGAATTTAGAGAGGAAAACAATAAACGTTATTTGTCAGCTAGTTTTGGATTTCTGAAGAAATAACCAATATAACCTTTAAAAGGAAAGGTACTTTTGCTCAGTCTCAGAGGTTTGGGTCCGAGTTGCTCTGGATCGCTCTCATTGGGCCTCAGCAGAGGCCGTACACCCTGGCACGTGAGCAGGGAGGGTGTTCACGTCATGATAGCTAAGAAGAGGGAAAATTAGGAGAGGGCTGTGGAAAAGACATAGCCATGAAAACCCAGAAACACGGATTGCTCCCTTCCTTCCACCAAGCTTTTGTCGGCTCCAAGCAGCACATTAAAGTTTGGAAACCCCCGCACAAAATGGATAAATGCTGGTATCCTTTTAAAAAGAAGTAATAGTAACAACACATACAGCTGTTTTAGAATGAAATAGCCATGATAATTTATATTTGGAATATATCAATAATCCAGAAAGATAGTCACCTGGATTTACTACTTTATTGAAAAGAGTGAATGGATTTCAAAAACGACGCCATTTGATGGGCTGATTGATGCAGATAGCTTCAGACTTCTTCCCTCCCACAGGATCCCAGAAGATAACTACATCCCTCTAATAGCTACCGTCTACTTGTCTTTTCTTCGCTTGCCTTCTATATATGTATATGTATTTAAATTACCTCGAGATCACAATACCCATACTATCGTGCAATAACTTTTTCTTTTTACTTTACAACACATCTTCAAGATAATCCACGGTTTTCTGCGCAGACGTATTATCTCTCTTTAAGCTCAACATGTTGCTTTGTATCTTTTGCATATATGAGTCTCTGCGGAGGCGTGCAATCCTTTCTGCGTGCTCGGAGCCCCGCTTATGGATGCCATCTGGGTTCTCCGTGGCCTACCCTCAGTTAAGAGGATTGAGCTGGGCATTGGGCAGGGTGAGCAGGTAGTACCTGCTGGGTTCTTCCTACTCTGCTTCTGACCAGCTCCTGCCACCTGCCACTTTAGGTCTTCCTTTCTGGCTTACTGCCCAAGCTGTTTGTTCCTGTTTATCCACACATGCTTGGCTGGTCCTCTTGTAACATCAGTGGACAGTGGAGCTATGTGCAGGCTGCTGCAGCCCCTGGGCTGATAGGACACCATTCAGCTTCCGCTGCGCATATCTGCTGCCTCCAAGCCTGGTGCATGGCTAGCTAGCCTGCCACACACATTCATCCCCTGATCACCCTGCCTCTGTCCCAGAACCCTTCCTACCGCCTCTCCACACTGCTTGTATGTGTGCTGCCCTTTCTTCCACTCATCTGCTCTTACCTACCTGGGTTCTCTCTGACAAAACTGTGTGAAATATGTCCTTTCATCTGGAGTTTTCAAAGCACGATGCTGCATTGTATTCGTCAGTGAAAAGAGTGTCGTTCATTCAGTTCCACAGTTGCTTATCTGTCATCTGAGTCTCTTGAGTTCCATATCTGTCATACACATATACCTCTCATGGTAATTTAATGAGAAGGGCCACCTAGATCTTCATACTCAAGATAACATCTGAGGGATGTGATCATTAATCAATACAAAGTGACCACTTCGAGATGACCTGACCCTGAACCTGCTAAGTGTTCCACAGTGACTGCTTCTGTCAAAAAAGACTACTGTCAAGTCCATTTTGTGACAACTTCCTCAGATGTTAAAAGCATTCTGGAGAGAATGTGTTTATCTCTGAGGCCTGGTATACATACACACACACACACACATACACATGTACACACACATATACTATGTATAGTTTATATATATTGTATAATATAATATAAATTTTATTATATTGTATATCATAAGCTATATATAATATATAAAATTTTTTGGAATTTTCTTCCCTCCAAATCTATAAATATGGGACAATCATTGGCCCTGCATCATTTTTGTGAGCCAACTGCTCTCCTTCTGATCTTTTTGGTCCTCTCTATGTACATGAGTTCTCTAGCTGTCTAATTCTTGGTACATCATTCTAACACCACTGCACATCCCTGCACATTGGTCAGTGCACCTAAGTGATGATGAAGCCATTGCCCCATCAGTGAGAGAATGGAACACCATTCCAGGCACAAGTTCATGTATGCTATTTTCATACTTCAGTGCTTTTAATTTTTGTTGACCCATATTTATGGGGTGTGATGTTTAGGAATGTACAAATATATGGAATGATCCTATCTGCACCATTGTCTTATACATCACCTTAGACACTTCTCAGCTCATCACTGGGAGAACAGTCACTGTCTTTTCTGTTTAAAACACGTTATGTATGACTGTTGGTTATAGTCACTCTACTGGGTAACACGGCCCCACAACTTCTTTCCCCACCAGCAGTGCCATTATACCCATGACTAGCCTCTGTCCCCCTCTCTTTTTCCCATACTCTTCTTGTCCTGTGGTATCCACCATTCTACTCTCAATTTCTTTGAAACCCCCTACCTATAAACGAGAACATAGAGCATTTGCTTTGCTGAGCCTGACTCATTTCACGTCACAGAGTGTTCTTCAGGCTCATCCCTTTAGCACTGGAGAAGGTGCAGTCATTATTCACAGGAGAGAAGTATATTCGTATTTTCTTTTTTACTGAATGCTATAATAAATTTAATTTTTAATGTGAAAAATCTATGTGCATCTAATCGATCAGATACTAACTTTCAGTTATGGTGGGGATTTTGCAATGTATTCAAATGCTTTAGTCATCCCTTCAGCTCAGGGGATCAGCTAGAAGATTGTTAATTTCAGCGCAGTTTTATTTTGTAGGTTTTGGTGACTGAAGTTATTTTTGGTGAATCACTCTTTTTTTTTTACTAAAGAGCTCAGCATTTGCTTTAAATTTGTACAAAATCAGTCCTGCTTATGAAGTTTTCTCCCTAGATGTAGGCTCTCAAACAGTTTATATACAAGGCCCACTATTGATTATTTTACTCTTCAAGACCCACAAGTTACAGCCATTTAACCGTAAGCCGTTTAACAGATACCTGTAAAGAATACATATACAAATGAGCATGGCAATGTCCTGCTAAAACTGCATTAACATAAACTAGAGAAATACAAACTAGACATTGGGATGGGTTGAACCCAGGTACTTAAGTTTGCTGACCTCCGTCTACAATATGAGGATCTAATGTTTGCATTCGGCCTCCAAAAACAGTCTTTTAATAGCATAGCAGCTGTAACCACCGTTTGAACAATGAAGATGTATTGCTGAGCAATCATCTAGATTTGAAGTTCATGCTTTTAACAGAACTATCTATGTAGTAACCTGGTAAAAAGACGAAATACTGCTTTAGTATCTGGAGATATGAGGCAACCAAAAGTCATCCTTTTAGTACTTTTCTCCAGGGCAGTGGGGTGAAAACTCAGTTTCAGGAGAGTACTGCCCAGACAGCATCATGCAAGTCCAAAGCTGTACTTGAAGGCAGATCTTGACCCACTCAGAGGAGTCAGTGGGAGAGGAGCCTCCCAGGCTCTGCAGTGCCTCTGTTGGTCAGGTCATTGAGATTTAAAGCTGAAGGGATATCACACAAGTATCTATTTTCAGTACAACTGCTTTGTAACTTGGTTGGGGGGTGGAGTCCATTAGATCCTGCCTCAGTTTCCCATAGAAAGGAATGGGACCATGGGGATGTTTGGTATCACAGCTGCTAGAGCTCAGGGCAGCAGCCTTAACTTCCACATTCACAGGAGACTGGAATGCCTAATACAGATGAAGTCTCTTGACCCTGGTAAAACTCCCATCTCATGCCCTTTCATACCTTACATCACTAATTTCTGAAAGTTAACATCGCCCACATTAAAACTTGTTTTCCCTTAATGTGAGGAGGGCTAACCAGTTAGCCAAGTCCACGGTGGTGACCTAAAAGAATACTGTGTAGCTGGTGCCCTCTTCTGTCTACTCTTGGGTATTGCAAAGGAGAAAATAAAATTCACCATAACCACCAGAGGGCCGTAACCATCACTCTATTGATGAGGGCTATTGTTGAGGGCTAATTGTTTTCTTTGTAATGTCATTATTTAATAATAATAGTAATAATAATAATAATGTATATAGATATGTGTGTGTACTCATATGAGTGTGCGTGTTCCCATGATGTGTGTGTGGACACATGTATGCTACACCAAGTATATGGAATTTAGAGGACAACTTTGTGGCTCTGTGTGTACTAGTACTGGGGATTGACCTCAGGCCATTAAGCTTGTGTGGCAAATATCTTTACTCATTGAGCCATCTTGCTGGCCCACAAGTTTTAATATTACACACCATGCTTCCACGAATGTGCCTGTGTCTTCAACTGTGTGTACAGCTTTGGCCATAGCTCCTTTGGAAGTCAGTTACAGATTTGCAAGGATTTCCTCCAGTCCCATGATCACTTGATTTGCTCAGTGTTCTCATTACCCAAGTGACAGTTGGCTCCCCAGCAAGGCTTATTCTTGTCAGAAGCAATGAGGCAGCTCACTTCTGTTACCTTCGTTGACTCTAGAATAACGTCGTGAATTGGGTGGAGGAAAAACCCTATTCTCTGTTTGCTTAAAGTGGTGTTTGCATCCATAATTTTGGACATTTAAATATGTGTGCTGAGATGTGGCCTTTCATCTTTGCAAATGCTCTTCTGTGTGGAATGGCCCCTGCTTCTACAGTTTGCTGGGTGTGTTCACAGATGGGATTGTGATGTGTCTGTTGTGAAAATGTTGTCAGTTTTCACTTCCTGTTCTGAGGACTACCTCCCTCCATTTCCATGTCTAGAGAGGCTCTGGTTCCTTGCATCAGTCACATTAACCCAAACACCTTCCCTGTCTGTCTGATTTTCTTTCTTTCTTTTTTTCCCATTTTTCATTTGTATCTTTCATCTGTCTCTATTTTTTTTTCCAATTTTCAGACCCCCCCAAAAACTTAGCTTTTTTTTCCCCCAATATGACTTTTATATGAACAAGGACAAATCTATCTTTCCCTAATGAGTAGATTGCCTCTTTTCAATAACTATACACACAAGTGCCATACATTCCAGCGGTGCTTCCTTGCTTCAGCTGGACTTCTGCAGATGTGTTCCTTGGTGCAAGAGTCAGGTGTGCAACATAGTGTGACTGCATCTATACCACCCAAGTTTTGATTTTTCAAGCTCTCAGCTCTGCTTCTTGCTGGCATACCTTCTCTGAACACCAGATGGCATGAGATCCTCACTATGAATGTGCAGCCGGACCAAAAACCTATGGGCTGCAAGCAAACCTGAAGCAAACCTGAAGGCTTGCTTGGATGCAAACCTCATCCAGGGCTGTGGGTGTCTTCCTCATGCCTGACCTTGTCGGAGCTTGTTAAAACAGTAACACAAAGGAACACAGCTGAGTTTGGAATCTGTTTCTCTGAGCCCCCTTCCCATCCTGCATAGATCCCACAAGACATGCTGGTCCTAAAAGCCTTTGTGTTTTCCCATTTCTGAGGGCCCACTAGGGGCTGTTGGTGCTTGGTTTTGTTTTGAGTCTGGCATGCTTCTGCCACGCTTGGGATGTTTGATGCTTGCCACTCTGCCGAGCCAGTTTCCACATAATCCTTCTCAATGCTCCTGAAGGACCAAGGAAAGTGAGCCAGGACTGCCTCCTGTGTTTGCTGCCCGCATCTTCACCACTGACTTGAATTTACCCTAGCATAGGTTTTCATCTGCTTGTGTAGGAACTCTCTGTGTTTGTTGGTGAGGGTGCCCATTGTCAGACACGGCACAGTACGTGATTTGTCCCCTGACGTACGCCAGGTATCTTTTGCTCCTTTTGCTCCGTTGTCTATTTCACACGTACAGTTTGCTTGTGTGTATGTGTGCTTCTGTGTTTTTATGCCTTTTCATTTTACGTGGAGCCTTGGTTTCCAGTGTTACAAGGATGGTCATGCATGAGATTTGCAGAAGTTTACACTCATGCATGTGTCTGATTGCCTAGGAAGAAAAGGGATGCAGGCTTTGTGTCTGCATGATCATTCCACCAAAACCTAACCAGTTCGAGCCTGTATTCACCAAATAACTAATTTGCTGAAATTACTGAATTCGTGTATATTGACAAATCATTCCACTATAAAGAGAGTTATGGTATTTGTATCCTATGCACATATGCATCATGAATATATATATATATATATATATATATATATATATATATATATATGAATGATAAGGATGTTTTAAATAGTTTTTTAATGTATTTGGCTCATTAGCAATGGGTTAGGAAGGCAAAATCAAAGTAGTGTGTTGAAATATTTAAAATTTGGTTTAATTTATATTTATTTTTATTTTATGTATATGAGTATATGCCTTGTATGTATGTGTGTGTACCTTGGGCATGTCTAGAACTCATGGAAGTAGAAGATTCTGGAAGCCAGAAGAGGGTGTCAGATTCACTTGGAAATGGAATAATAGATAGTAGTGAGGTGTTGTCAACTGGGCCCAGGTCATCTTCCAGAGTGAATGCTCTTAGCCACTGAACCATCACTTCAGCTCTCTACAAAACTGTTCTGCAAACAAAATGATAGGCACGGGATATGTTGTAGCATAGGCTATGGAGCAAAAAAAAAAAGGGAAGATTAATGGTGGGAAAGAGATGAAATTGAAAAGGAATTCAGGTAGTAAAGGGAAGGGATTCTCAGAAGGTAGAAATAGGTGGCGTGGGATGTGGCTGGAGGAACCATATGAGAGGTCCTCTGGCTAGGAGAATCCAGTGGCCCCAGAAACTCTCACTGCCGACTTTACCGTAGCATTGATAAGTTCTATTATTTATCTCATTCAGGTTTTTATGGGTTTCATAAACAGCTAAAGAAATTTCTGGTAAAACTAAGACTTTCAAGACTTTCAGATAATTCTGCCATAAGTTGATTCCTGGAACTTTGTTCAGTAAAGTGGATACCTGTGCTTGCTTCTACCATACATACCTATGCATTTCCTGAAGCCTTTGTATCTCAAAGTCCAACCAGGGCCATAGCTTGCTCACAGAGCCACTGGAGGTTTTTATACTTAGGTGATCCCCTTAGAGGAGGGAAGTGTTCCCATTCAGATAGGGTGGACACATTAGCAATAGCAAGACGTGGTTTGTTTGTTTGTTTGTTTGTTTTTTCGAGACAGGGTTTCTCTGTGTAGCCTTGACTGTCCTGGAACTCACTCTGTAGACCAGGCTGGCCTCGAACTCAGAGATCGGCCTGCCTCTGCCTCCCGAGTGCTGGGATTAAAGGCGTGGGCCACCACGAGACGCGTTTTAAGGGCAGTGGAACCTTGAGGAGAACACAGCTCTTCTGGGGTTGAAAATGGGAAAGCAGATTCCAGAAGCAGATAGCTGCTGTCGGCAGAAGCAGCCAGGGCCGGGAGAGATCTGCCGATGGTGGCGTGCCCAGGAAGACTCCCGCCTTGGCATCCTTCTGAACTCACATGCTGTGTAAGGAGTGATTCTTCCTTTTCATAAGATCAAGGAAACTGCTCGCTTTCTTTCTGCTACCCCTCTGGTTTCTGAATGGAAGTCTTAAGGATGTGGTGTGCAGGCATCGTTCTGCCTTTATGGCTGCATTGAGCTGCTGTTGGACACAGGCTCCTAAGCAGATGCTATAACTGACATCATCCCCTCCCGTTTTGTTTTTTATCCTGGAAGTTGTCCTTTTCTTCCTTCCTTCCTTCCTTCCTTCCTTCCTTCCTTCCTTCCTTCCTTCCTTC
>NC_034590.1:44068058-44083363 GCF_900095145.1 Mus pahari | reverse complement strand
AGACCTCCTTAAGTCCTCAGTGAATGACTACTGGATTTTTAGAGAAGAAACCACGTGTTCATGGGGATTTAAAAGTTTAAATTTTGTATATGGCTATTTCCTTCCAGAAAACCTAAGAATGTTTCAGAGATGTTTTCTTGAATGTATGGAATTTCTGACTTCCTGAATAAAGAATTTAAGATTACATTTTTTCCCCCCATCTCCTTAAACAGAAGGTGATTGAAAATTCCATGCCTTCGGAGATAGCGATAAAGAAGCTTTATAGGAAGGAATTAGGCATGTGAATTAGCTTGGACATAAAAATAAAGTAAATGGACATTAGAACTACTTGGATGGTTGTTTGTTCTCCTGTTTTTAAACGTAACTGAATAGCAATGCTAAAAATAGTCCTTACTAGGGAGGAGGCTCCTGGTGACCTCTGGAGCTGGATATCTTTAAAGTAGATTGACTCGTTTGTTCTCAAGGGAATCCTTTGAGAATGGTAGTTTTTCACATTACAAAGGAGAATAGTCTAGTGTAAGGAAATTGAGCGAATTATTCAAGATTACACAGTTACTCACAAGATGTCTATGCACTGACTTCAGCATCCCCATGTGGGGGACCTATAGGCCTATGCCTTTTTTTTTTTCTGCAAGTTTATATATGGATGAATTTAATAATGTACTTTATTTTGCTTGTGTATCTCTGAGTGTGTCTGTACACATACTGTCTATAGATGAGTTTATGCATGCTGAGGTATATGTGTGTGGGTCAGTGGACAATTTTTTGAAAGTTACTTTCTTCGTACTGAGAGTACGAGGGACCAGTTTCTTCAGGCTTGTGTGACAAGCACTTTTATTCACTAAGCTACCTCACTGGTCCTGTTACTAGGGTTTAATGCTTCACTGTATGTTTTAGATTTTCCAAGTGGGAACATGGAGGAGCTATCTCAAATGGCTCTGGTGACACACTTCTTTCATTGTGACACACTCCTGTCATTGTGCAGAACACCACTCTAGATGACAAGTATATCTGGGTAGTTGGTTTTTTTATTTTCTATTTGTAAAAGCATTTGTGTTTGGGATGTGTGTGTGTGTGTGTGTGTGTGTGTATGAATTTGGAGGTCCCAGGTTGATTACTGGAATCATCTTTATATATATTTTATATAATATATATATTTATATATATTTACATATTATATATATACATATATATATGTATATATATATAATATAGGTATGTAATTTATTGTACCCATTTTCCTTGCTAGCAGTGAGTCATATTTTATGGCTTTAGAACCAAAGTGACAATGACATTCTTGAGATGTGCAGCTTGTGTCTGTGCTGGCTGTCTAGCACAGTGAACTTGGCCCTGACTGGAAGGCCGAGAGAAAGGGAAAAGAGTAGGGTCATAATTAGCATTNCGGGCTTTGTCAGCAAATGTCTATGTTTGGCTCCTGGATCTACTGAGACTCTGTCAAATCTACAGGCTTATTTAACCTCTCTGAGGTGTTTCTCTCATATGTAGGTAAGAGTGAGGGTACCATCATGGGGATCGGCATGAAATAAATAATACATATACTGGTATATATTTATTATTTATATATGTTATAGTCTCAAATATATTTATTTATCACAATTTATAATTTATTATAATTCATTATAACAAATTTAATTTATTATAATATATATTCATTATATCATAAAATAAATATTTATTTTTATCCTTTGGTAGGGTCCTTGAATTAGAACCAACGCTCATACATATAATTAGTCTCTTCTGGGGTGCCTGCTCCTGTTGCCTCAGTCTGGAACTGTAGATAAGATACCAGGCATATGCTGCACAGACCTGGGTTCTGGGGATCTGAAACCATTTCTCAGCAGGCCCTTTAACTACTGATCCCCCCCCTCCAGCCTTCCCCCTCCCCTCCCCCCATGAGGTTCTTAGGCCTGAACTCAGCTTTCTACCCCACCGCCTGCCCTCAGCTCTTTCCCGCAGCATTAGGCTGAGCCACCAGGTGCCCTTGCTTTGTCCCCCTTCTCCTTCATTCTAAATTATAAGCTGCTGTCAGATTTATATGTGCAAAGCCTGCCTCTGATCACTTTACTCTCCTCCTGAGTGAACCGAAATTTCCTTCCTCTTCATACTAAAATAACTCCAGATGGACCAAAAACTTAAGTGTAAAAAAAGAAAATGTACAAAAAAAAAAAAAAAATCAATGGGAAGAAACACGGCTGAATTAATTTAAAATCTTACAGCTAAGGAGGAAAATGCTTCTAAGCAGGACGTGAAAACACAAAGCCAGGAGTCAGCCCTTGGTTAATTTCACTAAATAAAAACAAAAATAACTTATGGCCAGTAATAACTCGTTAAATAAATTGACAAGCTGTATAGTTGGTGAGCAATTTCCATAAGGAAGCATTTATTCCGGTTGTAGCTAGAAGAGGAGCTGAGCCCACAGAAAGATAACAAAGTAATTAGAACAGCAAGCCGATTGACAATCACAAATAGATGTTGCAACAGCAGGAAAGCCACTCAAAGGGTTGAAGATAGGGGGAGACAGAAGTAGGCCCCCCCCCCTTCACCTGCTAACAGATTAAAATAAAGGTTTCAAATGTTTGGTGTTAAGGAATATGGAGAGAGATGGAAACATTGTTTGCTGAGTGTGGCGAGGGTTTAGGAGATTTATATTTATTTGTAGGTTGGTGTGTGTGTCTTTATGTGCTATGTATGTGGGTGCTCTGGGAGGCAAGAAGTGTTGGGTCCCCTGGGAGCTGCCCCGAGTGAATGCTGAGAACTGAACTGGGGTCTCCTGCAAAAACAGCAAGGTCTCCTTTCCACGGAGCCAACTTCCCTACCCCTAAGCTCAATGAGCTTTAGAAAGCAACTCTATAATGTCTGTTAGAACCAGATGGAGCCTCTGCCATACCCGCTGTGTTCTGAACTTGCTATAGACCTGGGCTTCCAGGATAGGCACTGAAGCCTGCCGAGTTGAACTCCTATCCACAATAGGTAAAATCTCACTGACTTGTTTATACTGATACCACACAGCGAGGATATGTTTAGCTGCAAATACGCCAAAAGGTGCATATTGTCCGTGTGACCCAGGCTTCAGGGCATATATTACTTGAGAAAAAAAGGAGTCGTTTAAAAACGATTATTATATTTTCCTGTAAAACACTCAAGAAACTGCTTATGGATATCACACCAGACAAATAGGATGGAGGGGGGGCAGTTAGGGGATGTTGGCTTTGTTTCATATTGTACCTTTCAAAGTTGTGGGCATGTGTTACTTTTGCTTAAAAAAATAAAATGAAATAAAAAGACTGAACAGGAAATAAAACACCCACATTTCTTGTAGAATAATAACTAAGCCTTTATTGTACATGTTTAGGGCACTTTGGTCTCTGACTTAAAACAGCCTGCTGTAATCTATTTCTTTTCTTTTTTTATTTTTCTCTTCAATTTCTGGGTTCACTGAAATGCTTGCTTAACATTATAACTCTGATTATATTTGGGGTTTCCCCTCTGCCCCAATGACCCCAGACTTTGTTCCTGTTTGCTCCCACGTTGATTTCCACTCTTGCCTCCATAATTTGAGCCCTCAGCTGACATGCGAGGTAGGATCTGTATTTCCTACCTACTATTGAGCAGAACTCCACACCATGTTTATTTCTTTTGACCCTTACCCCCACTCCCCAGGGCCACATGCTGTGTGGTAGGGGTGCCCTTGCTATCAGATTCAGAAGAGCAGCATCCTTTGCTGATAGGGTCTTCGCCACACCTAGGGTAGCTAGCAAGCAGTAAGACGTGGGAGGGACCAGAAGTGTTTGTGGTCTGGTGGCATGGCTGACAAGTACAGGGAGTGTCTCTAGGTTCGTGGGCCTGATGAACAGGAGCCACCATGATGCAAATAGTTCTTAGGGGGGTGGATTTAGTCCCTCTCTGCTGCAGGGATTATGACCAACTACCAGTTTCTCTTGCAGATACCTCCATTCCCAGGGATCTGTATGGGGTTAGTTCCAATGTCTTTGTTAATTCTATAATCCATCGGTATGTACCTCCTTTATATAGAACATTGTATATAAACTGCCATGTATTTGTGTGTAGGTGTGGTATTATATGTAAAACCTTCATAAACATTCTGTATAACCTACATGCATTTCTCTTCATATTTTGCTTCATCTGTAGATGAGTTACACACTATCAATGCCATGTCAGTAAATAGTTGTTGTGTGTGGGGAAAATGACCATAACAGAAGTCTGTACTTACTCAGTAAGGACACATTTCACATATTTATAAAAATGTTGTTGCCCAAGATTGGATGAATCTGTGCATGCAGACATTCTGTTATGGAAGCTACAGTCCATCTAGTATGGGAGAAGGTGACTGGCCCTGGACCCTAAGAGTGTTGGTTTGGGGCTCTATGGAGGCACAGCCTGATCTCTAGTTCTTGCTTCCTTCTCCTCTAAAAGTATCAACTACCATAGGAGCCTCTTTGTATCTGAAGCTCCCAGTGAGGAAGGTTAAAGTCCACCCATTCAGGTGTCAGCTCAGCATTTGTATCATGTGGGAGTCGCATTCCTGAGCTGCTGGCCCCCTTTCAGAATCTGCCTAGTTGAGATGCCACTTCCCTGACAGTCAGGCACTTAGGCTCAGAGAGGGAGAGAAAAAAAAATCATCATGCTCTCCCCCCCTCCTCGCAAATTTTCTCTAACAATTAACACTGCACTAACTTGACACCCTCTTTCCTTGTTTGGCTTTGTAAACTCTGGTCCTTTTTTTCTATTAATTCCAGACATTAATATTTTCTTTCATGCAACTGCCGCCATTCACCCGTGAAACAGTTTGAACATTATGTAGCTGTCAAGATGCCTGGGGATTACCCAGTATGCCTTGCCTGTGAGAAAGTGACACCACAGAGGCCGAGGTTTGAGATGTTTATTTTGAGAGTACGCTGACAAGCATGAAGGTCTGATCCCAGAGTGGCAATTTCATTTAATTAAAGGCCTCTTTTTATTATAGTTTCCCCCCACTTTTTTTTTTTTTTTATATATATATATCAGGATGATTGTTAAAGCCTGCCTAGCCAGAGGTGTTCTCTCAAGCTGCTGAAGGAGGGGTTGAGCAGATGCTCGCTCGCCAGTGAGAATTCCACTGAGTGGCTGTGAATGCATTTATTTTTACTAGCCCTCAAGAACTGTTCAGCATGGGTCTGTGTCTCAAATGAAGGCTGGGCTTCTGTTCCTATGCTGCCAAACTGTAGATAGTAGAATTAGACACCTATGATCTCTGTAGATTCTTTTAATTTCTTTGTTTAAAGTTAGTGCCTTTGTATTCCATGAATGCTAACTCAGAAAGCTCCTGCTTTGGTAAAGCTATTGACATTGAATAATATATACTCTCTTGTTCTATAGTGATACCACCTCCCATTCAAATAGCTGGGGAATGGTAGTCCACTTATTTTCAATGCTTCTAATAGAGCCACATGGAAAACTTAAAGGTGTCTAAGCGTCAGACTGTTAAGGAATGATAGTTCTCAATGACATGTGAACATTTGCCGCAAAGGAGTGGAATTAATTTATGATAGGATATTTGTAGATGGTATTGGATTGATTTTCATATCAAGAAATTCATTTCAGTTGAATATTCCTGGAGCCTGTCTGGGGCCCTGGATTCAACAATAGGTCCTTGCATGGACTTTCCTAGGGCTGGGTTTCACCATGGACCACAGGGCCATAATTTTACAAGTCACAAGCATTATGTTAGTAGCATCTTGAGCAAGCCTCCCCTATCTCCCTGCAGATTGCTCGTTCCCTCTTGCCCCTTCACTGATCTGGTACAGATGAGCAAGTCTGTCCTTAGCCTGTGAGATGACGTACACATCCATGGAACACATAGGCAGGACACATAATTCACATGTCACGTTTACAAGCTTAGTTTGTTTTAATTGATCTGAGAAAAGTGAAGGCGGATCTACCATCAGGTTTGTGTTTGGGGGTGGGGTGGGGCTGTATCAACTCCAGGGCTATTCATTCTCTTTGGCATCCATTTCAAAGCTCCCCAGGAGGGGCCACTAGGGTCAGCTGTGTCAGCTCTGAGGCCAGCTGAGGATCTGGCTGATGTGCCATTCAGCTGGCCTTGGGTGCGGACAATGTATGCAGCTTTGGTGCAGGTGCGTGGAGGCAGCAAAGAATGCCCACTCTGTTGTTTTAATCTCTATGCCCCGGGTTCCAGGGCTGAGTTCCCCACCCCCCGCCCCCCAACACACCGTCTTTTGAATCAGTGGTTGCAGAGACTGGTTTATTTATTATGATTATATTTTAAGGGATAGAATTTTGTTGAATCAACCATCTGCTAAATATTTGGAAGTGACTTATTTCCCTTTTCACGGACTTTATGCTGATCCTAGGAGAAGCGAGCTTCTCCCCAGGACTCCTGACACCGCCTTGATTTTTTTTTTTTTTTGAATTTATTTTGTGGGCAATTGAGGGGTGACAGATGCACAATGAAACCACATAAGGAGCTCAAAGAGCCCATTCATATTCAACCACTAAAAGATAAAATGGAATTAGTCATCTGTCCTTAAATTGTAGCATTTCTCCCTTCCCTGTGACACCTCTAGGGTTTCTCATTCCTTCACAAAGAGACACTGATCTCTGTGTGTTCTCTGGCTTCCTTGGGGCCTGGGGACCGTGGGGGGAGAATCTTGACTTGGTAGAGATGCTAGATTTTTACATGTATTTTAAAATTCTGTCTTGTTCTCCTTTTCTTTTAAAGGCACGAGTGATCCGTATGTGAAATTTAAGCTGAACGGGAAGACACTGTACAAAAGTAAAGTCATCTATAAGAACTTGAACCCAATTTGGGATGAGATAGTCGTGTTGCCCATCCAAAGCCTTGATCAAAAGCTTCGTGTGAAGGTGACAGCCCCAACAGCTTTCAGACCAGCTCCTGGCTTCCAAATATTTACTCTTCGGTAGTTCTCAGGCCTCTTTCAAAGTGAACTTGCCTCAATTAATCCTTCCATTCTGCTCTGAGGCTGGATTAAAATAGTAATACCATAGGAGGAAAACAATTTTTAAGACTCTTTACGAGACTGTGTTTCCCTCAAATCGGGGAGACACATAGGCTACAAAGTCACCGTGTACTGTGTAAATAATGTCCTTATTGGCTATATTTAAACTTACTTAGCATGGAAGAATTATTACTGGCTCTGAAGTGGTGACAAGTGTAGACACTGTTCTCATTAGAAAGAACTTTATATGTAAGAGTGCTACAAGCTACCAGGTGTAAGTATCAATTACTCCAACATCTGGGTTAAAACTGTACGAATGGAGCACAGAATAGGACGTCTGTACGTTAGTTAGCAAGTTTCTATTTAATTGGCAGGTTTGCTCACCATGGAACATGCTAAGTTTTAATGAGAGGCCAATTAAACTACAGAAAGAGTCCATGGTGTGTAATATTTTGTTGAATTTGACCACTGCTTCAAAAGTCATTTTTGTTTTTGTTTTGAGCATGGTTGGCAAAATAGGCAAGCTGTTTCTCTGTATTGGCTTGCCTGTATCTTTCTTCAGCTTCACTCTACAAATTATTGTAATGATTGAAAAGATGGATTTCAGAGTCTCCAGCCTATTCTGTATGTTAGTAATGGGATGATGAACCCAGCTGGCTTGAACAACCCTGTGTGCTAATGCCCAAACCCTTTTCCAGGTGTATGATCGAGACTTAACCAAGTCTGATTTCATGGGTTCTGCCTTTGTCATTCTCAGGGATCTTGAACTTAACAGGTATTGTATTTTTACCTTGAATCATTATCAATGAGTTTTAGGGAAAAACCCACATTCATATGAAATGGTGCTTATTTAGATTTTTTTCTTTTAAATATTGAGGTCCATAATTTAACTATCTGTTTTTATACTTTATTTTAGTGATAGATCAGGAAGATCAGTAAACCGATGTTCAATTTGATAATGTCAGAGTTTTTTTAACCCCAGAAAATTTATTTTTACCAAACGTGTTTCTCTATCCACACCCAGCTCCCCATAAACACCTCACCTTATCTAGTCCTTATGCAGAGGGAGTAGGGCTTTTTCCATAAGCTTCTGTCTTGTCCTATTTCCAGTTAGTGTTAAAAATCACATTCTGTGTTTTTAATTGCAGGACTACAGAACACATTTTAAAATTGGAAGATCCAAACAGTTTAGAAGATGACATGGGAGTGATTGTGTTAAATTTGAACCTAGTTGTAAAACAGGGTGATTTCAAGAGGCACGTAAGTGTGGACCTTTCTGTTTAAACTCTCCATGGCGACAGCTTCTTGAAGACTGTCCAGCAGACAGGATGACTGTCAATCGTATATTAAGGGGGAGAAGTAAGCTATTTGCATCAAGTATCAGTGTGTGGTTATGCACTTTCTTTCTCATGAACCACTGGACAGACTACCTAGGTAATTAGAAGTTACCTGGCTTACTTAAGGTATGGTTAGGATTGCTATTAAACTCATAGAATGTTTCGCCTGGATAAACAAACCTTTGAAAATATAGTTTTCTTGGATATCAGAGTTTCCCTTTAGTCGTTCTTAGCTTCTGTTATGACTTTCATGTGTTCGGTGATGCAATCAGTTCCCAGAATTTAATGTTTGCATCATGGGTTCTGAGGTGATCCAGTGTCCACTCACAGCACGGTCGAGACCTTTGCCTTCTTTCCTGGCTGTTGCTTTTAGCTGCTGACTTTTTTACCACATGGGCATTGGTGAAAATGCAAATTTTGATGTTTGCTTATCCACCACATGGAAATTTCTCGTTAGCACACTATACAGTGGTGATGTCTGCACCACCAGTGAAGCATTTGATTTTGTTAAGATAAGATAGAAAGTCTGCTCTTATAAGTAAACATGCTGATGAAGATTATAATCTCACTTTCATATTCATGGATTGCACATTATAATTCCAATAATTAAAATAAGAACACAATGTGTTTGATTACAATTTACTGAAAGATTAAAAAAAAAAAAGCTAAAAGAGTGACAGGAGAAAGGATATTTGTGTTACATTTAAACCTGTATAGAATTCAATATGAAAATCTGAAGCCTGTTCACAAATTAGGCTTCTAATAATACCTTATAAATTAAATATTCCTCATTTTAGCTGTTGCTTAATCTTTCTGTTGGAATTTATTTCATAATAAAGACCATATCTAATTTATTAGTAAACTCCCAGAAGCTAGCTTAAAGTAATAGGAAAATTGTACTGAACATTTTTTTCAATTGCTAGAGTGTCTAGTAAACATTAGATTTTAAAATTTGAAATCCTGAAATTAATTTACTTAAAAATGACAGACTAAAATTATGTATATAAATAAACATACACACTCGGCACCTCAATGAAACTGTCACTAGGATAAAGATGAGCCTCGTCTTCTCTGTCCCTTCTATGTGGGGCTTTTCTGTAGTTTCTTTTTTTGTCTTGTGGTTAATTCAGAATCTGTACCCTAGATCCACTATTCAAGTGTATAGTGGGTGTCACGTAACTTGAGGTGGGTGCTAGGCTAAATTAATATGTGATATGAATAAGTATTCTTGCCAGGTGCCCATGGCAGAACACTTAACAGCCATTGTGTTCTTACAATTTCTTTGGTGACTTTTGTAAAGTTGGTTTCTCTCATGAACATGGCTGCACCTTTTGAATTTATATACGTCTCACTAGACCTGTGTTCAGCAACCATTTTGCATTTCAGCTGCATTTCAGAACCACATTTGGAATCTTAAAGGAATAGCAGTTTGATTTCAATTTAGCTCACACTGCAAAGCAATTAATGTAAGAAGCATCTTGGATCGGCGCTTGTGATCGGCGCATCTGGAACTCTGTCTTTTCAAGGTTCAAAGAGCATCCTTTGGCTTCATCTAACTTAGCCTGGCCTCTCTTTAATATCTGAGCCCCGTTTTCTGCCTCCTCTGTTGAGCTTGCTAGAATCTCTGCTTACTATGTGCTCGCCCTACGCCTAGTAGAAGCCAACTGTACAGCATAAACTCTGAAAGCAGAATCACACAGAGCATTGCCTGTCTCAATTCATTTTGCATTATAATTTCTTGATTTAAGCATTACCAATGGGTCAATAATGGAGAGATGATTTTTTTTTTTTTGAGCCATAAAGAGTTATTCTACTTAACGGGACTATCATGGTCCACTTGGGTATACTAAATAGAAAAAAAACTTTCTTTTTATTAATATTAAGTAGATAATAAATGGTGTTTTCATTCGGGGTTTTTAACATGGAAATGACTTTCCCTTGGACCCGGAGGTAGATTTATGTCATTAGTATGCTTGGCTTATAAATTTCTGCTAATGTGTATACTGTGGAGGAGTTCTGGTTCAGAATCTTCGTTTTGTACCCGTTTTCCTTGCTAACAGTGAGTCATATTTTATGGCTTTAGAACCAGAGAGACAATGACATTCTTGAGATGTGCAGCTTGTGTCTGTGCTGGCTGTCTAGCACGGTGAACTTGGCCCCTGACTGGAAGGCCGAGAGAAAGGGAAAAGAGTAGGGTCATAATTAGCATTNCGGGCTTTGTCAGCAAATGTCTATGTTTGGCTCCTGGATCTACTGAGACTCTGTCAAATCTACAGGCTTATTTAACCTCTCTGAGGTGTTTCCCTCATATGTGGGTAAGAGTGAGGGCACCATCATGGGGATTGGCATGACCGTGGCATGATCATGGCATGATCAACTACAGGTGTCAGACCTGGTAGAAATACAATGTATGTGGTAGCTTGTAGCATTATAGAAAGGTAGATATCATGTTAATAACCTAACCTGTTTTATCTTTATCTTCTGTGATTGCTACAGGAAATCAAGTGTTTATACAAAAAATAAACAAACAACCCCAAAAGACCTAATAGCTTCATGCCCCTTTGAGGTTGTCGTTAATGTCAGTGGTTGGATTAAGTGAAAATACTTGATACTTTTATTGAGAAAATACCTGAATATCTTATTTTAAAGCCTAGTTGTAGCACCTGTCACTATGATCAGGTGCACAATGATGAAGTCACCATTTCTCCAGGACAAGTATTATGAACGAGAGCCTTTAGGGTCTCCCTGTCCTGCCCTAGCTGCTGCTAGTAAAATGGAAGTGAACTTCTCTTGACAGTGATTCGTTTTCAGGTTTCCTCTTGATTGAGGAGACATTAGCAAGGCAGACATGTCATTTACTTGCATTTCTTTCTTTTCCTTGAGCATTATAGTAGATGTGATCATCTTGGTTAGCTTCATAATTTAATTGCAGTATCATGAGGTTTGGCACATTTTAACAAGCAGGAAGCTAGTGAGACAGCCAGAGCAGGGCATTGTGTGACTGGATACTGACTTGGGAGAGGAGAAGGACTTCACTGAAAGAACCGTACATGAAAGTGAACAGCTTATTCAGGACAAGGGAGGGATCAGAAAGAGAACAGTGTGAAATGTGTTGGCCTTCAACCCTCTTTTCTTTCTTCACACATTTGCTTGATCAACTAAATTAATTAAATTGGACAATAATGATCCTAAAGTTTTTTTAGTATTTTTTTTTTAATTAGCTTACAAAATACCAGATTTCCATGTGGCATAAGTTCTGAATTCTTTTTCCGTTATTTTGACCATCAAGATTTAACCTTTGAAAGTAATGGAATTATGTTTTCTAGTAAGTAAATTTATCGATGACCTGAGCATGAACTGACATTAGTTAAGAATTTACAAACAAGTTTTACAGTGCTCCCTAAACATTGTCAGTAGGAGGGATCTGATATTCTCCTTTTCGAAGATGAAATTATACTATTGCATTCATTTTCAAAAATGTACTGACTGAGATTGAACGGTATTTGTCTGCCAAGGCTGATTCATTCTGAATACTCTGAGGAAATGACTAATACAGCCATTTATTAATGGCTAATAAATTAATGGCTAAGTGTGATTTTTTTTTTTTGTTGTTGTTGTTGTTGTTTCTAATTTATTTTTTACGTGAGCTTAATTTTTTTATGGGGAGGGGAGTGATGGGTAATGCTAACTTTCAGATTTGGGAGCAATAATGTGAATATAATCTGCATTATATGCAATGCAAAGTAGTTTAATTACATTATTAATGATCCGATGTTTCTCTCTTTCATTCTGGTATCTTCAATATACATTGAAGCGTTGGTCAAATCGGAAGCGGTTAAGTGCCAGCAAGGTAAATTTGCTTGTTTTTGTCTTTATATAATTTGGATAAAACTTCATATTTTTTATAAATTAGATCTGTGTGTGTGTGTGTGTGTGTGTGTGTGTGTGTGTGTGGTATTGCTCAGACTTGATTTGTAACAGAATGCTTTTATTTCTTACTGTTTTAATAAATAAAAAGTGAAGAACCTCTCTTTAGAGTTTTATTAATTTAGGGCATGACCAGATGTTGGAACTTGTGCTTGTTTGAGTGGTGACATTCTATATGTACTGGGCATGTTAGAATTTTACGCTTCATTAAGCTTGGAACACTTAGACTGTGGCACGGTTAGCTGCTGTCCCTTCAGGAAGTTATTTGCCATGAGAAGCTATTGCGAGTATTTCAGGGGCCACATGAAGACTGGCAGAATCTGTGGCAGCCATTATAAGTCTCAATGATAACTTCTAGAAAAAAAAATTATTTCTCAGTTGTTAAGTAGAAATATTTCTTCATGAAGTGCTGGTAGGTTATAAATCATTAATATATCTAAGCATTTGTATGATATTTTACATTTTATGCAAGTAGGAATACCAAGGAAAGGGTTCTGAACTTAATCTTTTATTAAGTTAATAAATTACAAAATTATAAATTAGGTAACTAAATGTGAAAATTATTCTAAAAGTAATCCCCTAAATTATTTTTAACTTAAGTTACCATCTCTTGCTCCTTTATCAAGAGATGTGGAATTGTAGTTAGATGATTTAGTACTTTAGGCTCTTGGTCAACTTTGATTTCAGGATGTTGGGGCTAATGACTATTTCCCTATATAATATGGAATCTGTATCTGAATCAAGAATTCTTAATATTTTTGAGAGAGAGGGGCAGAGAGGGAGGGAGAAACCCAGAGACAGAGAGACAGATTGAATAAGACTCTCTTGCATCAGAAATCAGTAGGTGGCAATGATCTGATGGCACACACTGATATCGGTGTATCTTTTCTGCATTTTAAACATGCTGACAGAATTATGAAAAGGAAACTGGTTCTCCTCCCACCTCACTGGGTTCCCTGCTCTCTGGTCTGTGTTGAGAAGCAGAAGAGGGCATGGTAACAATGATGTGCTGCAATCTCAAGCATCCTCCACCTTTGCCTTATTCCTATCCAGTCACTAGAGGGTAGGAGAACATCATTTCTCACCATGGAAGGGAGTCTGGCTCTCTCTCTCTGTATTAAGAGTTGCTGTAACCACCCAAAGCAGTAAAGTTTCCCAGAATGCCTTGGTTGAAGCCTGACAAAGCAGTATTTTCTCCTTTATTGATTCGGCTACTGCACTAAAACACCGGTACTGTACATCAATAACCATCTTTACTTAGGGAGCTTCAGTCTGTGGAAGAGCACTGGCAGTTTGTGGGAGAACATAAAGGCAAGAAACAGAAATTGTGAGCCTGGGGAATATTGGAGTCTAGGGAGGACAGGAGAGGTTATGGAACAATGGCCAAAGGAATGAAGGGGGTAGGAAACATGTCGACGGCTTGGATAAAGATATCAAAAATATGAAGGAGTCAGAGGATCCAGAGAACAGTATTTATATAGAGATATGACAGAGTTATGTGTTGAGGCTTAGCTGTGTGTCTTATTTTTCTCTTACTTTCTGGAATTTTGACTTCAGTGTGTGTTAGGCTCAGGAATGTAATAAATACCCAAAGCCATTACATATGTTTAGTACCATTCCAGACGAGGAAAAAAATGATGAACACGAGAAATATTCATATGTGAGACATGAAGATTATACATTGGTGAACACTTAATGGTGATGTCACTTTCTTTACATTTGAAAGTCTGCAGTTTCAGAAGGAAACTGAGATAGTTTATAAATTGTCTGAGAATTATACACCCACTGCCATTAACACTAGAAACATGGATAAAATTGTCTGATCATATCCCTTTTGGTATTTTTAAAACACTAATGTCTTTAATTATTTAAAAATATTTTGTATATGTAAATGTTCATTAAATACATATCTGCATAACACATGCAGGCCTGGTACTTCTGGAATCCAGGGAAAGGAGTTGGATCCCCTGGAGCGGGAGTTACAGATGGCTGTGAGCTGTTTGTCAATGCTCAGTATTAAACTTGGAGGAGCTAGAAGGGCAGTTCTCAACCTGTGGGCCACCCCCCCCAGGGGAGTCACATAGCAGATATTTATATTTTGACTCATCACAGTAGAAAATTTGTAGGGATGGAGCAACAAAATAATTTTATTATTGGGGCTCACCACAAAATAAAAAGCTGTATTACAGGATTGCTGTGCTAGGAAGGTTGAGAACCACTGGAAGAACAACCAGGGCTCTTAGCTTCTAAACCACTTCTCTACCCCCATACAAATGTCTTTTTTAGGATTTTCATATTATACTTAGCCTTAGAAAATGTCTGATATGAGAACTACTTTGCTGTAAGTATAGAAAAATATACTCCTGTGCTGCCTACAGCATAACAGGGATTTTAACCTCAATCTGATTTTGACGGTGCCTTTGTTTAGATGATTGCTTCTTTTTCTCTATAACTTTTATATTTTTGGGGTTGCCTCAAATGTTCCTGAATAAGAGTGTCTTTGTGGCGTGTTTTAAAATGTATCTTTGATATTTTGCCCCAGATTTCAATGTGATGGATATGGAAGGACGGCTTTTTAAGATAGGCTTAGCTTCCATCCAGAAAAATCTTTTAAAATGATCATTGAATGGAGAAATCGGGGTTTTATATAGTAGATCACAGACTGGCATGTCCTTCTTTTTCCATCTCTGCTGTGCGGCAGCCAGTGTAACTAGGGCTGCTCCAAGATTCACTTGGGTGTACTGTGATACCTGCCGCAGCTCTATGTAGGAATACTCACAGCAGTTTTGCCCACCATGCAGTTTAATGCAAGAGAGGACACAATCTTAACTAGAAATGGGGATAAAAGATCTGTGGTGGTGCCTAGACAGCTTGTAGCTCAAGCCTTTCTTTCTCTGTCTCTGTCTCCATCTCTATCTCTGTCTGTTTCTGTCTTTGTCTCTTGTCTCTCTCTCTCCCTTTCTGTCTCATGCATGCTCATGTATGCATACCACACACACTACACACACCACACACACACACACCACACACACACACACACACA
>NC_034590.1:43997094-44067988 GCF_900095145.1 Mus pahari | reverse complement strand
AGAGAGAGAGAGAGAGAGAGAGAGAGAGAGAGAGAGAGAGAGAGAGAGAGAGAATATGAATATGAATATGAGTGAGTGAGTGAGTTGTGGGAAGGGGTTCTTCTCATCTGGTCTGTAAAGATGTCTGAACACATGTTCCTTTAGCTCTGAATTTTCTGTGCCTTCCATGCATTTTCACTGGGATGAGTACGTACCCTGCCACGTCTCTTTCTTGACCTTCTGATTCACACATTAATATGTCAGCTATCTGAGATAAGAGAGGACCCACACTAGTATAGCATTTTTATTGTCTGTTATGAAATTACTTGACTAGTAGTGCCAACTTTTGGCCCGTTTGGCTTTGTAGACTTTTATTGCAGTTTCTGTGTGTTATTGCGGAGGCTGAGTTCTGCCGGCTACACTTTCTAGGTTCCCCCTAATCATCTGTGTTCCAGCTGGCTCCGTACGGGGAGAGACATCCGCACAAAGCTTATTTGCTATAGAAGAACTCAGACTGGGAAAGGCTAGTGAAATAATTTGATGGGACCCCTGTCTGTCTGTCTGCCTGCTTTTCTGACCAATTCTCACCCACGAAGAAGAGTGAGTTTAATGATTGCTTTGTCTGTTTGTAGTTAGGGTAAAGAATAAAAAAAGTGTCTACCCAAATAGTGGTGTCTCTCCATCAACTGTCTGGATGAATAGGTCTTACCATACACATTTCTCTATGTGAACTCTCCATGCCTTATTGGTGTGTGCACCTGGAAGTGGTGTGAAGGAGTCACTGATATACAAAGACACGTTCAGGGAGTCCAGGGTGCTGTGTGTTTCTGGGTACCCTCTGGTGAACAATGTGCTATGATTTTGGTTTGCTCATTTTCATTTGCATGTGTCCTTCAATGTCTGCTTATAGTGACACAGTTGCACTTTTGGGGGGCTTGCAATTATTATGTTCAGACTGCCAGATATATCTTTGTTCATAAATCTCTCTCTCAATCTCTCTCTCTCTCTCTCTCTCTCTCTCTCTCTCTCTCTCTCTCTCTCTCTCTCTCGTTTTAAATCTAGTGGATCTATGTATTTCTGTCTTTTTCTCTGGATATTATCTGTCATTTAACACTTTTCCTCTTATCTTTTTGTTGTTGTTAACTCTTGGTGCTAGGAATAGAACTCCAGGTCTTAGGCTAAATACACTCTCTACCACTGAGTGCCACCCTTGCCCTCACTATATTTGTAGTCTGCTGTCTGTTAGTCTAGTTGTAGCGCGATATAGACTCATGCTGAGTGTCTCAGCCCCGACCCTTCTGCTGCCTTTTAAGAAGCTGAGGTCAACATGAAATGGGCACAATGACTTCTGGGGTTTTCCTACTTTCTGGAAGCTATAGCCACATTCATGCCAGGCTGTCAACCCGCTAGAATTCTGTAAGCTTCTATGTGCTCTGGGGCAGAGTCGGGGCGCCGGCTTCCTAGGCATCTGCTCACATCTGTTCTCCTCAGTAGTATTAGAATCAGTCTTGCACCAAGATTTGTCATGGAACATCATCTTATAGTGGGAATGCTGTCCTGGAGTGTAAGTATGCATTAGAAAATTGGAGAGTGTAGGATGAGTGAATCTCCAGGGCCAGATCACAAGACCATCTCCTAGTCCTGCATGGGAGTAGGGAGGGGCCCAAGGTTTTACACAGGGAAGCTTTTGAGAAGCCTAGAGTGACTAGAGTAAATGAGACACGCTAGCATGGAAATGTGGCCATTCAAAATAATGGAGCCACCCAGAAACCTCAGAGATCATATTAGGGTTCAAACAACTTGTTCCTAAATATAACTCCTGAACCAGTCACATTTGGGAATTGTTATAATTATTTTTAAAGTCTATTTTAAAACAGATTTTGCCCTATAGATTTGAGACAAGTTTTTACCATGCAGCTGTAACTTAGAGCCTATTATATAGATGAAATTGGCCTCAAAAGTATACTGGTCAGCCTGCCTCAGTCTCTTCCCCACCTCCCCACAAGGATTGAGATTATGGGCGTGCACCACCATGCTCATTTTAAATGCAATGTTTTCATAGAAGATGTATTTTTCTTGTCCAAAATTTAAAGTCATTGACCACATACAGTATTTATCAAATCTTTTCTTAATTTAGTTTTTATATCCACATATAAAACATGAGTGATATCTCCTTATAACTAAGATGAAATACAGTATTTTTTATAACTCCAGACAAAGACTGTGGTTGTATCATTGGAGCGTTTGATGCAGGTACATCTACAAATATGAATCTCATTTCCCATGTGCATGTGTGTGTGGGAAACGTAGAAGGTTTTCTTTGTATTCTTAGGTGAGAATTCTGTGTGGTTCTGGCAGCACTTGTGGCCCAGGCCCGTCTTTGGATGACATAAGGAGTTGCAGAGGCAGGGCTGTTCCCAAAACTGGTTCCTTGCTTGTGTGACTCTGCTCTCACTGTGCTGCAAAGCTGTTGAAGGGAAGCAATAATTTTACATGTTGAAAACACTTGAAAGGAATATTTCAGTGAAGGCCTTTATACACTGGGTGCTTTTCTTCAGCTTCGCAAAGGAATGGTCAACAGAGGTGGAGCTCCACTTTGCTAGTCAATTTTCAGACAGTCGTGGTTGAATTTTCAATTTTTTTTTTCATGCATTTGCTTCTGTTGGCTACCTGTGCTGTCACAGAGACTTTTAGAACCATAATGGATAGATAAACTGTGTTGGCAACTCCAGCTTATTATATTGCTATCCCTTAAAAAATTAATGTTATCGTATAGTATTTTGCATGTCCCTTGCCTATATGAGTCACTGATTTTGATCATTACTCTTTACTTATTTATTCTGTGTGGTATTTATATGTGTGTGGCATGTAAGCATCTGTGTGTGATGGTGTGTGTGTGTGTGTGTGTGTGTGTGTGTGTGTGTGTGAAGAAACCCTTGGCTTTATCAGTCTCTGCCTTATTCCTTAGAACAGGGTGGTTCACTGAGCCTGGAGCTAATCTTTTGGCCTAAACTGGCTGGCAACTTAGCTCCAGCCATCTTCCTTTCTCCATTTACATTTACACTGCTAGCCACTGGATACTCCTGGCCATGCCTGTCTTTTTATGTAGGTGCTGTGCTGCGGGATCCAAACTTCTATCTGTATGCTTGTAAAACATATGCTCTTAACCACTGAAACATGACCCCCCCCCCAGACCCTTATCCTCCTATGTCTTTCATTACCATTTTTCCCCCTTTTGTTTCTTCTCTTTTCTTTCCTGATGTCCATTTGCACATTCCATTCTGGAGCTTGCAGGGAAAAGTTGAATGTAGTCCTGCTGTTCATGGCCATAGACCTTCCTCCTACCTCCTAACATAGTGGTTGAACTTGATGGCACCAGGCTGCAGGTCATTATATAAACCCTGTATAAATACATTCACTTGGAGAATCCACTCCTGTATGGGAACCTTTTGAGATTCTGAACTGAATCTTGGCACCTCCTTGAAGTGAGCAGAAGTTCCCATACAATACAAACTTCTTTTCTTCTAGCTGAGCCTGGATGTAGGGTTGTGGTGACTTAGAACCAAAGAAATCATTTGGGGGGGGGGGTTGTTTCATCTGCATGAAAATCAGTATGCTTAATAAGCTGAGGATCACACCCTCTCTTTATTTTTCTATTAATAATTGACAGATGCGCTTTCAATGGACATCACTTTTTCCTTCTAAGAAGAATGAGTGTAGCTCATATGGAGTTGGGGCTAAGACACAGAGAGATGAATGGATCGCATAGAAATACTAAAAGGTTCTGATCCTTGGGGAGGAAGGAGGAAAATAACAGAACCCCGATGCACTATATTTTATCCCTCCTGTCTAGGGAGGAATTAGGGTCAGGACCTAGAAACTTTGCTCTATCAGCTGGTGTTTGTTTCAGCTCAGGTGGGGCGGGTTTCCCCTTTGATGGGTCATTTCCTCTTCGCCTATCGTATTCCAGGCTGCATTAAGATGACAAATCTCCCTTATAGGCAGGGACAGAGACATGAAAATCCGAGTATTCGGCTAACTGAGTGAGTGCAGATGAGTCGATTTATTGTGGGGAGAAAGGAGACGTTGGTAGGACAGAATAGATTTCACAAACCTAGCTGTGCAGTAGAGCAAACACTGGATGCCTTTGTCTGCCTGTCCATCTGTCTGTCTGTCCATCTGTCTGTCTGTTCCTCTGTCTATCTGTCTGTCTGTCTGTCTCTGTCTCTCGTTCTTCAGGAAGGAATGCTGAAGAAAGAATAAAAAATATCTTTAGATCACATGCAAGTACATCGGTATGGGGTTTGAAGCAAAATGTTTTATAAGGTCAAACGAGTAGAATAAAAGTTGTACTTTCTTTCCTATCTGTGAACTATGCAATAAATAATTCTCTTTTCCCACCCTACCTTGGTGGGGGGACAGAAAAGAAAACTTGGCCGGTGAATGAGCAAGTCTATCAGATCAAACATGACTGCGTTAAATACTAAAATGTTCAAAGTCCGACTGAGATAGATAAAGGCTTTGATGGAAAGAGGATATTTCCCAGGGACATTACAAGCCATAATCCAGATGTTAGGCTGTAACACAACGAGTGTCCATGGATAGATCAGGAGCTTCAGCCAAGCCCTGCCTGATGCAGGCCTCAGCTTTGCCCTCCCATGCTGTTCTGCCATATGGAACCCATCTCCAGCCCCCTTAATAACCAGCTTTGGATTCCATTTTCACAGAGCTCACAGAGCTAAGTGGGGCTGCTTTATAGACAAGTTAGATAGAGGCCTTTCCAAGGTAAACATCCAATTTGAAATTAGGACATACTGCACCGCAAAATTATTTTAGGGCATATTTCACGGACACGCTGCCATTTTTCTTAGGCAATTGCCAGACTGTAGGATGCCCTTTGATCCTTTGTGGACATTACTCCCTATTTTATAAAAGGGATTTTGAAATAGTTGCAGTGTTGAGGGAAGAATATATCTGTCGGAAATTTGAAGCATGGCCGTGGGACAGGTCATGCTTTAGCTTGTTGGTTAGGAGTCAAACTTTTAAGAGGAATAAGAAGAAGAAGAAGAAAAAAAACAGCAAAAGAGGGAATTACAGCAGAACTTATGAATCAAAATCTCATTTTTTCCCTTTAAAGGCAGACGTTTCAACCTGTGCATTCAAAAAGCTATAAAAAGTGTGTGTATTCTGTGTGTGTATGTATATCTGTAGATGAGGATGCACATAGATGCATGTCTGTGTTGTGTGCTGATTTTGTGATGAGATTTTAACAAAGTCATTTAATTTAAACTATCTTGAATCTCTTATTATTGAATATATTGTATAGAAGATCAAGTGATCATAAGGAGATAAGAGATAATCTTTGTCTTCTTGGAGAAGTGTTTCTCTCCTCTTTCCTGGATAAAAGTTGGGAGTACATCATTCTGTAAAAGTAATTTTTGTTTAACATTAAAACACAATTTTCAGCAAAAGACACAGAGAGGCACTGATCCATCATTTCTTGAGAATGATGGAATGACAGAGTCGGCTCAAGTAAGCTCATATATTATTAATAGGGACCTGACTTACTACTGGTGTTTGAGTAAATTGGGGTCTAAATGACCACAAAAACATAGTAAGTGGATGGTGGGAATGGCTACACGGGGTTAGTAATGTATTAGTTTGTCTTGACGCTCAATTCCTCTTACATTCTTCAGTCCAGGGATTCTTTCCTCTAAAGAAGTATACACGCTCATTCCAATTCACTTATCAAGCAGAATTTGGAGATGAAATCTGACGACTAAATTCAGCACAGGGATCAGGTGGAAATCCTAACGCAAACAACTCTGTTTGAAGAGACCACTGAGAGATGGGTGCAATGAGAGCCCCACAGGGTGTGGCCCAGTGCTAAAGGGAGGGTGGTTTCTTTTGTTGAGTGTCATGGTGCCATTTTGGTTCCATAGAAACAAATATTCATTTCTCGCTAAATGTTATAGGAAGACATATGAAGGGAGGGATGGAATAAGTCGAACACAGTGAGTAAGGCCATGGAGGTTGGTTCTACAGCTTATTCCATGTAATTTTCTGGGAGCTGGAAAATTACATAATGGGGATTAGAAAAAGTACAGCCATCATCTTTATCATTTCAGAATAGATTTTCCCCTTCTGTCTATATTGTGTTTTGAGGGATATATCAATAAAATAATTTAGACAAAGAAAAACAGTAGATTGAGTTACTTAGTCCTTCTGGTCTTCAGGAACTCTGAAATGTCCTTTATACTCTCCTTCCCATCCCATCTTGCACCACCTCACCCTCTAGATCCACATAGCTTATTTGGTTGGCTAGGTCACTGTAAGCTACACTTTGAACTGTGGCTCTTCTCCCTGGCATGGGGCTTTTCAAAATAGTAGCCTGAAGAATGAGGGGGAGACAGGATCAATTAAATGTGATAGGTTAAAGTCCACAGTCATTTTTGTTAAGTCTCCAGAAGAGTTTTGTCTCTTAGTGCTCTGTTTTCAAAAGTGCCTTTCTCCCCTTCAAACAGCTAAAGCCAAGTTCAAGGGATTCTATGCTCACCAGAGTAGGAGCACAGACCACATCCCAAGCCATGCATTGCTGGCATCTATCTTTTGTTTACAGTGGAAGCAACTCGCAGAACCGGGAACATGTTTTTTTTTTTTTTTTTTTTAATGAATTTTTTTCTTTTTCTTTTTTTTTTTTTTTAAAGATTTATTTATTATATGTAAGTACACTGTAGCTGTCTTCAGACACTCCAGAAGAGGGCGTCAGATCTTGTTATGGATGGTTATGAGCCACCATGTGGTTGCTGGGATTTGAACTCCGGACCTTTGGAAGAGCAGTCGGGTGCTCTTACCCACTGAGCCATCTCACCAGCCCGGGAACATGGTTTTGAAAAACAAAACAAAACAAAACAACGAACACTAATGTTTTTTCCCAGGCTGAAAAGGGGAGGGCTAGAATTCCTGTGTCTGTGTCTGCCACACTCACTCTCAAGAGTAACCAACATTCATTCATTCATTCATTCATTCATTCATTCATTTATTCATTTATAGTCTTCCTTGATCCGCAACCTACGCCTCTCAGAGTCCCTTCGGAAGAACCAACTCTGGAATGGGATTATAAGTATAACTCTCTTGGAAGGGAAGAATGTCTCAGGAGGGAACATGACAGAGATGTTTGTCCAGTTAAAACTGGGAGAGCAGAGGTACAAAAGCAAGGTAAGTTCTGTTAATTCTACAAGGGAGGACATCATCAATAAAGATGAAAAATCTTCCCACTCTATATTTCTCAAGAGTGGAGCCAACTCATGTTTCTCTTCCCTCTAGCCATGTTAAATAGCATCCCAGAAAACAAGGCAAGAGTCTAGATGGGCTAAACTACAGTGGGTATTGCTTAGTGTAACTCATTTTCACATGTATTTCAGGGACCGGGGAAGCTTATCCACTCACAGTGCTGCATGCATGACATCTTCAGTTTGAGAATAAGCAGCGTAGACTGTGTAGATAGCAGGAAATGGGTAGATGAGTGTTCTCCATAGCTCTAAAAGAAAGCAGCTTTCTACTTGAGAACATTAAATTGTTGGAGAGAAGTAAAAATCACTTCAAAACTGTATGCTCAATTTTATTTTTCCCTTGTTTGTCTGAACATCAAAACTAGATCTGATGTTTCTGGGGTTTGCTGATTTTTGTTGTTTTCTTTTCTTTTCTTTTTTTTAAACTGACAACAACAATAACACCCAATTGCATAAAATACTAAAAACTAACAGTTTTTAAAACTGTTTTATAAAAATAAATTGTCTGATCCTGCCAATACAACCTCTATATAGTTCTTAATCTTAGTACTTTGGTGTGGATTGAATTCAAAAATCATCATTTTCCAACCATGGCAATTAATTCATGTTTATCTTTTATATAACTGTTTTATAACTATCAGATAGGAATAGTTGACATGTTTTGTGAGTTAATGTTGGGTAATCGAAAGGTATGCCACATTAAACCTCCTAGTTTGGAGAGTGAATGCAAGACCATTTGCATTAGGGTTTTCCTGGTACCCAGGAAGCAGCTGAGTAGATACAGACAACTTAGAAAAGGAGAGAGGAATGAGAGAGGCTGTGTGCTGCCCAAACTTCAGTGCAAAAAAAACCATCCAACATTAGATATCCTTTACAGAGTCAACAAAAGCATACGGAATTAAATAAATAAATAAACAAATAAACAAACAAATAAAAAAAGTGTAAATTGACATGACTGGGATCTGAGATATGCAGAAAAATCATCTCAAGCAGATAATTTCAGGCCGAGCCTGACACCAAGTCTATGGGAATTATCACTTCCCTTTACTGAATAGTCTTTAAATAGGCATGGTCAGGCTAAGGATCTGTGGAAAGCTCATTGATCCCCGTGCACACTTAGCTATTCAGTGGGAGATAATGTGTAGAATAAGATCAGTGTCTGGCATGTTCCTTATGGGAAAGACTACATTGAATTTGTGTTTCTATGACATCTTTTTCTCCTTGGAATCTAAGCTCTGTTATCTGATATGATTAAAATGGTATAAAAAAACCCCAGGCGAAATGTGTTTATATGACACTGCAAGAGCTGAGGTGTGTGGGGGCTGCTTGCCCATCCTGCTGGGTTTCTTTTTGCATAGAAATAGTTGGTGTTGATTTAAATGTTGGTCTGTAGCCTTAAGGCCAGACCAAGTCACCTATGCTTGAAATCTTTATTCACAAGATCATCTCCATAAAAGAAAGGAAAATGGAGATCCCACCAAAGAAGCCACCCCATAGGCAATTTGGTCACACTTAGAAAACACAGGAACATGTGTGTGATTTTTTTGAAAATTCTTGTTAATGTTTCAAATATGGTAAAGTAAACTTTTCCAGTTTTCCCCTTGCCATAGTGTTGGGAATTAGTATCTTTGGACTGAAGAATAGACAGATATATGTTATAACACAGTATAGAGTTCCTACTTAATGAATCAAGGAGATTTTAATTGAGCCTACAAAGTGTTCGTTTATCTGATGCTTAGGCCTGGTCTAATATACATCAACATAAGCATCACTTCCATTTGACTCAACAGTTAATGCTATCTTCTGTAGGAATGAGCAATTGTAGGCTCTTCATTCCCTGCATGTTTGTGTGGATTTTATAGTTCCTTACGCTAGTCTTTTTAACTTGATGGAACAATTGCTGCATTGTGGGGTCATTTAAAAGAATAGTCATATTTGCTAACTTGAGTCCACGACGGTACCTTCTATTCCAGTAGTTAAGTATGTCTTGCTAAGAGACCAGTCTCATCATGGTGACGTCCCACCCTGTAGACATAACATGAATGTGTAGCTGCTATAGCCATGACCTACCTTCTGAGAAAGTAAATCCTGTAACTGCATGTTTTCTAGACACTGTGTAAGAGTGCAAATCCGCAGTGGCAGGAACAGTTTGACTTTCACTACTTCTCTGACAGGATGGGCATTTTGGACATTGAAGTGTGGGGAAAGGACAGCAAAAAGCATGAGGAGCGACTGGGCACGTGAGTCACTCTGCTACTATTGGGGTGGGGGTTCCTGATTGCACAGGACTAGCTCGGAAAGAATACCTTATTTGTTTGAGTTGAGAGTGGACACCCACATCCTACTCCTAAGAAGCCAGTAAGAAGCTGGGTAGCCACTTAATGTGGAAGGGCTGTTAATCAACTTTCTAATTGGTAAATGCTATCCAGTATTCACCGTAGGCTTTAAACATAAGAAAATAGAGTTCATCCTCATTTATAAGGAGCTCATTTTAGGAACCCTTGATGATAATAATATACTCAATGGTTAGAGTGCCTGCGAACTGCTATCATATTTGTATTCAGATATCACAGATACTTGCACATCTTACATGATTCATCTCTGTATTACAAATAAGACATAATATAATGTAAAAGTTATGCAAGTGGCTGTTAGATCCCAAAATGCCTTCCTGTGGTTACTATATTCTTTAAAGTAAACATTTTATCCAAGGTTGGTCTAATCCACCTGTAGACCCTATTCATTCTAAGGGCTCACCCCAGTTTCTGAGTTGGGAAATCTCCCTAGAAAGTTCTGTGCTGACTTGGACCACTGGGTGTATCTGTAAACACATCCATGATTTCACATTAGTTTTACAAAGCAATAAAAGAAGACGAAGGTGAGTTGTCCCCCACGATAGAAAAATTTCAGTGTCCTTGCTGGATTTTGTGACAAACTATCATAGAATTGGAAGCAGCCAAAGCTATTCTGTTGTTGATTTGTTTACTTTGGACTCTTCACAGCTCCATTGAGGTGGTCACCCATGGGGAACAGATCATAGCATCAGAATTATAGTTTCTTCCAGGATTGTAGCAAGGAATACAATAAAACCACACGACCATGCCTGCCTTGTAATAAACACAAAGGAAATATGCTGGCAGAAGTTCACCTCACCTCTGATTTCTGACAGCAGAGCCCCTCAAGCTAGGGAAAGCAAGCTGTCCTTAGACTTGAGAATGGTGGATTCCAGAGCGAGGTATTGGGGTTTTAAGGATCCCATCTTTTATCAAATCATTCCCTTTTGTTCATCCCCCAGATGAGTAATTTGTATATAAATCTTAAATGAGGAACACAAATGTTTAAAAAGGATGCCAACAGCTATTGGTTGTCATCTTCCATCCTGGAGCTGGAACTCTAAGGCCATGTGCTGAGCCACTGCTGACGCATGAGAGAGAGGCTTTCGCCTCCCCTATGGAGCTAGTACACCTTGATATTTGGGATCCTAGCCAAGGACAAGGGCTTATTACTGAAAACTAAAGATTAAAATGACTTATCTGCTCCAACCCATTCACTTTACAGTGGGGGTGGGGAGCTGCAAAGAGAGCGGTAAGAAGTTCAGAGGGAGACATGGTATGAGGCCAGTTAAGCAGTCCTTCAGAGAATGGTCTTTCTCTCTGCAGTTCTTAATGCAAGGTGTAGAACCCTGCAATGCAATGCCCTTCTTGCTACCTGTATCTCACCATTCCCAAGGTAGCTGCAAAGGGAACTTAGCACCCCCAGATTTCGTCCCTTCTTTCTCAGCACAGCTAACCTGTTACATGGTGTTCCCTGACATGTAGCAAGACACTAGTAGCATACTGGCTCTTTTCCACTCGATACCAATTACACCCCACAGCTATAAGGAGAAAGGATTGCATTGCTATTCACAATGTCTACTTTCCAATATATATGGCCAAGTATCCACTGAGACTGTGGCAGGGCAATCTACTTTGTACCCTGTGCCTTCTTTGGGGTGCGCTTTGCCTTTCAGGTCTTCTTGTGCATACTCAGCTTCCTTGTCTGGTAGGCAGCGCTCACTGTAAAGTCCACTGGGCCAACTGGCTGCATTGCATAGCAAGCTGGGTCATGTCATCTAACCCAGATCCAGAAGTTGTGGGCTAATGTTTGACAGTCTTTTCACGTCAAGTTACTAGTCTGATCTTGCCCTGACCACACAGGGCAACTGGGATGGCACAGACATTTCCCAGTCCCTCTAACATCCTCAGCTCTCTGACATGCCAGAGCTCTGACAATATCAAGGGCAGTAGGATCAGAAAGTTGGGACAAAGGCTAAGTTAGGAAACCCAAGAGAACTCTGTGTCCTAAAGTGTTATCTGCACAGTGGGCATTTGGGCCTCCAGTGATGAATGGCCCATGGTTATTTTAGTAGGTGCAAATAATAAAGCCTTGAACATCTCATGCCACCACATTGTCACGTTTCCGCCACATAATGGGAAATGCTTTACCAAATGAGTGTTATGTGGCTTCTCACAGACGGAAAATAACTGAAGACGTCCTGTATGGTCTGTGTTTGGTCATTTGAGTATTCATTTATTATTTTAGCAATTTCCTGTTTGTAACTGCGATGCCTACCTGTCTGCTGATCCGTCTGTCCTTCCTCTTTATGGACTGGGAAGGACTGTTGTTTCTTTTTTAGGCATCCTTTTCCTTTTTCCCCTCTTGCAATGCAAAAAAAAAAAAATAACAAAAATATCTCTTGGGAGACCCAGCTCTGTACAACATTACCTTGCAGTGAACAGCAAGGTCTGTACACACATAGAATATGGCTTTTCAGGTTTAATGTACTTATGATGTCCTGCGATTTTGTAATTCTGATACTTAGGAGGATGTGGAGGGAGGATCATGAGTTTGTGTTTAGCCTGGGCTACACCACCCAACCCTGTGTTGTAAACATTTTTCTTTTCAAAACATAGATCTTATTATTATAGTTTCTTTTTATAAGTGAATGGTGGGCATGTTCAAGAATATTTACCGACTCAAAGATGAACAGTACCATATCACATTTACAGGTGGTAGCCTTCACTCATAGGAACTACACTCACACAAACCACAGCAATCTTTCGATTGACTTTCTGCATCGGTGTTCCGAGGCTCTCTGGAGTCTGACTTCTCCTCTGCCGCAGCACATACACCCACAGGTTTTACCGAACCTTCAGGTAACTTCGAAAAGTAGGGTAAATGGAGCCTCAAAGATGAATATGCTTTCAGAAGAGCCAGCCTCCCTCGAGGATACACTGCCTAACTCATTGTTTTTTATTGGCAAAGCAACTATAAAAAGAAACCATCAGATCCGTGGCAGGGAGAGTGAACTTTCACAGAAAGGAAGACATAAGTCCAACAGTAACCAGTCCCAGCTATGTGTGCGTCCGTGACAATAAAACTAACAATGCAAGCAAGTGACAAAGCGCAGGAATCCTATCATGGGCCCCCAGCACAGAGTTAGTTGTCAATGCTATACCCAGATTTTATTTGTGTGCCGAGGATCTCAAGTCTTCCTGCTTGAATGATAATCATTTTTATCCACCCAGCCATCCTCCAACCTCTGTTGTTAATGAGATGAAAAACAAAAGTATGAAGAACAGATGAATATAAATTATCCATGTTGCGCTGTTCCAAAGAAATCATTTTCTTAATGAATACATTCTATTTCAGGGCAATTGGTGGGACTCTGTTTCATAGGATATTCTAAACTTAGTTTGCGAAGGTTGAGAATGAGATTTCGTACTCCTGTTTTGATCTGCCACACAGTCATGCCTCAGTCCCAGATGGTGTCTTAAAGTGGCTCTGACAACCTACTGGTTTATTAGTGGCTTTGAGGCAGTGAACAATCCAGGCTGGAATATTTCTCTGGACAAATTGCAGCCCACGTCGTTGATCTGCTTTTACAGCTAGGCTCGACACATTCACCGTTCCTTCCTGTTCGCCCACTTCCTCAGCCTGGGAGATTTACAGCTTTTTCAAACTACAGCACTCTTTCCTGGCCCTTACATTTAAGTTAAAAGCTGACCAGTCTGTAATATAAAACATGGAATTATGGTAATGAGGAAGAGGTTAAAAGCTATCACGGCAAGTCAGGGCTGGGCCGGTTTGGCTGACTGATATGGTAAAATTATGTGTTGAATTAAAACATTAAAATGTTGTGGGATTAATGGAGAAAGACAAGAACAGGAGGTCAGAAACAATGCTAAGTCAGCACTTTAACAGCCTGTGGTAAGAACGGGGAAGCTTCCACAAATGTCTGCTGCAGGGGAAAAAAATAATAAAAGTAATTTAGTCTCTGTTCCCTTCAGGTTAGTAGAACTGTAGAATTCTCAGATCCAGGAAATCCATTTATTTTGGTTGTTTTTCTGTACAGGGGAATAATGAAGGCTGTGAAATAATTAACCAAAGAGACAGGTTTTATTGTTTGAGATTTGGGGTGTGTGTAGTCTTTCTTACCCACTGGCAATGATTTGTTTGACCATTCCATTTTTTTTTAAAGATATTTTCTTCCTTTACATTTCAAATGCTATCCTGAAAGTAATGCCCTCCTTCCTGCCCCGCCCTGTTTCTCAACCCACCCACTCCCGCTTCCTGGCCCTGGCATTCGCCTGTACTGGGGCATATGATCTTCACAAGACCAAGGGCCTCTCCTTGTATTCACCGATACAGACACCTTTTGAGTGTTTGGCAGGGCTTCAGAGCAGTGATGGTTCATTACCAAATAACAGAGGTGAATCTCCTGCTCTTTAGCACTAAATGTTGAGCATCTGCAGTGGGCATACCATTGGTATGAAGGTTGTGGATCCCAGAAACCATACACATGAGCTTGGGCATCTGATAAAAGTGGGCAGAGTTCCGGAAACAGGCTGGTGTATAAAGAGATTAGTAGACTCCAGAGCAGGGCAAACATGGCTGGAGCGATAGGACAGCGGTCCTGGTAGCTTGCCAGGCAAGCGTGATGAGTTCCAATCCAATAACCCAGGTAAAAGCCAGAAGCATGGTGTGAGTAGCTGCAATCCCAGCACTGCAATAGGGAGGTCGAGGCGAGAACATCCCCAGGAGTTTGGGATGCAGCCAGCTTAGTATATGCCACAGGGAAAACAACAAAGAAAGTCTGTCTGAACCGGGGTAGGAGGTGAGGACCAACAACTAAAGCTGTCTTCTGATTTCCACATGCATCCCATGGTACACATTCTTAGGACATGAGTATAAATACAGGCAGGTATCTACACAGGATGAGCTCCTTAGTTATGCAGAAACTTGATGGGACAGGGGGTGTGCGGTGGAGAGGCTGATAATGGCTCTGGATGAAGTTGGTGGATAGAGCAGGGCATATAGCCATGGGAACCCCTGTCAAGTGGGTGAATGAATATATTGGCTTCTCTCTAGGTTTGTATACACGAGTCTGTTCTGCCTTTATTTCCACAAGGTGAACCTTTGAATTGTACCAGTATTCCTGCTAACCCGATTTGCTAGGATCTGAAGCTGGAATGGGCATTTTCTGGATCCCCATAGATTCTAGGGGTTGAATATGCTGATTGCCCAAAGAGGGTCATTAACCTTGAACAAAGTATAAAACACCACACCCCGATGACAGCAATATTTCCTTAATACTCATTAATCAGGTTTGTTATATGGGCGGTCCAAGTGATTACACTTCATATAGTTTCTTACAGCAGAGCAATTTTATAATAGTGTTTCTTTATCTAATTTTATTAACAGATCACTGTGTAATTTGGCCCAGCATCATAGGCTATAGTGATATTAAAAATTATTTTAAATTTGTCTCTGATATCTTTATTGATGAATTTGTGTTACCTTCTAGCATTGTTGCCAATTAAAATTACTTTGATGGTATAATTTATCACAGCTAAAGCAATAGCATTTCTCTATACTAAGATTGACAAATAGAATCTAGGATTCAAAGCCCATTTTTTTTGAGTAAATAAAGCTTTATTACTAAGCAATGTCATTTATTTATATTGTTAGTTATATTGTGTATATATATATGTTATATTGTATGTAATATATTGTATATACTAGTTATATTGTATAGGTATATTAGTTACACTGTAGCTTTTGTGTTATAAGGAAAGTTGAGTAGTTGCAGTAGAGAAAGTGACCCACAAACCACAATACCTTTTGCTTCATCACAGTGTTCTCCATGTCAGAATATCCTGGGTTCTGCCTATAGTAGGTTGACCAGCTAACCCCATGACCTTCCCATAACAGGTAGAAAGGTTGATCTTGTGTTCTTCTTATAGCTGCTACAGGTTAGTCTTGCATCTCCCTATAACAGGTAGCAGGGGAAAAGAAAGAAAGCACAGAGAACCTTAGAAAATATCAAAAGCTTTTGTTGAGCTTCAGTAGGGAAAAAAATCTAATCAAAATTATTTTGTATATTCTCTGAGACAAGTGCAGTGCAGGAATGGGAATGAAAATGTTCAAAGTGGAATGTATAAAGTTTTCAAAGAATTAAATAAAATTAAACAAATAAAAAGGCTTTCAATTTGTCTTTTCAAGATTTTGAGTAATAGAGGCATTTTCTCATTTATTTACTTATGAAATAAAACTCTAATATGCCCCTCCCTTCAGTGTAGTAGTGCATTTTATTTCACAGGGCCTTCTTACTGCTATAGAAAATATTATTTCAGTTCAAAACACAGAAACCAAAATATGTTTTTATTACAATTTATCTCTAATAGAAATATTTGTGAATTCATTATATCTAAAGTAACCAATAACCCCTTTTATAATTGGGGTTCACTTTATATAAATAGCAAATAAAAACCTATACATGTTTAATTTTAGTTTTAATATATGAATTTTGGTCCTGTATTTAAAGACAGGAGTAGACTGGTAATTTACTTCCTTCTATTTTAAGTGTGAGGGAGACCACAGTTGTGCTAATTTACTACACTGGAAGAGTTTTGTCTTTGTATCTGTGTGGCCCCACATTACCATTGCTTACCTTACTGTATCTAAGATTGCTTATCCCTAGTTTTCTGCTAACACACAAAGTCCCTTGAAAAGTTAATACAAAAATCTGCTTTAGCTTGTTGTGAGAGAGAGTGCTTCTTTTCTTTCCAAAAGTCTTGAATATTCATCATATTCATGCTTGTACTGAGTCTCTGAGAATTGTATAAGATAATTAAATCTCGGTGCTTCTGTAGCCTGCCTCCCTTTCCCCCCAGCGAATTCCTGGGTTCTCCACCCACCTGTCTTCTTAAACTTAGACTGTGTAGTCCAGGCAAAGCCTGAGTTTTTGCAGTGTTAGAACAAACAAATGCCTGGGCACCTAAACGCCCCTCCCCCTCCCCTTGGAGGGTTTGCTTCTGTGTTCCAATGTGTTTGAGGTTTACTGCAGCTCTACACCATTGGCTCTGAAGAGGCAGAAACCCTGCAATTTACAGCAGATGGGTACAGCCCTTCCTGGCACTGCAGCAGAGATGGGATCAATCAACAACACTTCATGCTCCATTTGTCCACAAGGAACTCACCTGGGGAAGTCTGCCTATTAGGAAACCCCCTCAATGTGTTTCTGTAACTAAACATTTGCCAGTTGGCCTTAGTCAATTGGGAAGAAAATGGTTTCTGCATTCCCTCTTCCCCCACACGTGGTTGTCTTGACTTCTCTTTCTGTGTGTGAACTCCTGATCCATTACTTAGGGCAGGAAAGACACGGGGAAGACACCACCATGATGCTTGCTTACACTTCATGTTACTCTTGTCCCTCACTCTTGATTGTGCTGTCATTTTATGAGGCTTATTTGGCAAAGACCTAACATCGTTTTTGTTTTTGTTTTTGTTTTTTTTTTTTTTTTTTTGTTCCTTATCATACTTTGTTATTTCCCTTTCTTTTCATTTTCTTTAATGAAAATGAGCCCTTAATTTAGAGCACATTAGGATGAGAGACTACCCCGAGACAAGGGAGCTCTGGCAAGCTTCCCCGATCAATAACCTGTGCCCAGAGTCAAGTTTGGGGCTGAGGAAATATGTATGAAATGGGGACTTTGGAAGTTCACCGTGGCCTTGAATTAATCTCTGCTTTCTGCATCTCCTGAAATGTGTCTAGGTGTAAAGTGGATATCTCAGCGCTCCCGCTGAAGCAAGACAACTGCTTGGAGCTGCCTCTGGAGAGCTGCCAGGGGGCTCTCCTCATGTTGATCACTCTGACCCCCTGTACTGGCGTCTCCATTTCTGATCTGTGTGTCTGCCCTTTCGAGGACCCCAGTGAAAGACAGCAGATTTCCCAGCGATATGTGAGTGCATTACATCAGCATCCTAACCGTTCCCTGTCTTCTCTGTGCAGTAACTTGCACTTTTACCTTGAAACCAAGTCTATGCATTGGAATAAAAAGGACCAAGAGAAGTCACCATTGCAAGTTTAATTCCCTGCCTCATAAAACAAGACCATAGGGGTTAATTTATTGCCAAGATGGTTAAAGGAAACTCGGAGTTTGCCTTGCTATTTCAAAAACAAAACAAAACAAAACAAAACAACAACAACAGCAACAAAACTCAGTGTTTGAGAGTTGCTGTAGGATACTGGGATTCTCTAGGCAGACCAGGTTAGCCTGTCTGTGGATGTGAATGGAAATTTGAACAGAAAGAAGTAAGAGGCAATTTTCAAAGTCATTTTAAATGCTCCACATGTTTTATATAGAAGCATTTAGTAGGGTTAGGGAGACCCTGCGCCTAGATAAAGCAGGAGATACATGGGGAAGACTTTATTCTGTACCACCTTGATGGTGGCATCAGTGTATGATTGTCTCTCAATACTGCCATGTATGGAATGGCACGTTCAGCACTTATTTGTCAGTTCATTTCTTGTCCTAAGGCCGTCTAGGTGTCTTCATCTGCAACCCTTTCCTTAGTTTGTTTCTGATCCTTCTTGATAAATCGACACATGCTCTTTATTTCTATCCCTGGAAGAAAGCAGAGGCCTGGAAAGGAACCAAGGTAAATCCTTGTTGAATGGCCTCACTGTTCTCAGGGTAGAGTTGAGGGCATTCACTGTGCAGGTATATTGGTAAACTGAATAATTCTTCATCTTCATGAGGGAAAATTCTAGACCTACACCTTATGCCAGTCCAGGATCTGCGTGCCAATTGGTTATAGTCAGAAGGCGTATAGGCAGGATTCACTATGATCATCTTCTCTGAGCCCTTTATTTAGGAGAGCAGACAATGAAAATGAATACGTTTTCAAGAGGACAAATTGTGAAATGTCTGAGACTTGCTTCATATTTGAAAACAATGTTTGTGGCATCTGAACGGCTGCTTTGACTAGGAAAGTTGACATTCTACTTTCCCCAGTGAGGCAGCATCAGAGAGAGAGAGAGAGAGAGAGAGAGAGAGAGAGAGAGAGAGAGAGAGAGAGAAACACTCACTTTATATATAGCTTATGCTAACCTAGAATTGACTGTGTAGCCGAGGATTGCCCCATATTCCAATCTTCCCACCTCAGTCTCAACCCTGGGGTCACAGGTGTACATGCCCACCACCCTGGCAGAATAGCGATCTATAGAAAGCGTTTCTACCTTTACATGATAAAAATATTCATTTCAAAAGCTTCCATATAGCTCAAAAACTAGCTGGTTGGTTTGTATAGGGTAAATACACACAGAGAAGAACATTTTCAATAGCTCTGAGAACTGACCCACATGAGATTAGGCTAAACATATTTGATATTAAACTTTTGCTATTTTACCCTCACATGCCCATATAGCAAGGGCTATTACCATTGTCTCCCGAGTTACTCACTAGAGCCTGCTTAAATAGCTCTTAGCTATTTAATAAGGATGGCAACAGGCTTGAAGGTTTGGAAGCTGCGTTTTCTTTTTTCAATAAGTATCTTTTGTAGGCATGAGAGTTGGTACTTGCTTATCCCTGATCCATGGGTATTTTAACGGATGCTGTGTACTCAGAGACATCCAAACACTGCTGTGTCTGCTTGAGAATCATGAGTAGCTGTAGTAAATGTACTTGATCTATGAATCCTGCCAATTAAAGACTAAAAGGAATGTGACTCGAGGGTGGTGGCAGAAGCCCATCACCTCATTTAGTGAATGGACCAGGTTGACTCGTAGATCGGAAGACTCCAACTCTTTCTATCCCTTATTTTTTTTCTTTTGGTAGTGAGCGTTTACTATGGGATGAGAGTTAGTGCCATGATATCCATAAAGTTTGTAAAATAACAAAGTCAGCTTGATATTGCCTTTAAAGGTGATTTAAATGTTGCATTTATGATTAAAGGCCGGGGAGAATGAAATTCCACCCACACATTTTCCCTATGGGATATCTATGCTAGCACCAGGGGGCGATGTTAAAAGCAGATTGTGAGTGTTTCTAATTTGTTTATTTTTGAGGCTGCAGTTAATTAATTCTCAGTTAATTTTCTTCTAATCTGGCTGTGATACATGCCAAATGGCCCTGGTACTTGACATAAGACAGCTCTGCAACTCTTGTAGGAATGTTCTGAGTAAGGAGGAGGATGAATCTGAAGCTTATTTCTGGGGGAACTTTGAAGCACACGCACGCTAGTGCTTAACTTCCTTTGTCCCCACAGGCCTTCCAGAACTCTCTGAAGGATGTAAAAGATGTGGGGATTCTACAGGTGAAGGTTCTGAAGGCCTCGGACCTCCTGGCTGCTGATTTCTCAGGTAAAGAACACAAGGCCCTTTCTTCACTTTTGTTTTCCTGGCTTGTCTTGCTTTAGAGTGAGCTTCCGGCAAAGCAAGACATCTAATAAGTATAAATAACTATCACATCCCCTTGAATAAAGTCATAGGAGGAAAAGCACACCCGGGAGCAATTGTCTTCTCACAATGCGCACTTCGCACGAAATAAACCCTGCTCAAATAATTTTCCTCAGGCGCATTCATGTAGCAGTTCATTGGAGATTCCAAATACTCACGGATCAATAGCCTCCTGGTTTGAGCTTTTGTCCTTGTGCCTGGCTGTACCTGGCATGGGTGCAGACCCTCTAATGGCTCTTGCTGCCTCACAGTGTCCCACATGCTCACCTTTACTGGTGAGCACTGCAGTTCATTGTCAACAGGCAGTGCCGGGTCCTGGTTGGTCTGAGCATCCCTGTGTTAGTGACCAGAGTTAGTGGCCAAGGATTGTCTTCCACTTGTTGTTAGGCTTTAGGAGCACAGCTTTTGAGCAGACTGTTTTTAAACCTTTAAAACTTTCTGCATGTGTAGATTTTGATCCCCAGCAGCTATGGATAATACGTCCATGGTTTTGTTGTTTGTAAGGTCTTGCTTTCAGTGATGTCAAACTGAGAACAGTGTATGCAACAATGTATCTCTCCTGTTATCTGATGCTCATCAGGTCCCTGAAATTACCGTACATGATAGGGCTTTCAGGCCATTAAACATTATCCAAAGAGCACTTTGGCTAGCTAAACAAATAGGGAAATAAACCTAATATGAGTCTTTGTAAATACCAGGAGGTAATGTGAAAGCATTTTTATAAAATGTTAATTGGTAAGGAGATACTGTTTTGCTTTTTAAGAGATATTCAAAGTAGTGGATCATGTTGGACTGATGATAGAATCGATCAGAGTGAAGAGAGCAGTAAGACTGAGAGTTTTGACTAAACATTCTCGTGTTTTCTGTCTGTGTATTATTGATGAGCAAATTATATCTATCCAAAATTGAGGCAAAGTGACTTGTCATTAGACAAATGTATGCTTAGACTATATGAATCTTTGCTTTCAGAATTAAATTATTAGTCTTTGTTTCTTATAGTTCTTAGGCTTCCGGGTTTTCCCACCCACTGCACTGTATTTAGAAGACAAAGCTGACCTAACCTACAGCTATAATGTAACTTTGGGTTGGTTTTTCAAACTAGACTCAAAAGCTTGTAGCAAAGGCTGCCCTCCGCCTCCCAAGATAATAAGCTGTTAGCTCCTCCCTCTGTTTTCAGTGTAGTGTACCTGTTCCATATGGAAAGGAATGGATTTCAGTTATACAGAAGGGGTACATATTTAAAAGATGTCAGCAACAAAGATATACAGTGGAAACGCAAGTATTATTGCCATTATGATAATTATTAGTAGTTAGCATTTTTGGTAATATAGAATAGACCAACTAAACAATGGCATCCCTCATCACGGCTCAGAAGATCCGCTCAGTGTCAACAGTACTAAGAGAAGTGGAAACGATAATTGTTTGTACTTTATGCCAAGGATTAGCTGGTCCAAAAAAGCTGTTGACAGGTGATAGGAGGAAAGAGAGAGAGAGAGAGCGACAGAGAGACAGAGAGACAGAGACCGACCACTGGTAGGCATACTGTACTCCAGGGCAGGTCCTACTAACAATACTATTTAGGCAACACAAAAACTCAATGCAGAGAAGAGAAAATTCACAGGTGGGGTGAGTAGGGAGATAAGGGTCTAGGTCAAGAGGGTGGATCTAGACAAAGTTGGGATAATGAATATTATCAAAATAGATAATATGATATTTTTAGAGAATTGATAAAATATTTAAAAACTAAGCATATTGATTCTGTATGCAAGTAATATTGTCTAAAGAATGGTGATGTTCATTTTAATTGGGGTGAAAGTGACCTTTCTTTCTTTTTCACATTTTTCTGTCTGTCTGCCCATCTGTCTATCTTAATGATTGCCTATTACTTAAAAATACTGCTATGTAATGAGGAGACCTGGCAGTCTGAATTTGGTTCCCCCGATTCAGAAATCTGTGTGAAGCAGAAGCTGAGGTGGTTCACAGAACTCCCTCTTGCTGTGTTTTCAGTGAGCAGGGACCCCTTTAATGTGGAAGGAGCAGGGAAACATGGCAAAAACTATGGCAGTTCTCTGATTTCAGTGTCACTCCTTTTTGTGAGTAGTAATGGAAATGTGAGCTATTCAAATCTCTTGCCCTCAAATTGAAATACTCATAATTTGTTAAAAATGATTATATAGTTGTAACAAATTAAGATAAAAATGTTAGCTTTTAGAATATTGGGATAAAAATATACACGATGAAGTGGATGTCTCATAAAACATTTTTTTATATATATATAAAGAGCTAAATCAGTGGGTAGGTTTCCAGATGTCACAGAAGGTATCAGCCACTATGTGTATATTATCAGCATACCATCAATATCACCTAAAGGCATGGGGACTCTGACATATATTTACTTTTTAATTACTGCATGCGCAAAGGGATTTTAAATTTTATTCATCATCTATGTATGTGTAGGGAGGTGTAATCTGTTCACGGTTGCTCACAAGAGAGAAAGAGCACTGGTACATGCTTGCTGTGATGTGCTCAGAACACAGTTTTTAGTAGTTATCCCTTTCCTTTTACCATGTGGATTCTGGGGACAAAACTTGGATCATCAGGTTGGAGCAGCAAGCCCTTTCACCCACTGAGCTATCCTACCAGTCCTATTAGTACATTCATTTGTAAACTACTGAGAGATACACACACACACACACACACACACACACACACACACACACAGAGAGAGACAGAGAGACAGAGAGAGAGAGTCAGAGAGAGAGAGAGACAGAGAGAGAGACAGAGAGAGAGAGACAGAGAGAGACAGAGAGAGAGAGTCAGAGAGAGAGAGACAGAGAGACAGAGAGAGAGAGACAGAGAGAGAGAGAGACAGAGAGAGAGAGACAGAGAGAGAGACAGAGAGACAGAGAGATTAATGTTATTCATTATGAGTGAATTTAAATTTCCCTGTATCTTGGTTTTTCTTTCTTTATTTCTCTAGTGTTGAGTTGTTGAACTTTCTTTGTATATAAGTGAAGACAGCTGGGGATGTAGCTCAGGGCCTAATTTGCATGAAGCTCTGGGCTCAGTCTTCAGCACTGCATAGACCAGCTGTGGAGTTGCCAGCCAGTGATCCCAGCACTGGGTGGGTGAGGTCTGCAGGATTCGAAGCTTCCATGCTGCTCTTCACTTGACAGACAGTTCAAGGCAAGCATGGCTTACAGGAGACCCTGTATTGGAGAGAAAAGGATTTAAATACATGTGTGTTTGAAAGCCAAATACATACATGTGCATGATGGAACATACCTAAAAATGTCCACCCTTTTGGGAGACTGAGAAGAGAATATAGCAAATTTGAAGCTAGCCTGGGTTATACAGGGAGACCCTGTGTTAAAACAGTGAGGCAGTGACATGCCCTTAAAAATTGGTGAAAGCTGTTTTTTAACCCCCCCGAGGTCCATGCTAACATTATCTCTGGGCATCTATAAGCAGTTATTCTAATAAGGAACCTGTCTGATATGTTTGTAAGCTTATATCACAAGTTCTGTGAGCCTCATGTTTGTAAGCTTATATCACAAGTTCTGTGAGCCTCGGAAAGCCTAGTGCTTTAAAGCACTGGGCTATGGAGTCTGATGTCCTTACTTCTTTAGTAACAAGGCCTTGACTCATAAAACAACACACTCCTTTTTTGACTCCAGGTGTGTACTGTTTGATAAGACCAACGGAGTTTACTCTGCTTTTTAGAGAAAAAAATATAAACCCGTAAACTAATGACTTAAAAGAGAGTGGCAGAGAAGGCCCCTGGCCCCACCTCCTTTTTTTCCTGGATAAAGCTGAAATAATGGAGGACCCGTTCTCTAGCTATGGTGGGAGCCCCAACAGAGACTGGTTCTGAATGTTCTCACCTGTATGGGGCATATCAAATGCTGGAAAAAGTTAAGGAACCTTGCAAAATGCATCTCATAGACTATGCAAAGATAATAAAGTATGCAGTGTATTAATAGAAAGGCATTTGAGAAATGAAGAATTTTCCAGCCAGAACAATATCAACTAACTGGGACACCCAGAGATCCCAGGGTCTAATCTATCAACCAAAGAGTATACGTGGAGGGAGCCAGGACTCCAGATACATATGTAGCAGAGGATGACCTTATCTGACATCAATGGGAGGGGAGGGAGGCTTGGTGCCCAGAGTAGGGGGATGCTAGAGGTGTGGGCGTGGGTGAATGGGTGAAGGAGCACCCCCATAGATACAAAGGGGAAGAGGGAGAGGAGGGATGGGCCGGGAGGTTTGTGGAGGGGTAACCAGGAAGGGGGATATCATTTGAAATGTAAAAGAATAAAATGATTAATAAAAAAAAAAAAAAAACACTTCTCTTACATTTGAGAGAAATCAGTGGTGGAGAGTAGAGAGTGAACTTGCATGCCCAACCCACATGGCTCAATGTGATTATGGAGTGGTGAAAACCTGAAGAGTCACTTCAACAAATTAGTTTAAAAACCGTAGCCTTTGCATAGCACGTAGGCATATGTTCAGCATTCAGTCCTGGCTCCTCTCTCATACACATCCACCTTTCTGTTAATTCAACATTCTCTTCATGAGTTTAATCACTCTCCTTGTTTAAACACGTCCTTTAGATGAGATATTTTTTATCTCCCTATGCCTTATTCTTAGTACTCCACCCTTGCGGATGGCACCCATGAATCATACCCAAAGATAGAGAAGCGGATTCTCTTCACAATAATCATCATTCTGCACCTAGAGGAGAACAGAACGATGCTGCAGAGTTGGATGATGCAGTGTGGACTTCACAGGAGGCAAAGAAAGGCCCAGCCTTGGAATTACTATTTTTACCCAGTGTTGGCATCTACTTGCCCTTCAGCAACCTCACAGACAATTTTACTTTATTCTTGAGAGATTTGAACATATTCGGTCATAAAAATCAGCCATGGGCCACAAAAGGTTCCCAACTATATCTGCCAAATTAAATAATCTCCAAGCGCATCTGTCAGAGGAATGTGAAGGACAACATGTCTTTGAGCAAGAAAAGCAAGTTGTGATGAGATAGCCTTGTTTGATGACTAAGCGGGTTAGTCCCAGTGTCACGACCTGATGCAGTTCTAGGATTCAGAAGTGTATTTCATTCCACGCCATTTCTGCTTTCCCAGGAACACAGTTTGCCTTCCCCGACAGGTTTCTGAAGTTCTGAAGCAGAGCAAAGTCAGCATGTTAGCAGTGTGGTGACACTTAACTTTTGAACACCCAGTGTCTTCCCTAGGTGAACAGACTCCTAGTAACTTAGGATCTTCGGGTGCAGCTGGGTCTTCTCTATGTGCTCCGCAGAATTCCAGATGTCGGGACTGGGGTGTGTCCTCTGTTTCAGGAAGGAGCCTGCTGAATCAGGGAGGGGCACCCAGTTTGCTGTTTGCTTGGCTATGCCATTAGGAGGAGCTCTTGGCACATCCAACATGCCAGAGTATGCTCTCATTACTTTCTTCAGACACTCTGTCCACTAGGCAGTGCATGCAGCCTTCCACTGGCCTACACCACCTTCCTGGGCAAGCCTACACAGGTCATTGATATGTTTATTGATGATGACAGACAATGCATGTGTTTTTTTTTTTTTCTCTTGATTTTTGTGGTTATTGCTGCTCATGTAAGAGCCCTTTTTCTTATGGATTGGGATATATAGAGAAAGAATGACGGGTGTCAGCTGGTTCTCACACTTACTGGCCTTGGGTCCACTGTGAGTCTTCACATTCTTGTGAGTAATTTTAGGGTTAAATTAAAGCCTAAATGAACATGCCTGCTATGTACTTTATACTCAGTTCATGATTTTCCTTGTCTTTTATTATGTCTATTTTTATTAGTGTGCAACTGACCATGGAAAATGTCAAATTCTGACTTCTTCAACTATTGTTTACACCCTTCCTTGATTTTAAGTAATCCTGGAATTATTAAGTGTTCTAATCACTTTTAGATTTTTCAGTCACTTTTTGAAATGGGCATTACCCTTCAAGGATACTTTGTTTTTATTACTTCTGTTTAGTTATCAGGTAAAAATGGAAAAAAAATGTTCTATAGTAAGGAAGTTCTTGTACTAAACTGTCAGACACCTGTGTTTCACACTTTGATAATCTGGGATAATCATTTTAGCTATAAAAACCACATTTGTTGGCTCATCAAATTTTTTTATATATATAAAAACAATTTTCTTCCCAGAAAACTGTTGACTAAACCAACACATTGAAACCTCTCAGAACAGAGTAGAAATCTTCCAGTCATTTGTTGTAATACTGACTTTTGAAGCATTTTTGTAAATTGTAACAGTACAGTTTTTATTTTGTTATGTTTACATGTTTTTTTTAATCCACTTGTATCAGAATAGCATGCCTGTAGTTATTGTTCACTGGGAATTTTAACCAACATGCCCATTTTATGGTTTATTTTCATTGTCTGTCTCTGGGAGCTGTATCCATAGCAATACATTTCCTCTTAAAGGATGGATGCTCTATTTTCAGGGGGACAACTATAGTTGGAATTTCTAGAACTCCGTGATAGTGATTGAATGCTTTTAATTTTCATGAGATCCTTCTGGACAGCTGAGCCCAAATTGAGGACTTTTGAAAAACACATTAAAAACTATATAAATCTGCCTTGGCAGCCTGTCCATTTTAACTGTCTGCCAAAGAATGTGGACTCCAGTTGAAATAAAGTTTGGGAGGATGTAGAAGCCTTTGCCAGTTATAACTTAATGGTGCCACAAGTGCCAGTGAACCCTTGTCGTGGGTGGCATCTGACGAGGTAGTGTAAGTCACTCAGGTGTTAGAGGCAGGGTCACACTCCATCCTAACTTACTTTAGAGGCTAGAAACAGCTCCCCACCCTCAGCAGCAGATGCTGGATTATCATTGTACTGCTGAGGTCAGAGCTGAGCCTCACTGAAGAGCTCCCGCCAGTGCCCTATAGAAGGTGATGTGTTAAATTGAGGAGTAGAACCGAAAAGGAGCTGTCAGGCAGAAACAAGAGCTGGGCATTCTGGCTCCAAGCTCTTGGAGGTCCATCCAGGGTGAAAGAGATCAAGTGAGACCAGAAAATAGATCTTGTAGGGGAACTTGGCAGGGGAGAACCTACTGGATCACTTGGCAGTCAGAGGAAGAAAATTGGAAGATTAAGAGAGAGGAATGGCATGACCTGCTGTGAACTGACAAAGTTGTTTTCTAGCAGCTCTGAGGAGCAAGGCTTTGGCAGAGGGGCGAGGCAGTGGACAGAGAGAAATGTAAGGGAAGTGCAGAGGATGCTGGTATGTTTTGGAACTCAGGAAGTGTGGAGTGAGATTAAAAGGAAAAATAGCTTCCATCATGGTCCTTAGTTATTCTCTCTGTGTGTTGGAGTACTAAACTCTCAGAAACTTAAACGGAACAAATTTTCAGAGAAATAAAGTCCTCCTTTGCCTTTTGCTAGACTCACAGTACCAACGTGACCTTAGCTTGTTCTAGATCACTGTTATAGCAGAGCAAAGTGGCCTTTGTCTACATAGTGCTCAGGAAGCCATCCTTTTCCCTCGAAGACTCTGAGACCTATTTGGAAATGCAGGGTATATGTGAAAAGCCCAGAAAGGCTGGAGATCATTGCTTCCCTCTGAAGTGCCGGTACTGAAGATTTCACACTGTGGATCTCAAAGAGGTCTGTCTGATCAATGAGCGGATATATTATGTAGGAGGCATTATAAAACCTAAACTAATGGCTATAGGGGTTTGGAGGCTATCCTGGACATTGGAGGAGGAGTCCCATGAACAGTTTGTGTTTGAATTAGACACAGGATGGGGGACAGTTGTCAGGGCATCGCAAGGACAGTTGTTCCCATGGAAAGTAGGCACGAATCCTGTACCTCTGGGTTCTACACAGGAAGGATAACCTGATGAGATGCATGGTGGAACAGAGACCCCACCTTACTGGAGTTGATGAATATAGAAGGTAAATCAGAACAAATTATAGGAGCAACGGTTGGATACTAGAGATTTCCAGAAAGGGCAATTAAAATTTGTTTCAGAATTTGTTGGTAAGGTTTACAAACTAATGGAAATGAAGCAGGTAAATAGCGCTTCTAGAAATGCAGTCTGAAGTGGCTGTGTTCCCTGCCTGCCTGTCCCAGCTCTCAGCATGCCTTATGACTTGCTTCAGCCACTACCATCTCCAGTGTCCTCTCTTCCAGCTTAGCCAATTGTTTTGAGCCATCCGTCAGTGGGAGCTCAGGATGCTAGATGGGTAAAATCAGCCCCCATGAGGATTATTGGTCCTGACATTTAAGCCAGACCTTACATGTCCTGGTTGCCATTGTATGCCTGCTCCCAGTTGGACCTCCACATGTGTAGAGAGTTAATTCCAGGACTCCTCCAACACTAGGATCTAAGGATGCTCATATATCCCCTCATATAAAATGTGTAAATTTTATAAAACTATGCACACACATTCACCCATAGTCATTAAACAACTAATCTCTATCTTAGTAATCCCTGAACTGGAGGGATGGTGTATAAATGATGACAGAGCTGTCTCTATTGAAACAGGTAAAGCTATCATAGGAATAGTGACATATCATATAATTTGTGCTTGTTAGACCCATCCGATAGGATAGGCCAACTGTACGTGTGTATACACAACACCTTCCTGAATAATTTGTCCACAACTCCTCAGGAAGGATCCATTTGTTTCTCCTACATAGTCCTTTCCTCTGGAGAGAATCCTTGCAGAAGAGGCTTGAGTGAGTTTTGTGTATCTGTGTTTTGGTCAGTATTAGGAATAGAGTAGAAGTTCAGGAAATAGCTTTCAAATGACTGACATCACTTCCAAAATACCAATATATAACACTGGGTGCATCCAAATGAAGGTAAACTATCAAAATGCAAAATTGTTAACTTGCTGTTTAAAGAATATAAGTGAAATTTGAATTTAAAATAATAGCTATTAAGTGGTACCTCGTCAGGAACCAGTGCCACTATGAGAGGTTGTCTAGAAATTGACAGCAAAATAAGGTGTCGAGAAATGATCTCGAGGATGTCCAAATTCCAGTTAGCCTCTCCATGTTCTCTTAGTATCATTGGGAAGCGTTTGGATGGTCACATTTTATGACAGATCATTGTCCTCAATACAAACGTTCATCATTTAAATCTTGGGGAATCTGACTCTCTGAAACCTGTAAGAGAAAGAAACTAATGTCCAAATTGTCCACAAATTACTCTATAAGCAACGGTCATGTCTTTGTTTCCTCTTCACTCTGCCTGTTTATACCGGTAATATTAATAAATGCAGCATTTTAATGAGCTTTGACTGAATTATCTTCAGAGAGTTAGTGCAGTAGGCTCCTCGGAGACACATAACTGAAGTTTCTGGGTTCTGGAGAGGAGCGTGTTCCTCATTAGCTAGGACAGCTAGGCACAGGCCTGCTCAGGAGAGCTGGGCACAGCTCGAGCCCACCTGTGCCTCTGCAGGACGGCAGTGTCTCTGCCCTGCTGTGTACCAACCCCAGGGCTTTCATTAAAAGTGTCAGGTGCTTTCCCCAGAGCCAGTGCTGATGGCATGTCATGCTGCCGTCTCTAGAGGAACAGTGCTGACACCTACTAATAGTCTGACAAACGGTTAAGTAGCTAGTGGCTGTTCCAGCTTAGGTTGGGGAGGAGGTGTGTGTGCTGCTGCTCCTGAGCATAGCAGCCAGTGCTGGTGTCTTCCTCAGAGTCCACGCTGAGGACTATGACAGAGCCCTCCTTTCTGCCACAACAGGTTCCTCTTGTACTTTTTCTTTGGAAGACTTTGCCAGTGTGTATGCTGATGGATTTCTGCATCCTTGCCATTTTGCCTGCACTTTCTGTGTTTGAGATACCTTGCACCATGTGCTTAGAAAACAGGTCGAAGCCACATTCATTCAGAGAATTCTAAAAGCCACAATTAATAGCAGGAACAGCCACAGACAGACTTAGGGACAAGAATAGCTTCTCTGAGCCAGCATCCTGGGGAAGCAGGAGGCAATCCAGGCTTTTCTCTGGGAGAGAGCTACAATCGAATGTGTGTACAATGGTTGATAATGTTATCATTATCTAATCATCTATCACGTGTGGTTTGGGGTGATAGTGTACATAGTTTTGGTTCTCTACATTTTTATTTTATTACATTTCTGTGAAGGCAAGACAGGTCCTTCTCGTTGTTCATAGCTGACTGCCCTGGTGCTTCCATTTAAACCCATGGCTCCATCGGGGTAAGGGCAATGGGATTGTGGAATTGGATGTCAAAAGCTTCTTCTAGGCTTCTGAGTATCCAGGCCATGATTCAGTGTGATGGGCAGTCTCCTGGTTACCGCTAGCCCTGCCCCCACTTCTCCATTTTATCCTTTTCCTTTTCTTAAAGTGTTAATCTTACTCATGTTCAAGCTATGAGATAAATAAGCTCTGTATGAATATTCAGGTCCTTAGCCCTCCTGGCTATTTATTAAGAGAATTAGATGTAAGTTCAGCAACTTGAAGGTTGCCTAAGAGATCAGGAGGCCCGAACCTGCCTTGTGGTAGGCCCTGGCTACTTGTTAGATGGACATCTATATTTAAGTCCTGCATGCCCTGCTGATAGCATGTAGACACTCTGTAGTTATTCTTTCTTTCCATGACAAAGTAAATCCTAAGCCTCCTGGCCAGGACCAGTGGCAGGTAATAGGTTTTTACTTGGAGACTGTCAAGCCGATTTTGGATTGGAGGTGTCCTTACTTCTTACGTGTGTTCTTCTTTTAGATAGAAGGAGATGGGGGGGTGAAAAAAAAAAGAAGTTGAGAAATGAGTTAATTTTGTGTGTGTGTGCACAGGTGTGCACACCTGTTCCTATCTATGTACAAGTGCAAACACCCACATGCCACAGTGGTATATGAGGTCATAAGACAATGTCCAGTGCCAGTTGTCACCTTCCACGTTGTTTTAGACTCTGTGTGTGTGTGTGTGTTGTATATCTGTGTGACAGTATATTGTGTGTCTGTGTATGTTGTGTGTCCCTATGTGACTATGTATTGTATATGTATGTGTGTCATGGTATATTGTGTGTGTCTGTGTGTGTGTTGTATGTCCCTATGTGGCTATGTATTGTGTATGTGTGTGTTTCTGTGTGTGTATGTTGTGTGTTCCTATGTGTTGTGTGTTCCTGTGTGACTGTATTGTGTGTCTCTGCATGTGTGTCATATCTATGTATACGTCTGTGTGTGATGTGTGTGTCTTTGTGTCTCTGTGTTTGTATATTGTATGTCACTGTGTGACTGTGTATTGGGTGTGTTTCTGTATGTTATGTGTGCCTTTATGTGTCTGTGTGTGTGTGTGTTGTGTATGTCACTTTGTTTGTTTGTGTTTGTTGTGTGCCTCTCTGTGTGTTTTTGTCACTATACATCAGGCCATGTGGCCCAGAACCTTTTGGGACTTCTCTTGCCTCTGCATCCTATTTTGCCCATGGTTTTGCGAGTTCTTGCGACTAGAACTCAGGTTTTTATGACTTCCAACCTTGTGAGGTGAAAATTTTAAGTGAAAAACAACTGCTAACCTTACTTAATTAATAATATTTTGTATGTTTCATAGCATCACAGACATTAGCACACCTAGTCTCCTATGAAAATGCAGGTCATGCCCACTTATTCACTTAGGGTGGGGGTTTAGTTTAGAAGAGTGTGCGTGTGTGTGTGTGTGTGTGTGTGTGTGTGTGTGTGTGTGTGTGTCTTCTCACAGTTCATGGAAGCCAATGTTTTTTAGTGGTTTCAGAGAATAGGAGCATTATTGTTGACCTAAGAAAGTTTAGAGAGGTAACAGTGTTCGTTTTAAATGTGTTGCTTTTAACTGGTATGTGAACTCAGTGTCACAGAGTGTGGTGTGAACTCAGTGTCACAGAGTGTGGTGTGAACTCAGTGTCACAGAGTGTGGTGTGAACTCAGTGTCACAGAGTGCGGTGTGAACTCAGTGTCACAGAGTGTGGAGGTTTTGTTTTTGTTTGATTTTGTCCGCGGTGGTGTCATAGGCTAATCAGCATACGTTCCATGTCTTTCACTTCATACAGCAGCCCTTCTTTGGATAAGAGGATCCCAAATTCTTTCCTCTAGCTCTTTTAATAGATTTCATACAATTTTATTAGCTATAGTCACCATATGACACAAAGGAACACCAGCATTCATCCCTCTGTCTAACCATAACCTTGTGCACAAATTTCTCCATCCACCCCTCCATTTCTCTTCTCTAGCATCTTGTAACCACTCTTTCACTATGCTTCTGCCTGATGTTTTGAGATTTATTATTATTATTATTATTATTATTATTATTATTATTATTATTATTATTATTATTACTATTTGCTTCTCTGGGTGTTTTCCTGCAAGTATGTCTTTGCACCACCTGCTTGTCTGGTACCTGTGAAGGTCAGAAGGAACTAGAAATTGTTGTAAGCTGCCAAGTGGGTGCTGGGAATTGAACTAGAGCCCTTTGTCAGAGTAGCTAATGCTCATAACTAACTGATGAGCCAGCTCTCCAGCTCCAACCCTACTTCTTGATTCTGTCTCTACTGCATATGAGTAAGACCTTTCAGTATCTATTTTTCTGTGAATTATATAACATATTGCCTTACAGGCTCATCTGTGTTACTGCAAATGACATGATTTAATCTTCTTATGTTTGAGTCCTCTTTATGCCTGGGTATTATTCTGTCATTTGTATGTACCCCTTTGCTTCCTTATGCTTATCAGGTGATGGGCACCTATGTTGTATTCATCTCTGGCTATTGTAAGGAATGCTGTGATGGATACAATACTCCAGAGGCTGAAACCATTTCCCTTGGATATATACATGAAAGTGTAATTGCTGTCAGATGAAATAGCTGTGTATGACTGTTAAAGCAACCATGTTTTTCCATGCTGGCTTTGCTAACTGATCGTCCCACTAACAGTACCTAAGACTTCCTTTCCCTCAGAGATTTCTGGTGCTTGTTACTGTCATCTTTGTTTCTGTTTTCTTGAAGTAGTAGAAATCAAACATAGGGCCTTACACGTGGTAGGTACTTTCCCATTGAATACATCTCCAGCCCTATCGTTGCCTGCTTGATAATAGGCACTGTAACTGGGGCTAGATGATCTATCGCTGTGGCTTTGATTAACATGTTCCTGAAGATGGGTAATGCTAAATAAGTTTTTACATGCATGGTGCTTTGTATGCCTTTTAAAGTCTTTCCCCTGTTTTTAATTGGGTTATTTTATTTTGCTACTGAGTTCATTTTGAAGACAAACAAGGAAGTGTGGGTTCTTCTACAAGAAAACCTGGTGCCCCCTTCTGTGAGAGTTGTGATCATTGGTCTTCAGAGTGACAATTCCGAACACTCACAGGCTTTCCTGCCTCTCTGAATTCTCAAATGTGGATCCAGCAAACCTGCTGAGAGAGCTAGCTCGCTCACTCATTTTCTCTCTCTCTCTCTCTCTCTCTCTCTCTCTCTCTCTCTCTCTCTCTCTCTCTCTCCCTTTTCACAGTTTCATTGTGAAAGCACAGAGCTTTTGCTCAATTTGCTGTGTCCCTTTAGAGATGTTTGTCTTTGATGGTTGTCTGTGTTCTCTTTCCAGGGAAGAGTGATCCTTTCTGCCTATTGGAGTTGGGCAATGACCGACTTCAGACACATACCATTTACAAAAACCTCAATCCTGAGTGGAACAAAGTTTTTACATTGTAAGTGTGCCATGCCCTCGGATCCTCGGAGCAGCTTTAACTTAGAGAGCAATTATCTCTGATGTGTATAGGGCAGGCGGGGGGCTCTTGAGGAGAACTTTCCACCCAGTTTTATGTGCAAAGAGCGAATTTTATTGTTTTTTTTTTTCTTCTGAAAACCTTTTATCCTTTCATTTTATAGTATGGCTTAATAATAGAAGAGACCATTTGGAACTGTAAGGGACTGTTAGGAGACATTTATAAAGTAGATCTTTTAGTGACTAAATTAATCTGCAGATAGATGGAAGTTTCTAGACGTCCAGACTAATCTATTTCTGGGTTAAGAAAAGTTACAAATGGAGTCCTGCCTTAAATTCTAAGCACTTACATGTTATGATACTATCTTAAATGCAGGAAGGTTTGTATTCTGCCAGAGTCTTTTGGAAAATACAGATTATCTGCAAATCCTCTTCAGACTGCCCCGTGTTCTTCATCAAACGTGGGCTTCTGGCAAGCTGGGTATATAGTATCCCAGTTCACCTTATATTTCAAGGTGTGTGATTGTGAAGGGAGGCCTCTATTGATTTTGTGTGAGTTGATGTTACATCACCCCCACAAAACTGACCTTTTAGTCTGTGCTTGTGAGTGGAAGAGTCAAATTTGCTTCCAGGGTAAATAAATAGTGGTGTTCAAAGAATGTCTCACAAAGGTCTAAGGGAAGTGGATCAGCTGGAGACACAGCAGCCAACTTATCTCATTGTATCTGCCAGACACAAGGGATTGTGACAATAGCTATGGCTCTATTTTTTTTTTTTTTATTGTCCGTCGTGGTTGGATTATGTTCAATATTTTAAAACATGTTTTTAAAGCTGTAGATGGGGTTTATGGTACTTTATGTTTCTAAAACAAGCTCTCTGCATACTCCAGCAAATAATGAATTTTACCACATTTTCTTCAAAATATTTTTAAAAATATTTGTTTGCTCATGATTTATTTTTGTATGTGTATACATCTGTGCAGGCTTATGTGCACCATGTTTGCATTCAAAAGACCACAGAAGCCAGAAAAGGGTTTGGGATCCTCTAGAATTGGAGTTACAAGCAGTTGGGCATTACCGGATGGGAGCTGGGAACTGAACCTGGCCCACTGCAAGATCACTAAGTCCTCTGACCACTGAGCTCTCTCTATAGCCTCTCACACTCACTAAGTTTTTTAAAGGTGAATTTTCTTTTGCTTTTTTTTGTTTTTTTTTTTCATTTCAGAGTGACTTTGCAATCTTTTTCCTTCCTCCGATGATCTCTCTCTTCTCTATTCTTTCTTTCTTCTCTATTCCTTCCTTCTTTCCTTCCTTCCTTTTTTCCTTCCTTCCTCCCTCCCTTCCTTCCTTTTCCCCCCAGAGCTGAGGAATGAACTCAGGACCTTGCACTTGCTAAGCAAGTACTCTGCTAAGTAGCTAAATCCCTAACCCTTCTTTGTTTGCTTCCTCCCTCCCTCCCTCCCTCCCTCCTTTCTTTCTTTCTTTCTTCTCTTTCTTCTCTTTCTTCTCTTTCTTCTCTTTCTTCTCTTTCTTCTCTTTCTTTTTTATATCCTCCTTCTTTAACAATATCACCCTTGAGCTCACACATGTGTAGAAAATGCCACAGTAAAAAAGTTAACTTCTTTCATGATGTGCACATCTGAATCTTCCATGATGGATGGTCTGGGAATACAGTCAGTTTGATTTAATTTTTGGAGTTTAATTAAATGATAGTTTTATACTCCGAGGACACACAGACTTAATTAGTGCAAGTGTTTTCAGACCTTCATGGAGCAGGCGTCACTCGCATGTTTTTGTGTATAATACCCGATCCCTTCACTTTCAGCCCTATTAAAGATATCCACGATGTGCTGGAAGTGACAGTGTTCGATGAGGATGGAGACAAGGCCCCGGACTTTCTTGGAAAAGTCGCCATCCCCTTGCTGTCTGTAAGTCTTCTGCATTAATCAACAATTCATAAGTCAGAGCTTCTATAGTCTAGACTCACTTTATGTTTGTCAGTCTTGGAGCTACTATGGAAAGTGCTATTTATTCTTTATCTCCATATTTTAGATATAAGGAGACAATAGCTTTTTTGTGTTGGTTTAATATTTACTAAATCAACCAGACATGTTGGGCAATCTTTCAATACACTCTCAGACCTCATTCCCCCTCAGACTGGCACTTTCAGTCTGACTTCAAGGAGTCAAACACAATGGGCAAATATTCTACAGAATCCTGAGGAATTCTCATGGATTTCTTTTGACTTCGCCCATGCCCATTTTGTTAGATTCATTGTTGATTACTGTGTATTTGTCCTCAGTTCTCCTAAAGACCATTTCCCCTAATGTTCTCCCTGTTATGTCTGCTTTACTCTGTTGAAGTATTAAAATGAAGGATTTTGTGGAATAAAATAAAAGATGTCCCTTGGAAAATCAAGAGTGTTTCAATAATCTAGGAAGGGTCAGCAAAGATGAAAACCAGAATGAATAAAATAGTTATAAACGGTGCTAGAAAAAGCACCCCAGAGTGCTTACAAGAGTGAAAGGGGGGAAGGGGCTGGCGAATTGCCCTTTTATTTATTTATTTATTTATTTATTTATTTATTTATTTATTATTTAGTATCTACTTTTTTCCTATTGATTGGACATTGATATGTGTACAGTGAACTGGATAGAGGCACGCATTTCAGTTTTGTACAATTAGTATACAGTCATTATGGCTTCACCAAAATATGAACATTTATTTCTTCTCTCACAGTTTTTTTTTTTTCCAAAACCATTTGTACATTTTTTGTGAGTTGTGCACTCTGATCTAACCACAAACTTCATCTTTCTCTCACAGTGTTTACAGGGAGGGGAACACTGTACCTCTTAATATCTTTTCGTCTGCTTTTGATCGCTTGGTTAATTTTTCCCCAAGTTCTCTTATCCCTGATGCTCCTCCAAGAAAACACATGCAGCAGCTGCCGGCTGCTGCAGCCGGCCCCCCGCCAAATGCTCTGAGCCCACCGAGCCTGCCGTGGCAGACAGCAGGGTTCATGGAGAGGAGATGGCAATTTGGGAATTCCCCCCCCCCCTTTTTTTATTACAACTTTGTCAGATATTCCTAGAAGAATGCATGTAGCAGGAATACGGGACGCACTTTAAAAGAAGTCTAAAGAGAGTTGATACAAAGCCAAACCATCTATCCCTTATAATTCAGTGTGCATATATGTGCACACATTCTTTCTTCCCCCACCTCTCTGCCTCACTCCTTCCTATCTCTTCCCCTCTCTCCTTCTGTCTCTCCCTATTCACTCCCTCATGTCCTCCCTTTCCCCCTTTATACTTTTTTAATGGACAAATCCGAGACATATTTTATTCCTTCACCTGTGAATGCGCTTGCAGAACTTAGAAACCCTCGATCCTTTTACTTTGTTCATAAAACTTTTTGTACGCTGGCTTTGCTTGCTTACTTCTGTCCTGCAAGACCTCTGTGTCTTTGTCTCTCCTTCAGTCCCTCCTCAGAAGATCTAAGACAGGACATCCAGCTACATCAGGATGACCAAATCTGAGGGCTGTTGATGCTTGAAGTCAGCGTGCTTGTTTGCTAAATGGGGCTTTCCTGTACATTTTGGGATACCCAAAAGATTCCTGGCTTCTCTGGGTGACAGTGGCACTTGTTCGTCTCTGCTGTTGTGAAAACCAATGAAGTCTTTAGACATTGACAAAGACCCTGAAAGGGGCATGGACTTCTGGTGGACACAACAGTTGACTAAACTAACAGGCGTTTTTTTATTAAAATGTCTCTCCCCCAACTAGAAAGGTAGTGAAAAGGCACAGCTTACTTAATTTCTACTTTAAACAAAAATGAAACTCTACAGTCTACTTTTACATGATAGGAACAGTCTGCCTTAGATTCTCTTGTTCATTGATTTGTTTGACAAACAGTGACGAAGTTTAACTGAGTGGCTGGCAATTTTAGCTCGCAGTGCTCTAATGCTGACTTCGGGGAAACTTCCTCTTCCCTTATAACTTAGTCCATGCTTTCTACGATACGAGGATGCAGAAAGAAAATGAAAATAAAGTCAATATACAATGTTGCATGATAAAAAACACAACACTGAACCCCGTGAGAATGTAGGGAAGTGGAGGTAAGTTCTCCAAGGTTGAGTGGTGAAGGGGAGGTCACAGGAAAGGGAACATTCAACCAGAAACTCGAGGAGGTGACAGGACACTCAGAGTGAGTATTTGGGAACTTTAGGGGCAGGGGACAGTTATGGTTAAAGGCTCAGAAGAAGAACTTTGCCTGTCAATATCTAGAGACAGCTAGGAAGACAGTGTCAGTGGAATGGAGGAGACAGACACAATGACCTATAGAATAGGGAGTGACCCATAGGTAGGGAAGGAGAGAGACATACTTTGCAATGCCCTGTAAGCCAAGAGCCAAGGTCTATACAAAATTTGAACTTTTAGTTAGTGAGAGATGGGGAACCGTAGGTTGACATCATGTTAGGGTTAGCTGTGATAAAACACCATGACCAAAAGCAACTTGGTAGGGGTGTGTGTTTATTTCATTCTACAGTTCTGAGCTTTGGTTCGTTGCTAAGAAAAATGGGGGCAGAAACTCAAATAGGAGCCTGGAGACAGGAACTAGAACAGAAGCCACAGGGTGGCTGCTTACTGGCTCGCTCCTCGGATTAATCAATCTGCTTTCTTAAGAGTACCCCAGACAACCAGCCACAGGATGGCATTGCTACAGTGACTTGGCCCCTCCTCCCACATCAATCATTAATCAAGAATCTGGTTGGGTATTACTTCAAATGAGGTTTCTCTTCACAAGTGACTCTAGTTCATATCAAGTTGACATAAAACTTGCAAGACACATTATTTATTTCTTTTAAATACAAATAGCATGTGATACAGTCAGAAGAAAGCCTGGGTTTAGCAAGCTCTGCTTGCATAAGAGCCTGGTCAGGCTATAATCCTCTTAGTTGTCCTGGGGACCCTGCCATGGTACTGTGTGGCAGGCTCTGCTGCTGCTGTTGCATACAGCTGATTTGACTCACATTTGTTTCTAATTCCTTGACTGACAGATTAGGAAAATGACCAAATCCTAAGGTAGATCTGTGTATTCTTGACATCAGGTGACATCTACCTGCAAAAGATTGACCTTTCCAAATTAATTTATTTCTTAATAGAATGTAGATTATAAGTGATTTTTAAATGTCATGACTCTCTTTATAACTGAAAACCATAATCCAATAATTATTTAATTTTTATTATATTATCAAATAATACTGAACTGTATTTTGAGAAGGTTTGTTTAAAGATCTATTTAGCTCTATGTTTATTTTTCTTCTTTAGTTTATGTTCCTTGAGGGTGCATGCCTGACAAAGTCAATGCTACATCTTTAATTTGCGAACAACTTAATCTTACATATTTATTTTTGGCAATTTACAAGTTAGGAAACAAAGTCCCAGAAATGATCCTGTACTGTAGCTGGCTAGTATCAGACACAGCCTCCTCTTGGAGTCTGAACTCCTCGGGGTTTCTTAGAGAGTGACAGTGAGCAGCCATCAAGCACCATGCCATAAGGAAGGGTAGGAATGTGTTTGTACAACTGTGATATGTCCACTTAGGACCAGCAAAAGAGATATGTTAGGAGAGGTATAGGAAATCTTGAGAGATGTCTGTGCAGTTGGCACAGAAAACCAAAAGTCCCACTGAAAACCACAGGAAAGGAACAAGATGCTCTGAGAAGCTGGCTTAACGTTTGAGAAGACATTAGGAAGCAGGACTTTGAGCTGGCATAGGAAGGAGTAATGTGTTGACTGTGACTGAAGGATGAGCAGGAGCAAAGTTTAAACAGAGGGGCAGAAGATTGGCCATAATGCAAGAACAAAGAGGGCCCAAGATGAGAGTAGTGAAGGGTAGGGGGACATTTATATGTCTATTAGTGGGGATCAAGGGTGGGGGTTGACAAGAAACAGTGACCCTAAAGCAAGCAGCCCACGAGGACCACAGGGAGAAAACATCCCAGATCTGTTAAATCTCCATGAATTAAGTATCAAAGAAAATGCTCAGGGTTTATATTATATTTCTTAGGGAAAAGGACTGATTGCTGATTTTATTTTTCAATTATGTGAAAGAATCAAGAAAAGGGAGTCAGTGCTACTTATTATTTACTTTATAAGAGAATAAATACTTCATTTAGTGGTATATTGCTATAGCTTGACCTGGTAGCACAGGTCCATAATCCCAGAGATGTAGGCTGAGGCAGGGGAATCATAACTTCAAGACCTACTTGGGATGTAGAGTCATTGACAGTCTGGACAATAAGGAGATCCTGACTTAGCACAAAAGGAGAACTGGGGCTCAAACTCAGTGGCAGAACATTTGCCTAGCATGGAAGAGGTTCTAGGTTCAATGCTCCATACTACAAAATATCAAAATTTATTTTATGTTTAAAATATTTTATAATGATCAATATATTATTTATTGAATAAGGATAATTTTTGTGCAGTTGTCTTGTCTTTACCTAAGTCATTTGCTAAAGTTCCACTCACCATATAGTGGTGTTTTCCTTTGGGAATCTTATGGTATGATAAAACATCATGAGCAAAATTAACTTGGAGAAAAGGGTTTATTTCAGCTTACATTTCTATATTACAGTCCATTCTACACTGAGGGAAGGAACTCAAACAGGGCAGGAAGCTAGAGACAGGAACTGGAAAAGAATCCAGAAAGGAAGTACTTCTTACTGGCTTTCTTCTCATAGCTTGCTCAGTCCATTTCTTAGAGCACCAGGACTACCGACCCAAGGGTGGCATCACCAACAGTGAGTTGGGCCAGCTCACATCAATCACTAATGAAGAAAATGCACTGCAGGGTTGCCCACAAGTTAGTCTGGTGGGGGCATTTCATCAACTATGATTCCCTTTCCCCAAATGATTCTAGCTCTTGTCAGGTTGACATAAAACTAGCCATCTCAGTGAGGTAAGACACAGTCCATTAAAATTCCCAAGTCTAAGGTAGAGAATGTGCCTCCGCTTCTCATTTTACTTGGTATTAATGTGCTTAAGTCTGCTGCTGATGTCCATTTAAAACTGTTGAGTAAAGAGGCTGTGGTAAACTCAAGCATTTTTAGTAGAAATCCTGGGAGCCAGAAGGGCCTGGACATAAGGATGTCATCCCAGACTACTGTACCCAGCAAATGTTAAGAGTTAAATAATTTCACCAGCCAAATGGACCTAGCAGACATCTACAGAACATTCCAATCAAACACTTAAAAATATATACTTTCTTCCTGGAAGCACATGGAATCACATAACTGTATACAAATCAAGACTCCACAGCTATACAGCTCAAAATCTTGAAGGAACTGAAATCAAGCAATGGAAAGACTTGTATAATAGAGACTTTAAGATATTGAAGAAAGAAAGTGGAAAAGACACCGAAAGACATATGTTCTCCTGCTCGTCTATTGGTAGGATTAATAGTGTGAAACAGCCATCCTACCAAATGAAGTCTCCACAATCATTACAATCTCCATTAAAATTTTAACGCAGCTCTTTATAGAAGTTGGAAAACTGATCTTCAATTTCATATGAAATACATACACACACACACACACACACACACACACACACACACACACACACACACCAGTAGACTGGCTTAAATAATAAAAGGAAAATAAAAAGACTGCTGGCCGTATCGTATTCTAAATTTTAAGTTATACTATAGAGTTATAGAAATAAAAATAGCTCTGTACCCCCTTTAATAAGGTTATTTGATTCTCTTGAGTTTAAATGCTTGAGTTCTTTGTATATATTGGATATTGGTCCTCTAATTGAACTGTAGGATTGGTAAAGATCTTTTTCTAATCTGTTGGTTGCCATTTTGTCTTATTGACAGTGTCTTTTGCCATACAGAAGCTTTGCAATTTTATGAGGTCCCATTTGTCAATTCTTGATCTCAGAGCATAAGCCAATGGTGTTCTTTTAAGGAATTTTCCCCTGTGCCCAGGTGGTGTTCGAGGCTCTTCCCCACACTCCCCGCTATTAGTTTCAGTGTTTCTGGTTTTAGGTAGAGGTACTTAATCCACCTGGACTTGAGTTTTGTATAAGAAGATAAGAATGGGTCCATTTGCATTCCTCTACACTCTAACCTCCAGTTGAACAAGCACCATTTATTGAAAATGCTGTCTTTTTTTCCCACTGGATTATTTAAGCTCCTTTGTCAAAGATCAAGTGACCGTAGGTATGTGGGTTCATTTCTGAGTCTTCAATACTATTCCATTAATCTATCTGCCTGTCTCTGTACCATACCAATACCATGCAGTTTTTATCACTATTGCTCTTAATACAGCTTGAGGTAAGGGATGGTGATCCCCTCACTTCTTTTATTGTTGAGAATAGTTTTTGCTGTTCTGAGTTTTTTGTTATTTCAAATGAATTTTAAAATTGCTATTTCTAACTCTATGAAGAATTGAGTTGAAATTTTGATGGGGATTTCATTGAATTTGTAGATTGCTTTTGGCAAGATGGCCATTTTGACTATATTAATCCTGCCAATCTATGAGCATGGGAGATCTTTCCTTCTTCTGAGATCTTCGATTTCCTTCTTCAGAGACTTGAAGTTCTTATCATACAACTCTTTTATTTGCTTACTTAGATTCACACCAAGATATTTTATATTATTTGTGACTATTGTGAAGGGGTTTGTTTCCCTAATTTCTTTCTCAGCCTGTTTATCCTTTGAGTAGAGGAAGGTTATTGATTTGTTTGAGTTAATTTTATATCCAGCCACTTTGCTGAAGTTCTTTATCAGGTTTAGGAGTTCTCTGGTGGAATATTGGGGGTCACTTAAGTATACTATCATACCACATGCAGATAGTGATATTTTGACTTCTTTCTTTCCAATTTGTATCCCTTTGATATCCTTTTGTTGTCTAATTGCCCTTGCTAGAACTTCAAGTACTATACTCAATAGATATGGAGAGAGTGGACAGCATTGTCTACTCCCTGATTTTAATGGGATTGCTTCACGTTTCTCACCATTTAGTTTGATGTTGGCTACTGGTTTGCTGTATATTGCTTTTAGTATGTTTAGGTATGTGCCTTGAATTCCTGATCTTTCCAAGACTTTTATCATGAAGGGATGTTGAATTTTTGTCAAATGCTTTTTCAGCATCTAATGAAAGGATCATGTGATTTTGTTCTTTGAAATTGGTTTTGTTGTTGTTGTTGTTGTTTGTTTGTTTGTTCGTTTTGTTTTGTTTTTTTGAGACAGGGTTTCTCTGTATAACCCTGGAACCCTGGCTGTCCTGGAACTTACTTTGTAGACCAGGCTGGCCTCGAACTCAGAAATCCATCTGCCTCTGCTTTGAGGGTTGTTTTTTTTTTTTTTTTTTATGTAGTTGATTACATTGAAAGATTTCCATATATTAAACTATTCCTGCATCCCTGGGATGAAGCCTACTTTATCGTAGTGAATGTTCGTTTTGATGTGTTCTTGGATTTGGTTTGTAAGAATTTTATTAAGTATTTTTGCACTAATGTTCATAAGGGAAATTGGTCTGAAGTTCTCATTCTTTGTTGGGTCTTTGTGTGGTTTAAGTATAAGTACAATTGTGGCTTCATAGAATGAATTGGGTAGTGTTCCTTCTGTTTCTGTTTTGTAGAACAGTTTGAAGGGTATTGGTATTAGGCCTTCTTTGAAGGTCTGATAGAATTCTACACTAAACTCATCAGGTCCTGGGCTTTATTTCGTTGGGAGACTTTTGATAACTGCTTGGATTTCTTTAAGGGTTATGGGACTGTTTAGATGGTTTATCTGATCCTGATTTAACTTTGGCACCTAGTATCTGTCTAGAAAATTGTCCACTTCATCCAGATTTTACAATTTGGTTGAATATAGGCATTTTTAGTAGGATCTGATAATTTTTTGAATTTCCTCCATTTCTGTTGTTATGTCTCCTTTTTCATTTCATATTTTATTAATTTGAATACTGTCTCTGTGCCCTCTGGTTAGTCTGGCTAAGGGTTTATCCATCTTGTTAATTTCCTCAAAAAACCAGCTCAAAGTATCAAATTGCTTTAGTAAATCAACTTGAACAGAAAAATTCAGATATTGTCATCTTAATATGTGAAAAAAGAGATGTCTCACCTAATCAGCAAAACTAGGAAAGGATACTAAGTACTCATCAAAGAAAACATCCACCAAGAGTATGTTGTAACAGTAGACATTCATACACAAAACACAGGGCGCACACATCCATAAAAGAAACACTACTATAGCTAATATTTCATATTGACTCATATTATTTTCTAACAATAAAATATATACTATTATTACTTTCTAATACCCCCAAATCAAACTAACTCTATTGTCTCAGCTCAATGAAATGAATTTTGGAACAAACTTGACTCACCTGATGCAAGCACAGCCCATCAGGTCAAAGCCATCTATAACCAGAAATATGGTCTTTCTGTTGCCTTATGGAGATGCAGTGTTTGGTGGGGCATAGGTAAGTGCTGCGAGGAGCTATCTTCCTAACAGCTTCACTTATTTAGCTTTATGTGACTTTTTTTTGTAATTACTTGTACCAAATAAATACCATGCACATCTCTATTTGCATCTTCAGTGAAGTTGTTTTCTGTGCAGTGGATTTGCATGAGGTAGGAGATATGGGCAATTATAGGTTTTTATTTGTTTGTTTCTTTGTTTTAAGGTTAAGATTGGATTTTGGCCAGTAAAGTAAAATAATAACAAGATTTTAGATTGCATTAACAAATTTGTGATCAATAAAGAAACTAGAAGTGTAATGATTCCTGAATTTGGTTTTGGGTGTAGCTTTGGTCCATAAATCAACATGTGCAGACGTGGAGTACAGGATGGATGAAAAGGAGAAAGGGATACATCACTTGGGTACTTATAGGATATAAACGAGACTTAAATCACCATGTAGGTGACAGAAGTAATTCTTCTATGGACATGCATATGAGGGAGCATATATGTGCACGTGAGTTCAAGTGCCCACAGGTGCCAAAGGTGTAGGTACTTAGAGCTTTGGAGTTGTGGTCCACCTGACTTGATTTCTGCTACCCAAACTTAGATCTTATGGAAGAACAGTCATTAAACATTGAATTATTATTACATACTTCTCCAAGTATACATAGTAATTGAAACAAAGGTGAAATATGATGAAAAGTCAATTAGCTCTGCTCTGCCCTAGCATCAGGGCACTGGTATCATTTTAGTTTTCACAAACCCTATGTATCACATATTATGAATCGTATTGGGTCAAGTCTGTCAAACATTGGGTCAAGTCCATCAAACTGAGAGCATTAGAGTGCCTGGTGTGGTTCTCCCAGTGTCCTAAAACAAGAACATGGTGAACACTAGGCTATGTGTCATGTGCTCAGAATGCTATATCTCGCATGCATTGAATTTTTCTGTTAAAGTCTCTTATATTAAGTCAAAATCTTACTTTCTTCTACTTTGAGACATCTAAAACAGTGATGTAAAGCAGGCAAGTATAGTGTATGGACATAAATAAGACACATACTATAAATATAATACATAATAAATGTTTTAAGAGTTCAAAGCAGGATGAATTATCACTCTGATTATAAGAAATATGACCCTGTGTGTGGAAGATTTCACATTTTATTTCAGAGAGGAAATTTTTTTTAAAATACAAGATTAGAATAAAAAATATATATCATCTATCTAGCTTTAAATATTTTTTAAAAAAATCATGGATAAGGGCTATAACTTACCAGGAATTTGATGTTCTGTCATGCCTGGCACTGAAAAATTAAACAGAACATAAAAACTCCAAATGTAAACAGACTAAAAGTAATTCTGCATTCTTTCATGAGGCCTCAATTCTGTAAGGCCTGTTGAAAGTGAGTACTTCATATGATGCTTTAGAGCATAAAATTTCTAAGCAGGAACACCTGTGATCTTCTTTAAATCTATCAGCATATTAGCAGATGACTTTTAGACACATTCAAAGTGTAATTTTCAAATTTTAAACAATAAAATAAATCAGGTGATATGTGTGTATCCAAGCATAAAACTGGAAAATGTATTTCAATACCTGCTCAACATGTTCAAATACTTATGCCTTGGTTCGGGTTACCTCAGTAGAGTCCTAAGAGGCAGAAATTTTAGTGTGGTCACAGTGCTGAAATATCTTTTTTTATATATTATCAAAGGAGAAACAAAGAAATACCAAACAGCCTGGCTATGAAAGAAAACAATCTGAGTCAGTCAATGCACATTGACAGCAATTAGAGGATGCTTAAGACTTCCAACGACACTGCAGAAAACTATGTGCATGGCCAAAAGCATAGTTGTACCTTGATTGGTTTAGTAACTGACCATGTAGGTTGGAATTCAATTAAACAACTCAATATAAAGGAATACATAAGACTATGAAAACTAGGAAAGAACTGATAAAGAGAAGCAATGTCCTTGAAATAGGTTGAGCAGCACAGTGCAGTGGCAGAGCACTAGCCTAGCAAGTGGGAAGCTGTGAGTTCTCCACCAGCCCCGAGGCAAAAGGAAACAGCACAAAATGAGAAAGAACGTATCCAACAGTGGGGCAGTAGATAGGACAAGTCCAAGTACTAGTATACCTCCCTAAAAATATTAGGAGAATTGACAAACCACTTGTAGGGTTAAAGAAAAAAAAATGTAGGTGGAATGCAACACAATAAACAAGATACAATGATGAATATCAGCCCCAGTTCTCAGTGAGAGACCAAGAGAGCAAGCAGAGCTGTGGAAGCAGATGAGAGATGACCCAAGTGCTATGCAGATGTTTACTCTCTCCAAAGGAACTATAAGGCAGCCCAACACTTGGAAGAAAGAATGTGTACCAAAAGACCAAAAGAAGTTATCTTTAAAAGTCTAATTAAAGGGATTTGGATATCAGATAATGAATATGACACTTAGTGAAAATTATGAGTTATAACTTTTCAAATGGTTATATATAACCTTTTTTCTATGCACTTTCTTCTCTGGCCAACAAGAAAATAACATGCAAATTGTGTTTCAAAAATCCCAAGAGGATGAGTACTTCTACTATTTAATGCATTATGAGCATAAAACTGGAAACATGTATATTATTATTTTAACTAGAGTAAATCATAGCAAGAAGAAAGATTTGTGAAAGAGAAAAGTGTGTTTCTTGTGTATGAGAAGGGAATCATTACATTAGCAAAGGTTCTGTGTAATTGATAGCAGTGATGTGTTAAAAGTGAATTGTTCCCCGGCAGTATCACTAGATGTGGAAGGGGTAGTTGGAAAGAGTCTACTCCCATTCCTTATTATGGATAAAGTAGTCCAGTCCTTTATCAATCATATTAGTTGTTTTTTGGCACCTTGACCAAAGTATATTTCATAGACAAAGAAAGGAAGAAATACTTATTTTGGCTGCAGGTTCAGAGGTTTCAGTCCATGACCTCATGGCCCCATACACTCTTAAACAAAACAGTATGATGGTAGTATACAAGCAATATAAAATTTTATGGAAAAACAAAACATTATGTACATCTTAACTAAGAAATAATATTTTTAAAAGAGGGTTATCTTATAATTTCAGATATCTGTAAACATAAATAGTTGATAAATAACAGAATATAATACATCAATGAGATACATAAGAAAGCAATATCAATAACTATATTCATTTAAAAATTAAAACTTAAAAACACCAACGAATGTAACATAAAACATACAGAAGTTTATGTCTACATCTATGTAAAGGTATGCTATTGAAGAATAGAATTATTGAAGAATAGAATACAAATTAGAGATCATATAATGATGATGTCAGCCTATGTAGTCAGTCTATGTAGCCGAAACACCAATTGCTATGGTAAATTCAAAGAGAAAAGATGGAATGGATAAAAAGCAAAATTATATCCTATGAACACAAGTTTGAAGGCAGCCTGGATTGTCTTCAATTAATGAGTCTAAGGCAAGTCAACCAGGCAGAAAAGTTAACCCAGAACCCTCAGCACAGAAATGCCTTATTGAGTAATGGTCTTGGTGGTTAAGAATGTAGAACAAGCTGATAAATCAGGGGCTGACCCACTGGCTTCTTATGTAACTTGGCTCAGTTTTTACAAGTGATTTGGCTTCTTGCTCCTTGATTACTATTTGCTGACATGAAGATAATTCTTACATGTATATTGAGAGGATAAGTGAACTGGCAAGTACGAAGTAATTTGCACACTGTGACCAGTCATCATCTTCCTTTACCTTGTGTTACAATATAAATCTTTCAATTAATTTAAGCAACAGAATCAACAAACCTGGCTAAGGATTTTCATCTTCAAACAGAAGAAAAGGGATGCCTTAAAATTTTGTTGGAACGTTATTTGGATTAAATTGATTTAGAATGGCACATACATGCATCTTGTACATTTATAGTCTGGGTATCGATTTTAAAGAAGAATCCTGGGCTCCCAGAGATCAAGTAATTACATACAGTCATACAGACACAGAATATCAGAATTGGGAACTGAGTCTAAGTCTGTCTGATCATAAAGTAGGTACCAGACACCAGCTTATTTCTCTAAGCTAAGATGGCCTGAGCTGGAAATTGCAGGGAACAATGCAACCTTCTTCACTGGGAATGTAAATCTGGAAATGTCAGTCACTAAAGGATTTCAGGAAACCAACTGGATAAGGCTTGTTCAAACCCTAAGATTACCCCCCCCCCTCAATGAATCAGTAATTCTATCAAGGGGATGCCTTCAGGAATGAATGGTACAAGCAGCTAGCTATGTGTCAAGAACTCAGCACAGGCTACAATTGCTTAAGACTGGGGTGAATTGAAAGAACCATAATACGGTTCATCAAATTTACTCAAAAAGAGTATACTTCAAACCAGGTTGTGGCCTATAATTCCAGATACTCCGAAGGCTGAGGCAGGAGAATGGCAAATTCAAGTCCTCCATGGGCTATAGGATGAACTCAACACCAAGCTAAATAACTTAGTAAAAAAAAAAAAATTGTAAAGGAGAAAGTAGCAGGTGGACTATAGCTCAGTGGGAGCATGCTTTCTCAGTCTGTCTGAGGCTCTGGTGTTACCAGTATATTCACACACATACCTTTGTATATATTTATACAAGTATAATCTCTGTACACATGGATTAAATCCAAAAAGAGATGATATTAAACATATGCCATCTATTTAACAATTCCTATGAATTCCCCACTGTGTTTGACTGTTGTTCATGTATTTCCCCTCTGAGATAATGTAGCATTATTTCTTACAATTTAAGAATTAAGAAACAAGAACAGAGGAGCTAAGTATTTTAAACAATCCTATCCAATCTAACCTTGTAGTCAAATTAAAATATGAACTCAGTTTATCTACCTCTAGGGTCTTCCTCAGACATTACCTATCCTATTTCAATTTTTTAAGTAAAAGGTTTCTTTTATAAAGAAATTATAAATAAAAACTACAACATACCAAAATTATCTAAATGTTAAAAATATGTTTGATAGTGTAATTGTAAAATCCAAGATAGAGCTCAGAATAGATATTCTGTTTAGAAAGTCATTGAGATGTATGGAATACTCTATTTTTACAAGAGACAGAAATAATTATTTACATTACAAATTATAGATGCATTTGTCCAAAGATATTAATTCCGTATTTCTCTTATGAATGTTATTTTTAATAATTTTTCCCATAACTTTTAGAATCATTTGTATGGCTTGTGTGGAGATAGCTCATATTTTAGGAAGAGAAGCCCTAAGCATACCAGGCTTTGTGTCCTTTTCAAGTTCAGATCCTAGTTTGCCTTCTGGCACAGGACTAGCTGGAGAGAAGTGAGATGTGGTGTGAGGGCCAGGGAAGCGGTTCTGGGGAGCTCCCTGGTAGCTGTTTTCTCTGCTGGGCTAAGCATAGACTCCCAGACATACTAATCCCTCATGCTATTTTGTAACTCCTGCCATTGGACCCATGCCTGGTTCCAAGCTGCATGAAGAATGTGAAGTGCTATCAGATAATGTGTATTAATTGTCCTCTTGCCAAGCCTTGTGTCTCTCCTTGTCATATTTATTGGGGAGCCATTTAGCATGTACCTCGGCTGGGTTCAGCTGCTGTACCATGCTGAAGTCACAGTCTTTTTTCTTTTTCTTTTTTTATTTTGTCACATGGAATGAAGAATAGTATTTTATACAGGAAGCTAGCCTTCATCCAAATATTCTGCCTTTTCTAGTTAGAAGGTCAAATAGTGATGGAATCAATACAATTTTTTTTTAACTCAGGATTTTGATCTTAAATGCATGTCTTTCTTCCTTAAGCTCTCCTTCGTATTGACCCTGATTAACTTTGGTAAAACATCACATCAAAGAGTTTTATGGCAAACCACAATAAAGATAATTGTTGTTTGGAGAAAATACAATTGGGAATTTTTTTTTCTTTGTCCTCCTAGCTGCAGTATATTACATTCAGGCTATGGCTTTAAAAATCACTCATAGAGCATTCATGTGACTCAAAAAACTTATCTATCAACCTTTAAAATGTTTCTCATATTTACTGTGCTTAGGAGTAAGCAGAGGTAATAATCTTTCATGAAGAAAAATGTTAGTTCAAGAATTATTATGGTATATATATTAAAATTTTTATTTTATTAACATGATAATCTGTAAGTTAATTTGTTTGCAGTTTCATACACACACATGCACACACACACACACACACACACACACACACACACACACACATCTGTGTGTGTGCATACTTCAAACACTTCTCTGCTCTTATCTCCCTGCCACCTTTTTATCCGATCTTCCTTCCTCTGCACAAATCTGTCTTTCACATTCACGTCTGCCCATGTGACTGTGACCCACCAAGATGAAGCAGCGCCATCTGTGTGATTGTCTTTGGAGCTCTTCCTCGGGGCCCTGTGGGCTCAGCAGAGGGTACACAACTAAAGGAAGTGACTTCCTCTCTCCGCCATCTGTGCAGAGCCACAGTTCAGAGGTGAAAGGAGGGGACTCCAATGCCCCCTGTCCCTTCATGGGGACAGTTATAGGCTGGCCTTGTAACATAAATTTTCATGGTAATTTTTTTCTTTTGATCCCAAACCTCAAATTATTACTTAGTAACAGACTTCCTGGTGCTTTTAGAATGTCTGGATAATTACCAGAGAGTTGCCTTTTACAGTGCTCCAGATAGGTGACTTATATCTCACAGAACAGAAAATAAGGAAAGCTAGGTAGGAATGCTCATTGTTTTCTTATCACGAAAGGTACTATTCTAAACTATGGGGAAATTTGTTCCTAATAATTCCAGAAGTATTACTCCCAATTATAGAATATATATTCCTAATTAGAGTACATATCTTTTATATTACCCTGTGAGGATGTCTTAAATTATGGTCTAGTATTTTCCTTCTTACCTACACAGTTGAATATAAAGATTATATAATAAATCTGTTTCAAGATTTTACCTTACAGAACTGAAGTTTCAGATATTAGCTGGCCTCCCCCTGCCCCCCCCCCCCCGAGAACCTTAGTTTGGTGGAAATGCAGTCTAAACAGGTGTAAGCACAGAAGACTCTCCAAATCAACCTGAGGACCCATTTCCTTTTGTTATGAATGCAAAATGATTGTTTCTTCTGGATGAGCTAGCAGTGGTTTCAAGCTTTAGCTTAGGCTTCAGCTATCTCAGTATTAGAGACAATGATTCACACAGATTCTCACCTCTAAATGTTGTTTTGGCTGTGTTTGAATTTTCCAATTGCATAAAATTGTTAAATTTTAGTCTTAAAAATAATCTTCAGAATTCTCACTATAAACCCTGAGTGTGGCCTTACATATACAATGTGCATGTTTAGCATTCATGGAGTACTATCATGTGGAAGCTGGGCAGACGCACCTAGCATTTCCGACCGAATCTTCACCCTCTGTTCCAGTGCTGGCAGTTCAGTTACATAATAGAACTGGGAAGTATTTTCCAGAACATTCTCTTTTGTTTTAGTCTCAGTATGTATGGTGATGGCATTCTACTTGTTTTTCATTTTGAATATTATACACCCATAAAAAAGGGGCATATGTAAAATAATGTCATGAAATTACATTGGTAGCTACAAATTAAGCTTATAAACGTCATGTATTTTTTTAACATTTATTTTATTATCTTTAATCTTTTTTTCTTATACAGTCCAGTCATTATTCCCTTTCCGGTCAACCCTCTGACAGCTCCTCATCCCATTTCTTGTCCACCAGTCTACAAGAGGATGTTTCCTCCCCCTCCCCCATATGCCCCCCCCCCCGACTCCAGGCCTTCCCACTCCCTGGGGCCTCAATTCTCTCAAGGGTTAGATGCTTCTTCTTTCACTGAGGCCAGACCAGGCAGTCCTCTGCTGTATATGTGTTGTGGGGCCTCATCTCAGCTTAGTGTGTGCTGTCTGGTTGGTGGCTTAGTGACTGAGAGATCACAGAAGTCCAGGTCAGTTGAGATTGCTGGTCTTCCTATGGGGTCACCCTCCTCCTAAACTTCTTCCAGCCTTTCCCTAATTCAGCCACTGTGGTCCCCAACTTCAGTCCATTGGGTGGGTGCAAGAGTCTACATTTGCCTTGGTCAGCTGCTTGTTGGGCCTCAAAATCTAAATACTTTTTTAAGTCTATTTTTTATGAATATAAAGCTTCAGTAAAAAAAAGAAGAAGAAGAAGAAGAAGAAGAAGAAGAAGAAGAAGAAGAAGAAGAAGAAGAAGAAGAAGAAGAAGAAGGAGAAGAAGAGGAGGAGTTAGATGTGTACCAATATCCTATTTAATTCCTGATCCAGGAAAGGGATTGTGATATTTATCTATATATTCAAGAGGACTAGAGGTTTTTAATTTCATTATCCCCAAACACTTAATATTTGTGTATTGCAACGTAATTTTCTATTAAAGTAGTGAATGTTACATTGTATCTTTGTTTTTGATGATATCTTCAATGTTCCTACATGGATTCTGAATTTTGCTGACACAATGGTAGGGACATTGAGTAACAGGAAATGGTCATTTACCAAATTAAAAAAAAAATCCTTCTACGAAATATTTTTATATGGACACTTCTTGTTCTTTTGTTGACCTTCCCTCGCCCTTAAGAAATCATGGAAATTTTAAGCTAACGTTACAAGAACTGAGGACAGAAACAAATCGAAGTTGGAAGTACTTCAGCTTGGCAAATTGACATGCTGTTTTTTTGTCTTTATGTCTTTCAACTTTAACACCCACAATTTATTAAGTGAGACTCCGTGCCAGAGCGGAAGCCGAGAATCCTGTTTGGACACCGTTGAGGAAGGAAGCCAGGACTTTATGGGGCGCCCCCTTCCTCTCAGCCACTGACCAGGAAAGCCATCTTTCCGTATGAAAGCTATTCAATCTGAGAGGTGGGGTGCTTGGGGAAGGAAGACGACCTCTCCCTTGTAAAGTGGAATTGCTGTTTCCCCACCGTGACTTACTCAACCCATTTCCACCAGTGTTTATACGAACACTTGTGTGAATGATTGTGGTGACAGCAATAGTTATTTAAAATATGGCTCAGATTCCTGGCCTTCCAATTTCCCAAGTTATTTGAATTATTAAGCACTACAGTCACAATAGAATGTTTGATAAGCCCAGGCTGAGCTGAGGCTCTTTTAGAGTAGAGTGTGTTTTCTAAATGCCACAAATGTCATCAGCCTGTCCACCACTACAACTCTATACAAAAAGCATAGCTGCCCTCAATCTGAAGACAGAACAAGGAATTCTTTAGTTAGCACCCTTTCAAGGGAGCCAAGGGCTTTCCGAACTGCCGTGGGAAGGATTTGCTTAGATATCAAACAGTCTGGAAATGGCAGGTCGCTAGCATAGTTCATGGAAGTGCTGGGACATGCAGGACAGAGGTCAGAGTGACGTGGTGCTGTCAAAGTTGTGTAGGCCATGTCATTTTGGGACCTCTACCTTAACTTCAGCTAAGATTTGATTTAATTAATTTGAGTTGTTTCAGGGCCAGAGAATCACAGATAGCTGTATCATAAAAATTAGTTGCTTTAGTCATTTCCTTATGATTCTTCAGTCTTCTTGGGGAATGATTTTATACTTAAAAGGAAAACTGTGAAGAAAAGAGAGTTCTCTATCTTCTTCCCATGTTAGCATCTTACATTGCTATGTTGCATTTGCCAGCACCAGAACGTCACCAATAGTAGTATGTTATGCATAAGTAAACTTGGGTCCTCATTTGGATTTTATCTGATCCTTCATTAATATAATTTTTTTTCTCTTCCAGGAACTAGTTCATGGTACTAGATATATTTAACTATTCTAGTCTTTTCTGATTCATAACAGTATTATACTCTGTCATTATTTTCCCCATGACTTAACAACTTTTAGAATTATTGGCAACAAATTTTGGAGAAATCTCATCATATTTGAGTATGTGGAAAAGTTTAGTCACCATAATGGGGGGGGGGGTCCTGTTATTATACCATAATCTGTACCAGTAGGTTTCTGTCAACATACTACTTTAAGCTGATGCATGTTACTTTATCTTCCTATCAGTTATAATTTCACTCTAAATTAAAAGTTGATTAATCTTATAGTTAGTGCCTGAATAATATTTACTTCATGTGTGTTCATATGGTGGTAAAAATTGAGACCACTGTAAAAAATGGAAACAAATTACCGAGTCATGTCAGAAGATATAAACTGAGTTGTAAAATCCATTTTTGCAGAGGCTAAAAAAAAAAAAAATTAAATACCTTTCCAACTTAGTCAAAGTTAGTTTTGGTTTTGCTATTGAAAACACACAACTCATAGTACTAATATATACTTCACTTTTTATTCCTTACAGATTAGAGATGGACAACCAAATTGTTACGTGTTGAAGAATAAAGATTTAGAGCAAGCTTTTAAAGGGCTTATTTACTTAGAGTTGGACCTCATATATAATCCGGTAAGTGCCCTCCGGATATGCCTCCCAGCTTCTCAGTACCTGAAACACATGGTTCCCAGCCTGTTCAGACTCAGATCAGTGTCAAAGATTTCAGGATTGAAGCTTGAGAATGGGTGGGCTGACTGTGTTTAAAACTCAGTCGTAAAATCCATGCTGAATGTTCTAGGTTTCAAACAGTTGAGCCAGCAGGATTGATGAGGCTTAAATTCACAATAGTCTAAATGTCAAGGGAATAATTAAAAATAAAGGAAAGGATAGTCTTTGCATATCTATAGGTTCATATATACTTTGTATATCTATATGTCATCTACAGAATACATAAAGAGATGATACATTGTACAAAAATGTAATCCATTCTAGAAACAAAGTTTATGTCACATATAACCTATATATAATATATAGTGTATCTGTTTGTTCTATGATAGGCAAGCTGTGTAGTCTCTAAAACAATGTATAGCATAGCTTTCATCTCTCTCTCTCTCTCTCTCTCTCTCTCTCTCTCTCTCTATATATATATATATATATATATATTTTTTTTTTTTTTTTTTTTAATTCTCACTAGTGCTGTAATTGGGGTCAAGTCATCAATATGAGTGTGTTCTTCCTCTTCTGCTCAAGTGGACCATCTGTACAGTTTGCAGGAGAGGTGACCTCTCCCAATCTATTGCTTTCCTCTGGGAAGCACTTGTGTATAGATTATGTGGAGATGATGCTATTCAGTCAAGACATAAGTGCTGTCTCAGGTGGAAAACATGTTTGTTCACGGACACAGTGGAAGTACATTTGTGTTTCATTTTTTGAAGGTTACCCTCCCTCTGCTGGTTTGAACACATCAGTAAATTCCCCTGGGGCTTAGTTTTCCCCTTGTAAAGGAGCTACCATGGCCCATTTGTGTGCTCTCTCAGGTCACTGGAGGTAATGGGACTGTCTGTGGAAATGTTTTTATGGACTGAGAACTGCCCTTCTTCTTCGTGGTACAATTGCCAAGTTTAGTTCAAAAATGAGAGAAGACTTGTTTATCATTTAGATTAGCATGGATATGTAGGAAGTTCTGTGTTGGTCCTAGTTTGAATACTTCAGAGGATTTAGCCAAGTGGTGACAAGACCATCCGTGCATGGTCCAGCCTGGCTTACCAGGGACTGTATGGCCCCAAGACTCAGGAAACTACCCAAGAATGACAGACCTAACACTTTCTGGTCCATGGCCATTACCTGTGGGTTATAAGGTCTCATTTTCTGTGATCTTTTCTCAGCTACACAGAGAACGAAGTCTGTGAATGCTGCCCTTGTAACAACCATGTTTTTCTAGGTGAAAGCAAGTATCAGGACCTTCACTCCAAGAGAAAAACGCTTTGTGGAAGACAGCCGCAAGCTGTCCAAAAAGGTAGGTGGCACCCACCAACTGGCCTTTAAGTAACTTCATCAGCCAGTGTTTAAGTACTTCTTAGTTGTTGCTGGCTTCTATTTCATTTTTCCTCTCCTCTCTCACTCCTTTCTCATCTGGACTGCTCATCTTTCCACTTCTTTCTCTTGTCTTTTCTCTCAAAATGGGCCAGGTCAACTAGGAGTGGCTTATTCTGCATTCTTGAGAGGAAGGGTGTGTGTGTGAGCCCTGCAGTATGCCAAACAGTTCTTTAAAGAGACACCCTCAATGCCTTTGTCCCTTTCAGTGGTAGCATTTCTCTTTCTCCCCTTCACAGATGAGGACGAATGCTTTCTGCTCATTCACTGGATGAAGGGGTTCCTCAGTGGTCTAAAGAAGCTTCTAGCCTCAGATTCCCCTAGGGCTGAGTTTCCTCTCCGGGTTTAAATTTAGGGTGTGCTTGCATCTTACCCCATTTGGAATTAGCTGTCTCTCTTTCTGCTCATTGTCTGGAATTCTTCTCTTATCAGTTTAACAAAAAGTAAAGATCCAGAACTAGGGGGAGGATCATCACATTAAAACTGAGGAGGTTGGGGGAAGGGGTGAACCCTAAACCAAAAAAAAACCCATGACCTCTGCATTTCTTTCTTCTGAGCCCCTCCCTGTCCTCTTTAGATACAGGCCAGGATTTCAGCCAGTACCCATTGTTCCTCTTCAGTTGTGTAACAAAGAACAAAGTGTCCCCCCTCTAAAAATGTTTATTACTTCCACAGCTTCCTCTCTGAGCAGCTGTGCATGACACAAAGCAGTTAAATATAAAGCCATCTTCTCTTCCTCCTGTTTCCCATGAACATGAACGTCTGGGCACCTTGTTGGGGAAGGGACTTAGAGGCTTTTGGAGGAAAGGTTCTGAATGTTTTGGTTTTGGTACCACAGTCATTTGAGTGCAATAGTCATTGTGTGTAATCCGAGTCTATGTCCTCATTTTTATTATTATTATTATTATTTTTGTCTTTTGCTCTGTTTACTTGAAAGTTAAAACCTAAGTGGAGGTAGGCAGGGTGACAGCTTTGCAAGCAAATCAAAATACTGTGCCTCCCAGTGGGAGAAAAGACATTTCCTTTACAAAACAATGTGACTGCTGGGGTGGCTTTGGCTCTGAGAATAGAGGGGAGATCTGGGACTAAACTCCCTGGGTGTGTCAGGACCCTCCTCCAGTGCTGCACAACCCTGGGTTACCCTAGGTTACAGAGTTGAGATTTTTACTTTTGAAACAAATATTTAAAAGCATCTACTGTAAGATAGATAGGCAGTTCTCTAAAGACATGAATTCTCATAACCACCTCTAAGGTTAAAGACAGTGCCAGCCCTACTTTGGGAGAAAGCTTGAAAAGTGTGCTGAAGACGATGGAGTTGGGAAATGGGGGTGGGGTGGGGTGTCTGGATTCCAGTGCTACAACTACACTTTTTGGACTAGCACAGAGATGATGCTAGGCAGGTCCTACTGGTGGTCTTTCCATCTGCATCCATATTAAATAACGACTTGGCACTCATTCCAATTCTGTCTCTGTTTTATTCTATTTTGCTCTGTCTCTATACCTCCCCCCCCCTCTCTCTCTCTCTCTCTCTCTCTCTCTCTCTCTCTTTATATATATATATATATATATATATATATATACTGTACATAATACAATTTGAACAGCTTCAGCAGCTGATCTTAGGGAATATCCAGAGCACATGTAAATCTAACTGTCTGTTTTTCCATCTCTTTTTAAAAAAAACAAACAAACAGATATTATCAAGAGATGTAGACCGTGTAAAAAGACTCACTTTGGCAATATGGAACACAGTACAATTCTTCAAAAGCTGCTTCCAATGGGAGTCCACATTAAGAAGTACAATAGCATTTGTGGTAAGATTTATTTTTAATGTTCACATTATTTTCTATCTATTTACATGCATTCATCTCTGTATAATGTTACATATGAGATTAGCCTTTCTAAGACTGACTCTGAGTAAAGGTGACCCATAAGAATTCTTTTAAATTATTCAAAAGCGATCCATATAGTATTTCTTGCTGAGCTTAAAAGAGCCAATATGTATACGTTTCTGTGGTGCTATTGAAGCATATTTATATAGTCTTTACCTGGCCATTAATAGTTTTCAAAATGGCAGCTGGAAACAGTATGACTAAATTACAACTGAATGGTTCTACTTTAGTTTGTCAGCAAATTATTTGAAAATTCAATATTAAAAATATGTATACACACCAAGCTTTAGATACAATAAATCATGGCAAATTAAAATGGGGCTCAACATAATTGAGAAATACTTGCCAGAACATTGTCCCATTCTCATGAGCATAACAATATCATAGTGTTAAAGAGCTGCAAGAGATTGTTGAGTTGATCACTGAGAGTCCATGAGTCCTTGAAGAACATCCTCATTTGCACCATAGCATTCCTTGGCATCTCTGGCATGTTCTCTCTCATTTGTAAAGGGACTGGTCCTTAAGCAGATTGATAATGTCCACTATGGGGGGAGATTAACATTCCAGATTCCTTTTATGTGTTTTGTATCTGGTATTAATGGTGAATTTCTATACAGTTTCTATACAGTTATATAAAAGATTGCAATATAGTTCTAGACTATATAGATCATGATCCATAGCATGTCAGATTTCTCCTGTCTCATGCTGAAAATATACCCTCAATATTTTCTTTTGCCTTGCATTGCATTTTCAACCTTAATTTACATGATGTGTATATTACATAAATATATATATATATATGAGATAATATAACATAATGGTCTCATATATAATATCTTGTATTCATATATAAATACATGTGTATTATTTATATATGAATACAAGATATTAGTGCTTCATTGTGATCTCAAAGTTATTTTCACATATTTTATAGAACCAATATGTCAACTCCATGAGAGACTTTTCTTTGACAGTGGGTACCATTTTGATTGGATTATTTTCATTGTGCATCACTTCAGGACATCTATGTGTCTGTCATTGTCCTGACATTTATTTAGCCATCTCCCTGTCTTACACCCTATTCAGCTGGTGGCTTCATATATCAGGCTCCTCTTCCACCTCCCCAGATCCACTTCCTACCCAGATTCCCTTTCAAAACTTTCCATGGACTGTTGTGTACAATTCTGGCCCTCAGAGGAAAGTGAACACAGTTGGTGGCTGCTTCCAGCCAGCACTCTGGCCAGCCGTGTGAGGAGTAGAGGATTTCCCTCCCCCCCCCCTCCTTTTTTTTTTTTCAACTGAGTTTTGGCTCTGAGACTTTAGAAAAACAGATCTGTTGCCCTGGATTCAGCAAGGGGATGACAGAGATGATTAATGGGCTGCCGGGCTGATCTGAAGAAAGATTCAAACAAATGAAGGGAAATAGGTTGTCCGGTAAAAAGGACTTCTGGACAGGAAGGGAGCCTTGACAGGGGGCCTCTCCTCCACTGCCTCTGCCTTGGCTGAGTCCTCTCTGCTGGGCACCACCTCAGAGAAGAACCTTCACCAAACTGTTAGAAAGAAACCGTGACAATGTTCCTTGGTAGCAGACAATGACAAAGAAACCGTGACAATGTTCCTTGGGCTCCCAGACAGACAGACAAGAGAACCATCCTCTCCTCCCTGATTTATTGTAGCCTAATGTACAAGAATACCTGGGCTTATGAGATTGTGACAAGCTCTGCTGTTTGCATGAAAGGCATATTTACTTTAATACGTCACTGGAAAAAGATCGGGTTTAGCCACAAACACTGTAGAGTTAACTTGTACCCATGTACTCGAACATCACAGATTCAACCAGGCACAACTAAATATTCTTAAAAATTCCATCCACACTAAACAAGTACAGACATTTCTCTTGTCTTTACATCTCATATAAAGCAGTATTGCAACTATCTATATTTGTTTTTCATTTTATTTTATGTTATAAGCAATTTAGAATGTTTTTAAAGAATAGAATAATGTGTGCACACACTCATGCGTGCACGCGCGCGCACACACACACACACACCACAAACTTGCGCACGTACCTGCGTGTGCGTGTGTGTGTGCATTTGCCCTACTTCTGTTTTTTGTTGTTAAAATTACATCATGAGAAAAAAATGACATCATGAGCAGTTAAGCTCTTTTTTGATGGGGCATGTTTTATTTATAATGTAGTCTATGGGCTTGTTAGTTGTCCATATGTATATGTTGTAGTCCAGATGATGGGACTGGATATACATTACTTGAGAATCTGTGGTGATTGGGTGTCTACGGGGGTGTGTGTATCTTGGACCTAAACCCTAAGTGAAATGAACAATTACTGTATATACAAACTGTATTACTTATCTTGAGTGTACTGTTCTGAAATGCATTTAGACACATTTTGCTTTGAATTTGAAACTCCCAAGTACAAATGTTTATACCATATGCATAGTGCTTAGCCATGGTGGGGCTCAGAGACACCAAGACACTGCAAGGAAGATAGTTTCTGCCCCAAAGCTGATGGAATGGTTTCTGCTACTATAGGCTGTCATTGGAATTATCCCGGTAGAGTTTCAGCTCTTTAAAATACAGGACTATATTGTAATATATTTAAAGAACAGAATAATGGGTGCACACACACACACTTCTGTGCATGTGTGTATATGTGTGTATGTGTGTATGTGTGTGTGTGTGTGTGTGTGTGTGTGTGTGCATTTGCCCTACTTCTGTTTTTTGTTGTTAAAATTACATCATGAGAAAAAATGACATCATGAGCAGTTGAACTCTTTTTGACGGGGGCATGTTTTATTTATAATGTAGTCTACAAGCTTGTTAACTGCCCATAGAATTCTATTGGAACTACACACATAGGGGCTGCTACTGGGTATGTTGGATATGTAGAACTCTGTCACAGATTTTTCTATCTGCAGAATCTTACCTCCTCATCTAAGTTAAGCCAGAGAGATGCAAGTAGGCTGAGAGAAGGGAGCTCAGCATCTTTTCTGACTGGCCTTCCTCACAAGGATGATGTGCATATCAGCACTGGTACCCATTAATGGTGCTTGGGTTGTCAAATCTGGGCAGAGTGCTGCCGCTTATTATTCATTGACTTGTTATCCCCTTCGTGTTCCACCCACTGGCTTGGATGTTACAGGGCAGAACAGCTTCGTGGGTGTCTGAAGTACTGGTCGAGAACTTACTCTGCAACAACTGATTCTGCTTGAAAAGCCCTTATGTTCTACTGGAAATGAGGATAAGAGATATAGTTTGGGGCTACTAGAGGGATGAAAAGAATAATTTTGGTCAGCCTAAACATGATAGGACTGATGTATCCTGTTTAGTACAGGCTGACTATTAATGTTAAGACCTCAGGGAAACAAGCCATATATTTTCCTGGAATAGCTGTGAGTATGTCTGCATAGATCATCCCCTGTCGGAAGCTTCAGTTTACAATTAAACCGGCTTCTAAAGATCTAAGTCCAGGGAGTCTGGTTAGAAGTAGATAGGCAGACATGGAAGAATTTATCATGTTAGATTATCTAAGCATAAAACTGATGTAGTGTAGAACTTACCCCTTGATTCCTGTGTGGGTGGCTACATCCTCAATACTAAGGGATGAATGCTGCCTTGAGCAATTTACTGGTACCTGCTATGTTAATATTGCTATATGTTGTTGAATTTGTCATTCCAAAATTTTAAATCAGAGAAGTGGCCATCAGTTTGAGAGAGGTGACATGGAAATTATAGTTGGAAGGAAGGGATGTGAGCAAGAAGGAATTCAGAGAAGAAACAAAACAGGGAAGGGGAAGTGATGTCACTATATTTTAATTTAAAGTATATTTGGCACAAAATTTTAATTACAATATCAAGAACAAAGAAAGTGCAATAGAATATATTTTGTAAATGTTGAATTTTCATTTTATTGGGAATAGCTGAAACATTCCACATCACCTTTCTTGCCTCGGTGTGTTTTGTTAGGCAGAGTATTTCAAACAAAGCTCATATTCTGTCCTTCGAGATTTGTTTTCTTCTTCGTTAAAGTTTGCTAAATATTTTGGTTCATTGCTCTCTCCAGGCCTTAAATATATTATTTATGTTAAATTAACTATATAGTTTCCCCTCTTGAACAAGTCTCATTCTTGACTTTCTCAGTTGAAAGCCAATATAAGGTACTAAGTTACTGACAGAGAAAAAATGGGCCAGACATATTAGATAGGAGTAAGTACATCTGTCTGCACACTGCTCTCTGAATATATATATATATATATGGAATTTATCCATGTGTGCATGGTTAGACCCACACTTCCATGGACTCTGGGGATACTAAGAGCTCAGGTTCCTGCTTTACTCACTGGGTGTAGTAATCCAAGCATTGCTCCCATCTTAACTCAGTGAGTACTTAAAAAGCCTGCAGCTGCAGCTGCAAAGCTGCGCTCTCCTTTTCACACGTGAAAAACGTAAGCCTATGGAGTAGAATGTTGACATATGTGTGCTCTTAAGGGGGCAAAGAAGGGATGGAAACTCAGATCAGCTGGGATTCAAGAGGGCCTGCTTCATTCCAGGGCTCCATGCTGCTTACCACTGGTGCTCATGATTCAGTGCCACTGCTGTCCTTTGGTTTAGAGTCTTCCTCTAGAAGCAAGCTTCCTGGCTAGCTCAGAAATGCACTGACCTTGTGTGCATGGTGGAAATACTTCTTCCAAGGTGCTAAGAGACACATACTTACCTGAATGGGCTGGATCTCCATCAGCCACTTTGTTCAGAGTGAGTGATGAGGATGAAAATAGGTAAGATAAAAATGTTTATGAGATAAAATTAAATAATATTAAAAAATACCACTGGAAAACAGTTCCAACCATGGGATTATGTGACCTGCTTCAATGTTGAAACCCGTTTCCACTTTGAAACCCATGTCCATGACCTAAGAAGTACTAGCTCTTTGTTAATCCCTGGTTGGAGTGTTATCTCTCCTACTTTGGGAGGAAAATCTTAGATGATACACAGGTATTTTCAGAGCAAATATGAGGGAGGGCTGGATAAAACTAATAGATTATGAATTGAATTTGTAATTTTCAGGTTTTCTGTAAGGTTTTAAGACATTTTGCAAGGGTGTAGAGTAAGTTACACACGTTCAGATTATCTTAATATAACCAGTAAATATGCAGGCATTTCTGGTAATGACTCCCCACCCATAATGTCTCTATGGTCTATGGTGGTACATCATTTGATAATGGATTAACTCACAAAAATAGTTTTGCATTGTGATATGCAGAATACTGTAGACTCAATTGTGTGTGTGTGTGTATGTGCGTGTGTTTGCTTTTTTGTTGCTTTTCTGGATCGATTTATACATTATCTCAGGACTCTCTTAAAGAAGCAAGTTATCACATAAATACATTTTTCATGGAATGAAATAGCATTTACTAAGAGATGGTCTAATCACAAGGCAACTTTAAGTAACAAAGATATCATGGTGCTTTTAAAAGTTTGGTTGCCTTTCTGGCATTTTGTCTTTCCACCAATCTTTCAGAAAGACACCTACTGTATTGAGAGAGGCTAGTATCCCTGGGCATTGATGGATTCCTAGTTTTATTAAATTTTTTCTTTAGACATTTGCTGTTAAAAAAGTAATCTAAATCTACCATATATCAATGGACATCTTCATAAAGCTATGACTTTAACATCTGTGACTTTTTCTTCCAAACTTTTGAGTGTAAGAAAATGAAGAATTTTTTTAAGTTGACAGGGCTTGTAATATGATATATAATTTAAGTGATCAATCAACACCTCAAATAAGGTTCAACATACAACTCTCTATTTCTTCATCATAGGCTGTATTTCACATTTATAGAATCCTTTGCAATTTGAGATCCTACCATACTAAGAAGTATAAACTAATTATACTTTGAACTTAAACACAATATTAATAATAAGGCTAGCCATCCCAACATAAAACAATGTAACACACACATACACTCACACCCACACACTCACACACCCACATCCACACACCCACCCACATCCACACACAAAACAACCCAGCACAAACCATGTGAAGGCAAAGAGGTTTCCATTGGTTTGTAGTTGGGGGCACTACTGTCCATCATACTGCCGGATTCAAGGTGCCAGGAGGTTAAAGAGGTAGTTGATCATCTGGCCTCTGCATCTGTCTGACCAGAAGCAGAAAGGGATGAGTGTTGGCCCTTAGCTTACTACCTCTGTTTTTATTCAGACAAAGATGATATACAGCCCGTGGAATGGTCTTATCTGTAGTCATGTCTAGTCTTCTTAGTGAACTCACTTTGCCACCTCCCCCAACCAGAAATGCTCAGAAACTTGTCTCCATGGCTGTTTAGACCCTGTTAGTTTAGCAATCATTATTGACTATCGCAGTGACCATGATTCCTCTGGGGCATTGAGATTTATCTTGAGTGAATAGTAGGTACAGTTCCCGTTTTGCTTCAGATGTCGGGCTCCTTACATGGTACCATTCAGATGGCTTTTTGACAATTTGGATATGGGTTCCCAGTATCTGAAACATTTAGCTATTTTGCTAAGCAAAATCACTAGCTTATTTGTAGCCAGCTATACCCTTTTGGTGGCAGTCTCCATACCTACTGGCAGCCATCACTATTCAGGTGGTCCATATCTATTGCCCTTTGAGTTTAAAGATGAACAATTGTTATGAGGAAATGAAAATAAACATAAAAGTTTGAGACATTTTAATTGTATGTAACAACATAATATGCATCTATATGATATAAAGTTTATAGTTTTTGCCATATCAGTTGTTTTAATAGTGACACAATGACTTGTCACACCTTTAGCATGGAAGACTGCCTAGGATGCTTTCCAAAAACATTTTAAAGATTTTTTTTCTCCAACAATTTTCTTAAAAGAAGAACAATTCATCATTGCACTTCATGATTATAATTTTTACAACATAATTGCACCTTCTATTGACAACTTCTCAGGCATTAACTAATTATGCCATTTAATAAAATTATAGTAATTGCATTTAAAAGATTATCCATGGAAGATGTAAAAGGACACTATTAGCTATTTTAGCATATTTTCATGTTTATGTTTTCAAACTTATAATTGAATTGTGCTACCAGACAGAACCATACAGTATATGGGTTGAAGTCACTTGGTATTTTAGAGCATGCTAATTTTGACTCATAAGCACCAGGTCTTTATTATCTAATCCTAGAGCAGGACACACTACTATGTTCACACAGTCATGCTAGACAGCAAGAGAATAATAAACTCCGTTCATGAGATTTTTGCACTAACCTCTACATTAGACCTCTGCAATACCTTTAACTGTTCTGATTGTTCTCTTGTGGTGAACTTTGAGCAGCTGTTTCTCTTTGAAGTAGAGGATAGCATCAGCGGTATATACAAGGACAAGGTGTGTGTGTGTGTGTGTGTGTGTGTGTGTGTGTGTGTATACATGTGGGGGTGACATGCACATGTGCGCGTTTGCGTATGCACACACACACACACACACACCCTCCTCTGAGCTTTGTATTTGAAGCCTTGCATCTTGCAGATCCCACTGAGCTCATACTACTTGTCTAGTCTTCAGGAATATGCTCTTTGAGCTTGAGTGTGGTTCTCATGTTAGAACCTTAAGCCTTAAGTAAAGATAAGGTGCTAACAGCCATATGACCCTTTTGTGTAGCTAATAATTAACTGTCCTCTTGACCATCATCCCCCCCTTTGCCATTATACCTCCTCCCCTTCCCATTACTGCTGATGGTCCAGTGAGTTTACTATAGTTACATACTGAGAAGCAAAAACGTACTTCTCATACTACATAGTCATCGGTTCAACAAAAGCCCCTCCCCTATTTTCCTTATCTTCCTGTGTGTCTCTTCTTCCTTACCTTTCCATATACTCTTCCTTTCCTGCCTTCCTGCTTCACCCTCACACCCTACCTCACTCCTCTGTTTCTTACTTTCTATTCCTATTGATGTGATAAAATACGCCTTAACAGATGCAGCAGATGGAAGGGTTCCTACTGACTCACAGTTGAAGGGTGCAGACCATTCTAGCATGGAAGTCAAGACATCAGGATCCTAAAGCAGTCACCTCATATCCCCAGTCAAAACAACAACAGCAACAACAACACGTTCAGCAGTGAATTCCTGTGCCCAGTTCTCTTTCTCACTTTTATAGATCAATATTCCACCAAGGGAATGGTGCTACCCACAGTGGATAGTTCTTCCCACTTCAATTAATACAATTAAAATAATCCTCCTAAGGCATACTCAAGGCCCAACTCCCAGGTGATTTTAGATTCAAGTTGGCAACCCTAAACCTCACACTTTGCCTTGCTGCTTGTATTCCTGTACCTTCCTTCTTCCCTGTATTTGAAAGCAAAAGGTACCGTTTTGACTATGACAATATTTAATGAAAAAGAATCTTTGAGAACCAATTTGGCTAAGAAGCATAGAACAATTTTTTTTAATGAGATGAGTCATGTGTAATGGTAGATGTTATTGCAAATACTAACGGGTATCAATGTTCTTGCAAAAGCCTTATTTACAGTGTTTCATTGTGGACTGTATGTTTTGAAGTAACAAATGCCAAGATCCATAGTGATCAGTTATTTCTCCACCGGTGAAATGCCAGATTAGATTATATTAAAGGCAGGTTTATTGGGACACTGCTCTCAGGTGAGTTCACTAGTCCCAAGAACCATGGCTAGGGTAGTTGCCATAGGGATCAAGGGGGTGGGAGAGAGGAAAAGTGCACATGCAGAGAAAGAAGAAAAGGGGTAAACAACAGAGAGAAAGAGAGAGAGAGAGAGAGAGAGAGAGAGAGAGAGAGAGAGAGAGAGAGAGATTGATTGAACACAAAATCGTCTGGATTATTTAGGGAAGCACCTATGGGAGAAGGGCAGCCTAGCCCCTGGAATGGAAAATTCAAGGGTAGGGGCAGGGTATGACAGATAGAGACTAAGGGATGCTGGGAGAAGCTATAGGCCAGGTCTGCTTTTACATGTAAAATATTACCTCAGTCCCTTGTCCCAAGGTCCAAAACCAAACACATGGTTTGTCCTATATTGAATGTTCAAAAGCTAACTGTTTCCACAGACTCAATAATATGCCTATAACCACCAAATCCCAAAGAATGAACTACCACCCACAAGGCTATGGTATCTTTTTTCATACTTACCTAGCTAAAGTTCTTCACATCAAAAGCAGGACACACATGTGTTTGCTACATTAAGGAATTATGCAGAATGACTGTATGCATCGTTATGGTAGGTCATGCTTCACAATGCCAAAGGTCTAGTCTTAAGTTCTTACTGCTGGTCACAGTGCTGGGTACACAGTAGGCATCTAAACCTTGCTTTCTGGAAGAAAGCTAGGATCCCTGGAAACCATCTGTGATGTCCCTTTAATCCAGTTTCTCCTCTGCAACTTCTGTGGTACAGAAAACCTGTGACTATCTGACAACTCTATTGTCATCTTGTCTGATGTACTTTTTTTTTTTTTCTGACCCTGCCTGTCCAGGGTAGTGCTAATTAGCAGCAAAATGGCCAAAAGGCAGCCTGCCATGGGGGCGTGGGGGGGGGGAGGTGGGGAGGGGGGAGGGAGGCTGGGTAAGGGAGGGAGGCAGGTCTTTAACTGGGAAGATAGTCCTTGAATCTTGTGGTATTTATTTATTCATTTACTTATTTTTAAAGAGCAAGCGTTTTCTTCCTCCTCTCCATCTGTTTCTTTAATGTGACACCTGGATGTGTAAACATTTGGAATGGTGCAAAAATGGAAAAGGATATCTAGAAATAGAGAGAGGGAAGGGAGTGGAGGAAAATAGCCACAACCATTCCCTGCATAGGTTTTGACCTGTTGAAGAACAGTGCCCAGTGCTTATATTTCTGGCTAATTTGATATTGCCTTTCTGTTGCAGTCTGAGCTTTGTTATTTGTTTCTAAGCTGTCATTTTTATTAGTCTCTCTGGCTGATCTTTTGGGGCTCCCGGCATCAGGTGGCATGTGCTCTCATTGTCTGGCTGGGCTCAGCAAACGGAAGGCCTTTCATGGCTGTGCGATGTGGGCGTGCTAGTCTGGGTAGCCTGTAATTAGACCCACCACAGGTGACAGTTACAAGAGAGCCCAGCAATCATTCTCGCTGCCTGATCTGATGTTTATGGAGAGCAACCTGCTTTGCGGTCTGGTTAGGGTTTTACTGCTGGGTTGCACTTCTGCCATTTGATTTATGCCCTTGCACGGTGTGTTTGGCTACCTCTCCCTAGATCTTGAGGTTATGTCATTAGCTTTTTAAAAGAACAGATCTTTGTGTGGTGTGTGTGTGTGTGTGTGTGTTTCACTGGCCTAACAGTTCATATCTCACTTATGAGAAAATACATATAAATACGTGAGAAAAATCCTAATCAAGTCCAATGTATAGTCTTCTTAGCCATTTTTTTCCCAGGGCTTATGCACTGTATCATTTTCCTGGAATTTTCAAACACCTTCAGTTCAGAATGAGTTTTCTATTTCAACCTAATTTTCTTAAAAATTCCGTATTTGCTAAGTGTCACGAAGGGTTCATTCTTATCAAAGAAATAAAGGGAGAAAAAAAAAAAAGACAACAAGGTGGACACATCCTGACACAACCAGGACTGAACGAGACACCCAGGGCTGCTGTTTGCATCTGGAAAAAAAATATGGAGCTGAATAACAGGAAAGCTGGAGGGATGTTTGTGTTGCACAGAGGGGTCGCAACAAGGCCTCCCTTAGACTTTCCAGAGACAGTATAACTGTTTACTCCCCAACCCCTGAAACTTCAGCCCTACACCATTTTTACAAAGTGTGACTTTTATTGGCTTTTGCTTTGTTATTATGGTTTTTCGTTCCTGTGGATGAATTGCATCTACACAGCAGCCACAGATTCTGAAGTTTTTGACAACATAACATTTTCCCCGCAAACATCCTATTGGCAACGAGTTTGTCAGTCCGTGGAGTTGCTCCTAGGAAAGACAATGCTCCTAGGAACATAAATCTGAACCATGGCTTGTGTGCATTTGGCTGACCCCCTGGTAAGGCCAGTGGATCTCTACCATAACATGAGTGTGGCTATGAAGATGGCGAGGGTGATGGCAGTCAATACAGTAGCCTGGATCCTTGTGTTTCAAAGGGATCGGCCTTAAAAACCTGTTCTTCAATCATTGATCTATGATAGTGATTTCTGAAAAATACTTTAGAATGTCTTCTATTTTTAAAGCAGCAGAATACTAAATCTGTGTTTGCTAATAGCAGTATTGCCCTGAATGGATCTAGGTACAGCACTCAAAAATGTTTTGTAAACTATTCCCAAACATGAGCTGTTTTTTTCTGGGAAACAAATATAGCCTCTCTTTGTAAGCAAACTTCTATATGCAGTCTACCACCCCCTATTCTATTTTGCAAGATAGGAGGATAAAACATATGTTCTGTTGTTTAAAAGTAGCTGCTGAAGTTCTCGCTCACCAAGTCTTTGCTAGGATGTTTAACTTTGCATTTTATTGTGGTTTTATTGTGGTTTTATCGTGGTTTTTAAAACATTTTCAAAGATGTATGTGCTACCAAAGTACACTATTTATTTATGGTCATTTAACTACAATCCCCTCCACATAAGCACAGAAAGAGTCAAGTTGGAGGAAATGGGAAATAAAATAAAGAAGAATGAACCAATAGCTTGATGCTTGTCTGCATTGCCTAGAGTCCTGCAGGTGGCGACAGAAACCCACAAATGAGGAAAATCCCAAGGTACTTTTCTGACTACGTGAGGATTTTAATTCCAGCAATTTATTTTTAATTTGATACAATAATCTGTAAACAGAAATTATTACATCCACTTAAAAAATTTAATTTCCATGTTGTGTAATTTTCTGCTCTGTTTTTGTAATCATTTTCTCTCACATTATATAGCCTGTTTATCTCCATGAAGAAGGGATAAAATCTAGATTATTGTCAGGTTAGGCCAGATCTCTGTGTCAATTAGATACCTCCCACAATGGTATTGTGTTTTATTCTTACATAACTTGTAGGTAAAGTTACAGACTATTGGTTGCTTGGAAATTTTTCTGGGTCTGTGACTGTGTGTATATACGCATACAAAGACACACATTCAAGCTATAATATTATACCCAGTGGCATCAAAAGGCCTTGTCTTTCTTGGCGACTTAAGGTTAGCGTTAATGTGCTCAGAATCATGTATTTTTTAAAAACGATATTATCCAATGCTAAAAACACAGCATTAAACAATTGTCCTCAATTTGAAAATGCATAGCAGATATGGTAACATTTCTGTTGGTTTCATTGTTTCTTTTTGGACATTAGGAAATTTAAAGGCAAAGTTAATGACTTAAAGAGTTGAGATTTCTTTCTCTAATGCTACTTAAGGTTCAAAAGTTCTTAAACTGCAATTTTTGTAAGGACATGTATTCATTTGCAATTTTTTTAGGTTTCAGCTTGAACACACTGACTCTAGAGTGATTCGCTTAAGCACACAGCTAATTTCGGTTCTCCTATTTTCTTTTAGCCTCATTTTTTAAAAAAAGCCTTGCAGTGCACATTTTCTAAGGGAACTGCCATGATTCTAAGGAAATGTAATTATTTTGGTTTAAGTGCTTTAGGCTTTAGAAGTTGAGTGTCATCAGTGGACAACTGTGACGGTCCTGGGGAAATTATCTCAATTTCTGTCATTGTCTTTCTAGTGAACTGTCTGCTAAGTCATATGATAAAGTTCAAAATCCAGTAAGATCTTGTCTACTATTTTTTTAGATCCAGACCATCTTGTAGTAGAAAATAGGGAGAAAAGGCGAGAGAGAGAGAGAGAGAGAGAGA
>NC_034590.1:43991073-43996989 GCF_900095145.1 Mus pahari | reverse complement strand
AGAGAGAGAGAGAGAGAGAGAGAGAGAGAGAGAGAGAGAGAGAGAGAGAGAGAGAAAAGAGAAAGTGGTCTTCTTACATTCTGCTTCAATTGCTCTTTCAATAACTCATGAGGGAGACCAGTAGAAGGCAAGTCCGCAAGTCCGACCCCCTGAAAACCTATTTTGCAGCCTTCATAGGAAGAATATTCAGTTCTCGGCTCTGTTAGCAGCTGACCAGAATCTAATCCATTAAAAATATATCGTGGTAAGCAGTTCTCAAAAATGTTTATGTGAGATTAACAGTCAGAGAGGACGTGCTCACCAGGAAATAGGCTACTGCTTGGCCAGTTGTCCTGCAGAGAAGCCTGAAGGACAGAAGGAAATTTAAAAGCCTGCAGTGTAAGGACTATATTTGATCCCCCTCTGTCTTTTGCATATAACTGCATTGTTCATCACTCACATGTGGTTTTCTTCAAGAGATCTATTTTGAAGTTAATTTTAAGAGCAAAAGCCTGGCATGTTTTGTGGGGGATAAAGCCATCTCTGTCCCATGACCATCAAATGAACTATGCCTATCTTAATGTAACTCATTTCCTTTACAGACCTAGCTTCATAGTCTAGGAAAAGATGAGGGTGCAGATTTTTGCTACAGATTGTGGTGGCAATCCAGCTTTCTGCTTGAAGTCCAGCCTCTGCAGTGGACACGGGTGCCCATGAAGAATGCCTTGGAGGTGGATGCTACCTATAGTATCAGGGGCCCCGAATGACTAAGAGATCAAATACACTGGCTAAAAAGCCTTAGGGAAGCATTATGTGTCTGTGGTCTGATCTATTGTCTGCAAGGTCGAGGAGTGTTAATGCACTCTGCAAAGATTACACTCCCTCTCTAATTGCTCACATACTTCCTTAAAGGATTTAAGCAGTCAGGAGAGGTGACTCAACTTGGCAGGTTTTTTTTTTTTTTTTTTTTTTTTTTTGTCTTCTGCTACAGTTGAAGTGTATTCTGTCTTCCCACTTAGACCACTAGATCAAGTATCCTCACTAGGCTGGAAAGTGCACATTCCCAATGAGGGATGAAAGTAACCAGAGATGATAATTTCAACACAGTTCCTACTTGCTCTTTAAATACCCTGGAGTGTTCCCTGTAAGGACAGCACCACTGTGCCCCATGGGGCACAAAAAAGGGCCCAAAGGTCTCCATTAAATTTTGGCCCAATGTTTTTTCATCATCTTGTCTCAGTGCTGGGATGCTGTGTGGCATTTTATATATTAGGGTTCGATCAGTAGGTGAGTTAAACATGTGATTTTTTTTCCATCTCTGAATTTCCTCCTCTACCAATACACACACACACACACACACACACACACACACACACTCACACATGCACACACACTCATACCGACACACAGACACACTCACATCCTCAAACACACACATGCATATACATGCACCCTCATAATACTTACACTCTTTTGCACATGCACACACAGGGACACACACAGAAACACACATTCTAAAATGTTTACAAGACTTATCCACAGATAGGGCTCGATAGCTTTGCCCGGGCTTTCATTGCAAACTTCAATAACATGCAAGCACATCTCTACAAAGCTTTGGAAGTGTATTTACTAAGTTTTATATAGGAGCCCATGAAACAATATGATCTTTCCAGAATGATACAAAAACAAACAAACAAACCTAAAATGAAGGCGTGACAGACTCATTCACATGGTGGTGTAGGGAATACTGGTTGTCTGTGTGTTTGGTGGAGTGGAGTACAGTGCAGTCTGTTACTTTTGTAATTAGCATGACTATAGCAGTGGGGGGGACAGGTCTGCACCCCTCTCTGGATGTTCTCTCCCCACTAGACACCACTGCATTACTGAGAGGTACGGATCCATCTTAGATCCATCCTAACTGTGAATACAGATTGCGTATGTGGCCTGGAGCCCACAGTATAATGTTTATGTGGTGTGTGAAAGAGACCCGGGAGGATTCCCTACGATTCACGATGGTCCTGAGTGATGGGTGTGGAGGAACATTTTTAAAAAGAAATCCTTGTTTGTCCCTTGGGATTTTTCACACGTCTTAGCCGACAACACGGTATTTTACTTGTCCCATATAAAGCTGTCAGTGTGTGCGTTATATGTGTGTCTTCAAGACGCTAAGCAGACGATGGGAACAATCGCTGGAGGGAGAAAAACACATTTGAATGAGAATCTGCAGAGGGGACGCTTCGCTTCTCGGATCCCTGGCCCCTGCTTCCACGCCGAGGACTTCTTCTCACACGTTTTTTTCTTTCTGCATGTTATCTCACACCATTGGTAGATTGCACTGAATGTTTCATCTGTATATAAAAATTAAAAATTCAAACAAAAATCTGGCCCACATGAAGAACAGGCCCTTTGGGCATATGGTTCATTATGCATATTCGTTTAATTACTAAAACACTTGTGATGGCTTTTCTGCCCTTGCTTTCAACTTCCAAAGTTGGAGCTCTTCTATTGCTCAGAAAATGCAGTGCAGAATTCTGTTTTGAAGTGGGTGTGTGTGTGTGTAAGTGGGGGGAGGGTAAAATAAAACCCTTTGAAGAAATGATGTAGTTCACTCGGAAGAGGAAGGTTTCTTGATATGAAGCTGATGGGCGCTGACATCCCTGCCTCCTCTTGCTTCTCAAGCACTTTCCTCTCTCCCCTGCAGTACCAATACAGGGAGGGCCCCTACCCTACCCCAACCCAGGACTGCTCTTACAGTATTTAGTTCATATATATGCAAACTGGGAGGTAAGGTGAGACTAAGGATGTAGGTTTCCAGTATGTTCCAAGAAACTCAGGGATGGGATGGCGGAGCTGTCTGCATTTTATTGGTTAGAAGGTGGCTGCTATGAAAATGTGGCTTTAATTGATTTTTCAGGGCAAACAGGTGGTGATGGTTTAGACATTCCCTGGTCTCCGTGCCACTCCTAATTTGAGGCCATACATAGAATAGCTTTATTAAAATAAACAATCTCCTGGCCCTGCTGTTACTTAGGCATCTGCCTCTTGGTTTTTAGAGACCCTCTGGAAATATTTTCATTTTGTGACCCTTTCAAAAGTTTTGGTTTCTAAGCTAATTGAAAAGGGACTTTATTTTCTATTCTTACAATTAAACATAGTACTTTTTCCTTCTTTAGTGTAACACATTAGATAGTATTCAGAAGATGTATAAATAGGATCATTGTTGTCTCTGTAGGTTTAAGCAAAGGCACATTGTATTTACATGATGCAACAGACGTTCAACATGCTAGGTCACAAGGTGAATATTCTGTTTGACTTTGACTTGAAATTTTATTTTAGTGGAAAAATACTTTTGGGTTGAATACACACAGGGGTATGAGAACTGTGTTGTAAGACCTTTTGGATTTCTTCCTGATTTACAAGGATATCTCTACCTTAGGAATTTTCCTGAGCTCCTGTTGATGAAAAGAGATTCAAAATGTCTCAATGTACCTGCCTGAGAAAGGTGATTGCAAATCTTGACAGCGTCTTTGCCTTCATTGGCAGGCATGGGTGACTCTGATGGGAAGCACAAGTTTGCTGTTCAATTAAGCAAATCAGTACTCTAAAAGAGGCCCTCCAACACATACTTGGTGGGATCCCTACAGGAATTCTACTTTGTTATAAACAACATCTCTAATTTCTCACTCTGGGAGAGGTTCTAGGAGTTAGAACACCCGAGGTTGCTTTCAGCAGCATGAACTTATCCTGAGCAGGTTTGGAATGAATGCCCCACAGTACCGAAGCTTTCAGTCCCAGAAACAAAGGCGCAAGTACAGATGACTCAAATGCAAATAACTCAATAGAGGGGACCCATTTGCTCTAGTGTTATATTGCTGCTAATCAACTCCACTTAGTTCATATTAGACACCCCCACTTATATTGCTGCTAATCAACTCCACTTAGTTCATATTAGACACCCCCACGCCTCGTTTTTATTCTCATTGTCATATGAATACAAAGAACTGTTAATGGTTGAACTTTAGTCAAGAGTTACTGCGTGCTGCTCTCTGACACTGGACAGAGAGCTCCTTTCACAGCAAACCTTGCTGGAGTCTGGTTAGAGTATGCCTCTTTCATCCTCAAGTATGGAGGATCCCAAACAGTCCATAATAATACTTCAGAAAGGAGTTGAGACCCTCACCAGTTCATGCAATAAAACTATTGGTTTTTTTTTTTCTTTTCTTAACCTTTTCAGATACTCAGCTTTATAGAAGAATAAATAGAGATGTAATTTTTTTCTTTTCTTAACCTCTTCAGATACTCAGCTTTATAGAAGAATAAATAGAGATGTAAGAATTTCTGGCCCCCTTCTTTGATGAGAGTGGAGAACTTGCTGCTAATGATGGAAAATGTATTTCCCCAAATCAGGCTTTCATCTGTTCACTCACAGGCTTTGACACAAATGTATAATGAGAAATTTATTGTCTGATTGTAGCCCTTACATTATGATGATTACAGGGGAAAAGCCAACAGTTACTGTTCATTAGATGCATCTTTTCTTTCATTCAGTTGAGTGCTTTGTACTTTATAAGCGTGTTGCCCATCCTGTATGCACAGTGTGGAGATTGTTTTCGGTCTTGGGTGACATGGAAAAAAAAAATCAAGAAATGTAAAGTACATTAGGACCATAAACGATATGCAGACATCAAAGTGATGTTATTTTCAGAGAAGGAACATGGGAAGACTATGAGAAATGAGCCGGGTGTGGTGGCATGTTCCTGTAAGCCAGCATGTGGAAAGTGCATGGATGATGTGAATAGGTGATTAACTCTGAGTCACCAGTAGTACACTGGTGTTGCATTAGGAAAGAAATCAAAACATTTCCCCTCGGAGTCATTTAACCAAGGGAGAGTCCAGATCTGAATTCTACTTCATACTTCCTGTGTCTGCTGTCCTCTATCCTGTTAAATCTGAATTTATAGCTGTATCCATGTCTTTGTCTATCCCTATGGGTCTGTCTTAAATGGAATACTTTACTGAAATCTTGAACAGAGATAAATAAATGAATAAATAAGGGATGAAATCAACTAACTTCAACTGGTCCCATCTGACCTAGATAACAAGTGTCAGTGTTTATCAACCAATATCAATAAATGGTTGCTTTAAACTTCCTTGGTAGGAAGTTTCTTTCAACCTCTGTATTTGAAACTTTGAGTAAATGATACACATATATCGACTGGGTCAGGGGCACAGGAAATCCCTAATGTAAGATTGCAGTTATACATTAGCTTAGGTTGTAAAAGCTGATCACGTAGAAATCCAAGGTAAGTAAGGTTGATTGTTGAATTGTTCCCTCAAAGGCAAGTTAAACAAGCAGGCTGAGTCAAAGGAGGAGAGCAGTTTTAAGCCTAAGTGACTTTAAAGTGTACTGTTAACTTTGACTGTATGATCCAACTCAAGTTGTAGTCTCTTAGAATGTAAGAGCTATTGTCAGAATTCTGCATCTCCACAGGCAGGCAGAGACATACTACTGATGATTTGAGGCTAGCTGGGTCTGTATGGTGAAGTGCTAATCTAGGTAGGGTAACACAGGCCAGCCTTAGTATAGAAATGGCCGAGCCAGGTGTGGTGGCGCATGCCTTTAATCCCAGCACTCGGGAGGTAGAGGCAGGTGGATTTCTGAGTTCGAGGCCAGCCTGGTCTACAAAGTGAGTTTCAGGACAGCCAGGGCTATACAGAGAAACCCTGTCTCGAAAAACTAAAAAAAAAAAAAAAAGGCCACTCAATGTCATGAATAAGGGGAAGGTTTTTGTTTTTTGTTTTTTTGAAATTGTAGGGGGGTTGTGCAGAAGGCAGAGAAAGAGAGAAAGACGGGGAGGGAGAGACATCATAGCCACAGGCATCTGGAAAGGTTCAGAGTAGAGCGAGAAGGATGACTGAACATGACCAGCAGACTGG
>NC_034590.1:43985273-43988204 GCF_900095145.1 Mus pahari | reverse complement strand
CTCCTCCTTTCTCCTCCTTCCTCCTCCTTTCTCCTCCTTCTCCTTCCTCCTCCTTCCTCCTTCTTCCTCCTTCCTCCTCCTTCTTCCTCTTTCTTCCTTCTCCCCCTCCTTCTCTTCCTCCTCCTCTCTTCTACCTTCTTTTACTTCTTATTCATCATTGTCTATATATTATAACATATCTATATCATATATAATGTTTTGTGATTTATATTATATACATTACATTAATGGTATATAAGTCAGATGATAAAAGCTCCAAGTAAATGCCATGAGGATGGTTATTTCTGATTCAAGAATTTTTATTTTTATTTTTTTTGTTATTGTGTGTGTATGTAATGGAGGAGAGTGTGCATGACACAGCATGCATGTGAAGGTGAGAGGATAGTATTATGAAGTTGTTTCTCTCATTCAATCTTTGTGTGTGTTCCAAAGATGACACTTGTATCATTAAGTTTCATAACAAGTGGCCTGCTGATCCATCTTTCTGGCCCAAGGATGCATTTTGTGTTTGTATCAATATTTCTCCCCGTTTATTCATTTATGTCCAAATCAATGCTATCCATTGCAAGTACCTAGCTGATCATAGCGGAGAGAATAATGCACAATAAATTTATGCAGGAGGTAGACTTGTACAAGCAGGCTGGGTTAGTATACAGCACTCAAGCTCGGGTGAGAGAAAGACACTGTGGAAGTAAAGAAACACATCTGAATCTGAGGTGCTTGCTTTTAAAATCCAGAGAAGAGCATGTTAATGAGCAAAGTCCTAACTGGCTATGTTTCAGATCTTGCAGCTCACAGCCATATAGTCTGGTGAAGAGCCTGGAATGTGTACTGGGAATTGGCTGATAAAATATATTCAAGTGTAAACTGGCTCACCCTGCTCTGCTAAGCTATAAAGTCTACAAGTCTTTAGTATGCCAAGGAGCAGGAGAGCATTTTTTTTTTTAACCAGGGATAGAACATTATAAGACCTGCTAGAGTTTTTTATTTTATTTTTTCTGCTTTGTTGGGAATGTTGGTATATACAACATGTTTTTACCTCACACAAAACTTTGAAAACTGTATCACTATTATAAGTTTTGTTTTATGTTTATGGGTGTTTTGTCTACATAAGTAAGTGTATATTTATCATTTGTATACCTGGTAACCTTAGAGTCTAGAAGGAGGTGTTAGGTTTCTTTGAACTAGAGTTACAGATGGGTGTGAACCATGTTGTGGGTACTGGGAAATGAACCTAGGTTCTCTCCAAGAGCATCCAGCCCTCTTAACTGCTAAGCCATCTCTCCAGCTCTAATATTGTTATCTTGAGAATGACTTTGGGGGCTGGAGACATAGTACAGACATTTTATCCTAGAAAAAATACTTATTTTTCTCTTCATATTCACCAGTGCAGTATTTTTGAGTGTTATTCAGAAACTCTTTTTCCTAGTTTTTGGATATTCACTACTTTGTAATCTATTGTCAGTTGTCAGAAATAATGAGAAGACAATGTCAAGGGAGGAGCTGTAAAATGATTTAGCGGAATAGCCATGCCATTAGACGTAATGTCTCACGATAGATACTTAGAAGTAACCTTCTGGAGTTTGTATAAACTATTAAGGTGGTCGGTAGCCTTGGTGGTTGGGCAGATGATTACTGAACTTGTTGCAAATTATTTTCTGTGGAACCATGTAGACATAGGCAGATTTGATTGTTGGAAACTTCCTGATGCAATACAATGTCCTCGTGACATCCCTAAGGAAACAGCATCCAGCAGAGGCTAGTGTGGGAGATTTAATCATGCCTCATGTTCATTCTAGAAAGTTCATCATAAATAACTTAGAGATACTAAGTCCTGAACGTATTTCAATCTTTATGATTTTTCCCCAGAGTAATTTTGTTTCATTGTAGTCTCATTTTCTACATATGTATGTATACATACACATATGTATATATGTATATACATATACATAGATAATAGACATGTCAATTTTATATAAGTAGATGAATTAATTTATCAACATTTATTTATTGTATATTGTAGTGTATAAATGTGTGTGTATGTGTGGATATGTGTGTGGAAATGTACATGACATAGCCTATATTTGCAGATCAGAGCTCATAAATGTTGCCTTTCTTCTTTCTTCATGTAGCTCCCATGCATTGAATTCAGGTTATCAGGCTGGTGGCAACATCTTTAGTACTGAGCCATGTCTCTGGATGCAAATTAAATGTAAAGCAGAAATTATTTCTGGTAAAAAACAATTGAGGGGATTTCTTAGACATGGTTCAGAGCTCATCACATCTTCAGTTTGTATAATGAAAGTGGGATGTGCATAGTAGATTTGTTTTCCTGGTGTCATAAACTAAACTCCAAGTAACAGTAATGGTGCTTGTATCATATATATTGTTGTGTGTGCTGGGTTATGTTTATTGATGTACAAATGTAGACCCATTCCCATGTTTTGGGGATAAAGCCTACATGGCCATGGTGGATAATCACTTTGATGTGTTCTTAGATTCTATTTTCAAGTCTTTTGTTGTGAATTTTTATATGTCTGTTCATAGGGGAGACTGATTTGTGACTTTCTGTGTTGGATCTTTGTGTAATTAAGGTATCTAAGTAATTATGACCTTATTAAAAAAATAGGAAACTTTCATTTATTTATTTTTGCAGAATAATTTGAGAAATATTGGCATTAATTCTTTTTTGAAGGTCTAGCTGACTTCTGAGCTGGACCCATCTGGTCTTCACTTTTTTTTTTTTTTAATGGTGGTGGTAGGGCTGGTTAAGAGACTTTTAATTACTGCTTCTATTTCACTAGGGGTCATGGGTCTGTTTAAGTTGCTTAACTGACCTTGATTTAACTTTGGTAAGTAGTATATATCAAGAAGTGTATCCATTTCATTTTGGCTTTCCAGATTGGTGGTGGAGTTTGTGTGTGTGTGTGT
>NC_034590.1:43952743-43985128 GCF_900095145.1 Mus pahari | reverse complement strand
ATATATATATATAGAGAGAGAGAGAGAGAGAGAGAGAGAGAGAGAGAGAGAGAGAGATTGTTAAAGTACACCCTCATGATTCTCAGAATTTCCTTGGTTTCTGTTGTGATGTTCTTCTTTTATCTGTAATTTTATTAATTTAGACATTTTCTCTCTGTCTTTTAGTTAATTTGGCTAAGGATTTATCAGTCTTATTGATTTTTTTTTTCAAGGAACCAACTCTTTGTTCCATTGATTCTTTGTTGTTTTTCTATTTTATTGATTTTAGACTTGAGTTTGATTACTTCTTGCTGTCCAATAATGTGTTTTATTTCTTCATGTTCTGGCTTTTAAGTGTGTTCCTAAATTACTAGCATGATAATCTCTCTAATTGTTTGATGTACACATTTAGAACTATGAACTTGCCTCTTAGAACCACCTTCATTGGGTCCATAGGCTTAGATATGTTTTGTTTTAATTTCCATTTGATTCTAATATGTTTATACTTTCTGTTCTTATTTCTGTCTTGATATTTTTCATTCAATAGTGAGTTACTCAGTTTCTATGAGTTTGTAAGCGTTCTGCTGTTTTTGTTGTTGGACATCAAACTGTAATCCATGGTGGACCGACAGCGACTGCTTTCAATTTTCTTATATCTGTTAAGACTTGCTTTGGGTTAATTTTAGAGAAAGTTAAGTGAGATGCTGAGAAGAATATATATATATATATATATATATATATATATATGTTTTTTTTCGAGACAGGTTTTCTCTGTATAGCCCTGGCTGTCCTGGAACTCACTTTGTAGGCCTTGAACTCAGAAATAAAAAGGTATATTCTTTTGTGTTTAGATGGAATGTTCTCTAAATATTTGTGATGTCCATTTGACTTATGATGTTATTTAACTCTATTATTTCTCTGACAGTTTTATTCTGAATGACCTGTCTGTTGGTATTGAAGTCACTCACTATCGCTGTGTGTGGGTTAATATGTGGTTTTTTGTTGTAGTTTTTCATTTATAGAAGCAGGTGTCCTTATGATTAGTACATAAATGCTTAGAATTGCAATATCCCCTTGGGAGATTTTTCTATAATGTGTATTTAGTGTCCTTCCTCATGTTTTCTAGTTCATTTGGCCTGAAACCTATTTTGCCCCATATTAAAATGCCTACACCTGATTGGTTCTTGAGTCCACTTGCTTGGAATATCATTTTTTTTTCCTTCCTTTTACTATGGTATTATGTCTATCCTTGATGTTAAGTTATGCTTACTGAATGCAACAGAAGAATGGCTCCTATTTTCAAATCTAATCTGCTGGTCGGCATTTTCATTTAATTTGAGGAATTGAGAACATTAATATTGAGAGTTATCCACAAGCAGTGTTAATTGATTCCTTTTATTTTGTTGTTATGGTGTGAGTTTCCTCCTTTTTTTATTTACTGGTCTTTATTAATCCCTTTTGCTTCCTTGGGTGTGGTTAACCTCTGCAGGTTGAAGTTTTTCTTGCAGGACTTCTGTAGAGCTGGGTTGTAGATAGATACTCCCTAAATTTGGCCTTAGTGCTCTGAACTAGAATCTGTAGTTTCTTAAGAGTTTATAGAACATCTGCCCAGGCCCTTCTGGCTTATAGTTTCCACTTGAAAAATCAGGTATTATGGCACCACCTTTCGATGTTACTTGCTCTTTTCCTCTTGCACCTTTTAATATATTTTTTTTTTATGTTTGGTGTTTTGATTATTATGTGTCATGGAGACTTTTTTTTCTGGCCACATCTATCTGATCTTCTGTATTCATCTTGTAAATTGATAGGCATCTCCTTCTTAAGTTTAGGGATATTCTATTTTATGACTTTGTGGAAAATGTTCTCGGTGCACTTGACCTGGATTCTCATATTTTCTCTCTCTTGCTTCTCTTCAGCTCTCGCTCCGAAGAGAGAGCTCTCTCTCTGTCTCCCTCTCCTTCCCTCCCCCCTTGCAAACTTTAACTTTCTTCCACTGAGGTTTCCATTTCTTCTGTGTTGTCTTCCATGGCTGATGCTCTCTCTTCCATGTTTTGCACTCTGTTGGTGAGGCTAACTTTAGTTAGGCTTCCTAAAGTTTTCGCTTCCAGTTTTATCTTGCTTTGGTTTTTTTTGTTTTTTTGTTTGTTTGTTTGTTTTGGTTTTTTGGTTTTTTTTTTTTTTTTGATGATTCTGTTTCTACTTTCATGTCCTCCAATGTTTTCATTATTTCATCTCACAGTTTGTGTTTTCACAGACTTCCTTAATGGATTTATTTATAACCTCTTTAAGGTCCATGAACATTCATACTTGAAATTTTGAAGTGTCTATCCTGTGCTTCAGGTATATTGCATTTCTAAGGGCCTACTCTAGTAGGGTTGCTGTGTTCTGGTGGAAAAATATCATCTTGGCTGTTAGTGTTGGTGTTTTTTAAGCTTCTGGGGATGGGTGATTAAGGTGATTTTAGGTGTTGATATTTGGTCTTGTCTTTGTGGCATGAGTGTTCTGTTCCTTGGTTTCTGTTGGCCTTTCTCGTTCTTAGAGGCCATGGGTTGTATGGTAGAGGGTGCTTCTGAAGGCTGGTGGGTAGAAGAGAGGAATAGAGGTAGGCTGTGAGAAATGGCTGAGTGGAACTTCAGGAAAGAGCTAAGGCGATCCTGTCCACAGCAAGATGCTGGGTCCCCAGGGAGCTAGAGGTATGCTGGGAAAAGGGAATCCTGCAAGTAGATTGAAATAAAGGAAAACATAATCCATCCGGTAAAGACAGGGATAAAAGGGTTAGGGGGACCCTGGTTCTGAACTAAGAATTGGAGTCTCCAGTGAAGGGAGCAGGGGTGCCTATAATCAGATTGTTAGCAGGCTGGGAGTGTGAATGGAGAGATTATGATGGAGGAGAGAAAGAATAGAGTGAATCACTTACCCAAATGCCTGCCAGGTGTGGCCACTGGGAGTCCAAGGCAGAAAGTGTTTCTAGGTATCTGGTGTTGACAAAATAGAATCAAGAAGGGCTAGAAAAGCTGAGATGATTCCAGGAAAGCAGGCAAGCTGGTTCCATACAACAATTAGGTTGAATCCCCAGGAATGGGTGGAAGGAGAAAGAGTGTAGAGAATATAATGGAAGAAGGGAAGGAAAGTAAAAACCATCTGAGTCCAAGCCTGGTGTGGCTATTGGGCATTCCAAATAGCGAGAATTTCTAGATATTGTCCTCTGACACAAAGGGATGTAAAGAGGAGGAAAAGCTGGATCCACCTTGGAACTGGGTGAAGACCATTGGAAGTAGAGGTAGGCTAGAAGGGGAAGCTCCTATGATAACTTTGCTGAAGGGCTAGAATAAGATTCAAGCTGTGTCTCATGGTCAAACCCTTGTAAGAATAAGTAAGTATAATATTTAAAAGTTTTTGTTGGTTTCTCTTACTAGATTGGTGAAATTCTTCTTGTGCATAATTTGTAAGGATAGATAAAAATTACATTTTTTCAAATGCTTTGTTTTATTTATTAAAATAATATCTTTCTTCTTTTGTTCTATCAAAATGGTAATTTACATTGTGTTTTGTATATTAAACTATATTTTTCTTGTTCTTTTTTTTTTTGTACCTATCCCACTTAGTCTTGATGTTAGTGTCTTTTTCATATGATTTCCCATATATCTCTTGATATTATATGCTAAGGGTGGGAGATTTTGTATATACATCAGGTTGGCCATTTGATTGTGATTTTTTTTTTTTTGGTAAGAATTTTGTCAGGATTTGTTATCACAGGAATAACAACTTCATACAACAACGTCTGCAGGTTTCCTTGTACTCTAATAATTCTTCTTTCAATGTTTAGAAAAAATTCAAGCGACACCATTTGTACTTCAGATTTTCTCAGTGGAGATTTCTTTATTTAATCATCAAGCGAATTTATTTTTCAGTTCTGTTAATCTTTATTTTGCTATAAATTTTTCCTTTATTTAAGCTATTGATTTTTCCCATAGAGTTTTTTCTTATCTCTGCCATTTATGTTTATAATGATTAATACATTAACACTTAGTGCAATTATTGTATTTTGGATTTCAATGAGTATTTCATAGTGCCATTATTGTATTTTGAATTTAAATGAGTATTTTATTTTCCCCATTTTTGTGTGGTTTCTCTTTTATTTTACGTTTCTTTTCTTTAAATTTACATTTAAATAACATGCTAGAAATCAATTTGTATTTGTGAGGATGCTTTTCCCCTTAACCCTTGATAGTCAGCTTTGAATCAATATCCATCACCTCCCAACATGATACATATAAACACTGTTTCTTGTCTCTTGATTTGCATATCCTCCTTTTAAATTAAATTTTCATGTTTTCTATCTAATACATTATAAACTCCATGAGATATTGTTAAGTGCCTTTGAAGAGACATATGTATCTTAAAATGCTGCTTTACTTTAGAATGTAAGCACATATTACCAGTGCCACCACTGTAACTGCAATAATTCGTGGGTCAAAAAACAGAAAATACACAAAGGACCCAAAGAATACTCAGTTCTGAAAGAAAAATATCATTATTAGAGTTTATTTGTTATATACGTACATAATTGATATACTCATTATATGTAATTTATATATCCAATTATATAAAATTATCCAATATATAATGTATATATAACTTGCATCAATAGATAGATAGATAGATAGATAGATAGATAAATGATAGATGGATATCCAAAGAAAACTCTGTATTGGAAAATGAAATAAATGCATATGGAAGGAAGAATGGTTCTTTGATCTATATGAAGTCGTGCCTTATACACAGAGATGTGCAAACACACACCTATAGTCACATGTTTTAAAATTCTGTTTTGAGGAATAATTTTCTTACAACTATTTTCTGCTGAAGTGGCTTATGAAATTTCATGAGCATGTTTGAGATGGAAGTGACCATGTAGAAATAAAAAAAAAAGTCCATTGATATATAAATTTAGTTGCTAAAAGTGGCTATAGGGGAATTTTTAAATTGACTACTTGTTTCTAACTATAAAACGTCAAGATAGTAAAGATCATATACATGCAACTATCACTGAAAAGAAAAATAGACTCATCATTTCAGGGTAAAAGAGGATCCCTGCAGTGAGACATGGAATGCTGAAGGTACAGGCCCTGAGGTTACAACCGTAATCTCAATCAAAGTTTGCATAGTTAAAATTATGTAACACATTCACTGAGGACAGCCATTTGAATGGGGAGCTATAATGGGTAAAATTAATGTTCTCATTTTAGGCATAAAGGGAATATAAGATTTTTTTTATTGAATAAAATGTTGTCATATCTCACAGGTTTTTAATTTATATTACTTGGATAATATCTGTGTATTTTCTAATGAGGACCCAAAGGGTCCTCATTTGAGAACAACTTTCCATTTTTAAGAGAAAATTGCTTTGGGGATACGTGGAATATACCACAGGGAAGAGCTACCCAAAGTGTCTTATTTTTGAAAAAGATAGTCACAGAAGAATGACAAGAGAAAATCTCAACTTTTGGGGGGGGGGGTGGTCTATGTATTTTTGTCATCTTAAAACATATGAGCATATAGACTGTAACAGATGTCTTAAAGTGTTGAAGAATGCTTATGTGATGTCACAATGACACTAATTCCATAATTTGAAAATAACAGAAAAATCAAACTATATTTCATTGGAATCAATTTGAAACTGTTTTTGTTGTTCTTAGTGAATTCAGTATAACAATATATATTAAGAGACTGTTGGACCTCAGTAAAAGGGTTTTCCCAAGAAATAAAAGATTGTTTCAATCTTTTGTTTATGTAAATATATCCTATTAATGTATTAAAATGAGAATAAAATCTTTCTTAAGAAAATGGCAAAACAAATGAAAACAAATAAACGAAAATGGTTGACCAGCCACCATCCATTACTGATTTAATAAATAATACTCATTAAAAAATAACCCTTAGCTGGGTAGTGGTGGCGCACACCTTTAATCCCAGCAGTTGGGAAGCAGAGGCAGGCAGATTTCTGAGTTCAAGGCCAGCCTGGTCTACAGAGTGAGTTCCAGGACAGCCAGGGCTACACAGAGAAACCCTATCTTGAAAAACTAAAAACAAGACAAAACAAAACAAAACAAATAACCCTTATTAGAATGAATGGACATCTTACTGTTTAAAATGTTTCATTAAATTTAAAATAGCTACAAAAAAGTACCTTTAAAATATTTGATGGATATCAGCGGTAATAAGGTGAATATATGAATGTATTTTCTCATATTAAAACTGAATGTATTTCTATATATTCTTAATATAATATGATTTATATAGTGGAAACTAAAAGCCAATATCATGCTTAGTGATAGAAAATTAGAAAACCAGAACAATTTTTATTGAAGTTTGGAATTAGGCAATAATATCTCTCCCAATATCTCTTTGTACATTGCTTTGTAGGAGCACTTAAACAAGAAAACCCAAGTTACAAATACAAAGAAAATGATTTCTTATGCATAGTTCATGTGAACACATGTTAGAACCCCCCCAAAATAAATAAAATAATGTTTGAAACAACAACAAAAAATCAACAAGTTTGCTAATTTTAAAAATTAATACATCTGGGGGTGTGGTGGGAGTGGGTAGAAGGATAACAGGGATAGGTAGAAAACTACCCTCTCAGAGGCAAAGGGGTCGGGGATGGAATGAAGAACTCTTGGAGGGCAGACTGAGAAAAGGGGCAACATTTGTAATGTAAGTAAATAAAACAATTAGAAAATCATTTTAAAAAATAGAAAAAAATCATATATTCAAATTAGAGTTTTTCATGTAAATTATAACTATATATATGCACATATATATTTATATGGTATAATTGTTTAGTATGCACAGCAAACAAAAGTAAAAGCATAGAACTATATATAATAGCTATATGTCTTTAAATTTTAGTAAAGAAAAAGTCTTCAGCTCTTATTTTTGCATAGGAAGTTTTTATATTTATGATGAAATATTCTACCTTGAGTTTTTTTCCACACACTGGAAGCTAATACTTAACAAACCCTGTGGCTCATCTCATAGAATGCGTCAAAGTATGGTTCAAGTATTGCAACAGTTGCCCCCTAGAACCAGTCCTGGGTTCTCATAGTTTGTGTCCTTGAAGATGGTGCCCCTGTTGCTTGCCTGCGTGCCTTACACAGGGCTGTAGCTTAGAGCCTCGACTGCTCACTTACCTTTCCACAGTATGTCTGACAGCTGAGAGGGATTGGTCCATGTGCCTGCATATCTTGTATAACATCTATATTACCTGATTATTTTCTAAGAGCCCTACAATTTTACAACTTTCTCAGTATATGATTTTTTGGAAGCTTATGTGTATGTTAAATACCTGTAGTTTGAAATCTTGTCAGTCATTCTCCATAGTTCCAACTGTCTTTACTAATAGCAGGAATTGGCCATAACCAAGTTCTGTTTGTGCTTCTCATATACTCTTTAAGTATGGGTCCATGCACCACAGCATAGTCACCCTACCAGGGACTAGAAGCCACAGCCTTAAAGAAAACGAGTCTCATTCCGCCAGAAGCCATTGGTTCTCCTTAGCTAGGGACTGGTTCATCAGTGTGTCAATCTTTCCCCGTCCAGAAAGCACTAATTTGCTCCAGTTCTCTCTGACCTCTGGCTCCTTTATTCAGTCTTCCCACCTCTTCTGCAGTGGCCCCTGAGCTTTGGGGAAAGAGGTTGTGATACAGATGTCCTACTGTGTCTGAGGACTCCAATGACCGCTATTCTCTGAATTTTGACCAGTTATTAATTTCTGCATTAGCCAGTGTCACCTGAACAAAGAAACACCTCTGATGAGGTCTGAGAGCTATACTATGGCCAAGGTCTGAATGTAGAGGGAAGTCTGAGACTTGTCCATTTAGCCGAATAATAGTAATAGGCTTATCCCTGAAGCCTATGATCTCTCCAACAGTGGGTTCTTGCCTAGATTTATATTATTAAACAAGCATTTCCTCCTGTGTTGGGGATTTTTAAAATCCATTAAGAATGTAGTTGGTAACTCCTATAATAATTGTGCCACTATGGTATAAGCCTATCTTGTCAGCCCAGGCATTTTTTTTTTTTTTTTTTTTAAGCCCATAGGGTTAACACTTTGGGTCAAATGTTAATGACTCTTTCCCTCCAAAGCATCCTACATACCACTTTCCAGTAATTTGATACCCAGCCATCAGAGAGGATGCTTCCTTGTTAATACCAACTTTATTTTTCCACATCCTATAAACAAAGTGGTATTCTCAGCAGTAGGGTCTTACCATGAAGTTCTGGTTAGCAATCAAGAGCAGTTACAAGACTCCATACTGTGAGTGTCTCTGACATCCCTATCCAAAAGCTTAGAAATCCCTCATACCCAACACAGGACTTTATTTTTAAGCAACTTATGTCTTCTGGGAGAAACATTATCTCCAGTGTAAGGAAACTCCACTTTTCTCTACCATGTGTCTGTCTATCATCTATCTGTCTGTCTATCTATCTATCTATCTATCTATCTATCTATCTATCTATCTATCTATCTATCTGCCTGTGTGTCTGTGTGTCTATCTATCTATAATCTATTTGTCTATCAATCATTTATTTATCATCTATAGCTTTGCGAACAGTAGGTTTCATATTTCAGCCATCTTCAGTGTTAGTTATCCTTTCTCCCAAACTGGTTCTTTACCCTCTCCTCCCGTCCCTCACCCCATTTAAACCTCGCTCTCCATTATGCCATTTTCCTCCTCCTACCACTTGAGTTCTGCTATTCACTCTTCCCTAAGATATCCCAATCCCTTCAACACATGGTCTCGTTGCAGTTCCATGCTTTCTACAGTAGTTATTCTGTAGGAGGAACAGAAAGACCCCATGCCAGGGCAGTGGTCACTTCTGCATGAAGTTAGTAAACAACGAGGGGGGCTGTGTAGCCACAGAGGCAACTTCCACATGAAGATCAAACTGAAGCCTGCCTGAGAACCTAGCGATTGGTGATGCATACAATAATAGCCAATCTGGAAATGCCAATTGGAGGACACACCGGCTTAGGATCAAACCAATAGGATGCAAATGGAGGGTTTAAAAGGATGCTCCCCGAGACTTAATAAAGGAGCTTGCTGCTTCATTCTCAGCTGCTTCAAGAGTCTGAGCACCTTCTCACCCACTCCTACCACGGGGGATGCTTGGCAGGGTGGAGTACTCAGGCAATGGTACTCTAAGTTAAAAACATCAACCACATGAATGAGAACATGTAGCATTTGATTTTCTGGGTCTGGCTAGGTCGCTTAGTGCCTTTTCCATGTCCATTCATTTATCTATACATTTTATCTTTCTTTACAGCTGAAGGGAATTCCACTTTGTATAGGGAACATTTATTTTTAACTACTTTTCATCACTTAAGGGTTCATCATCTAGGTTATTTTCATGTCCCAGCTATTGTGAATAGATCAGCTCTGAACATGGGTAAACATGTGTCTCTGTAATTGGAAATGCAGTCATTGGGGTATTTGCCAGTAATGATATAGTTTGGTCATACATATTTCAAGTTGTTTTTTTTTTTTTTGGAACTGCACACCGTTGTTCATGGTGACTGTACTCATTTGTGCCTTCACCCTTTTTGAAGCTATCCATAAACTTAATCCTTTTATGTCAATGAATTAGCAATATAAAATTCCCACCCTCTGTTTTACCCAATGGTCACTGAGTCTTTATTTGTCTTCCTGGTAGGTGTTTTTGGTCACCGTCTGGAATTTTGAACTCTACATGATTCCTCTGGCATTGTTGCTACTCTTTCTATACAACTTCCTCAGACCCATGAAAGGGAAAGCCAGCAGCAGCCAGGACAGCCAGGTAAGCAAAGATCCTCAGAGTTCTACAACTATGAATGAGGCAAGAACTTCCATTTTCATTTTGTCAATGGTAGTACAATGAAGGTTTACAGCCATGGAGTGATAGTTCAAAGTCACAGGGAATAACTGCAGAAATCATGTCTCAAGATGATGGCATCTAGCTCTCCCAACTATAATGGTGTTCAACCCTCATTTCCCTGCGCACCACCTGCCTTTCTTCACTGCATTCCTATCTACCTATTGGCTTTTATGAGACATGAATGGTGCCAATGGTGGTTAAGCTAATCTCCTATACAGTCAGTGAGTGTCTTACAGACTGGCAGCTGAAGCTAGTGAGGTTTATCAGAAGTGGGGAAGCACCAGCCTGAGAGAAGTTACTTCATGACTGCTCGGAGGGTTGTTGGAATAGAGTAGAGTACTCTGGTCACTTTATAGTCACTTCTTTTAACAGTTATAAATTAGAAAATTACTTGAAACTGGTAGAGTCATAGTGAATAGGAAGTCTGATTTTCACATGATTAAGCAGAAAAGTAAGTCTTCCAGTTGAAAAAGTCCCAGATTCTCTCTACTGATTGTTCTTCCCTTGCTCCTGAACCCAAATGATGGCTTTGTTTTGTTGTTTTGTTTTGTTTTATGTTTTAGTCTCACTTTATATCCCCGATTGTCTTGGTGACAGCTGTTGCAGAGTCCAATCTTAAATGCCCAGAGATCCCCCTCTAACTCTGTCTCCAGAGCACTGGGAGTAAAGGCCTGTGGCCTCATAGCTGACCAATGCTCACCTTTAGACATAGCAGTTACATGGTGTAAAATTTTCCTGTTACCCAGAAAGGCAATCTAAACTGCTCTAACCAAACCCAGTAGCAACATGGCTGTAGTCCAGCCCCTGTTCTAAAGACATTCCTGTTAGTCAATATCAGAGTCTTTGGTTTCCTTCCCTTCTCTGTTCCTACAACCCCAAGGGGGGTAATGTAGCACTCTTAAAAAGCATTATATTTAGACAAATACATTTTCTACTGTAGACTGTTTCAGTAATGGCTGCAAAGGGAACAGAATGGTCCTTATAACTATAAGTATTTTCAGATTTAACATAGCAATTGGATTATCAGCCAGAGAAGAACAAAACTGTTAACAGAAAAGATGACTTGGCTATGAAGTTTTGAAGGTAGATGCTGTCAAAGGACACTTACACAATAGATTTATTTATACCTAGTGGTTTTAAGTAGATGATAGATATTGTTTATAACCTTGCCACAGGGTTTCTGAGCTTTTAAAGTGTGACTTTTTACAAGAGAATAATGAGTTTTAGCCCTAAAAGAAAACTTTAAAATGCCTGTTTCATTTGCATTGGGTAATCCCAGTTGACTGTCAAACTTAATTAACAAGTTATGGGATTTCTTTTCAGGATAGCACAGACATAGAGGAGGAAGAGAAAGAGGAAGAGAAGGTAAGTGGTGTATTGATGTCAGTCCCTTAATAGGAGCTAATGTTGGCCACACTGTGTTGTTCTAGGCTGTGTCTGTTTGGACTTTTTGGCCTTATATAAAATTATATAAACATTATGATTTAAAAAGGATCAACCTCTTGATTATATAAAATGATATGACTATAACATCTCCTTTTCTCTGATGTTTATAACTATCCTTCAGATCTCACTATGATTACTTTTAGTGACAGTGATGATGTGCATTCATTGTTCTGGTGGACACTGAGGAATTTAGTCTTTCCTAAACATGTTCAAAGGGACAGAGGGTAAAACAGGTGCAAATCCCTGAACTTTTCTAAGAGGCAGGACACGAACCAAGATGGTCCTTTCTCTGTCGCTGGGACGCAAAGTCAAGAGCAAATCAAGGGAAGTGGCTGCTCCTTTAGGTTCCCATCCGCTCCGCGGGGTGGTCACCCACGTCAGAGCCTGTCACTTCCCCAGCTGTTGCTGGCAGCGTTCTCTGCTATATGTCTGGGTACATCTGTCCTGTTCCTTCTCCTGGGACAATCTCTCAAATCTGCTGCTTCTGTTGTCATTACACTTCCAGGCAAGCCTTCTGGAACAAAGTGGGAAAAAAAAAAAAAAGTGAAGTACCAAATGAGAGGCTTTGAGCTTAATGGACTTCCAGTCCCTTAAAACCTGGGTGTGTGGGGCCCGTGGTGGTGGCAGGGAGGAGACTTGTGAGAGAGGAAAGGGCAGAAAGGAGGACCTGCAGAGCAAGTGTGCCATAGGAATGCCTGCCTGCGGAACAGACATCAGTACAGAGATTGGTTCTGTGACTCCAGAGCCTTGCAGTTAATTGAGGGGACCAGATGGTTTTGCCCATTTGAAGCAAATGAGTGTGTTACAGAGTGAATCTTATCTGTCATCTAAAGGCAATCATTATTAAAGACACAATAGAATAAAGCACAGTGTGTTTTTAAAACTTGTCTCTCTCCAGAATATAAGTGATAGCTAATAAAAGCTTGGGTTTTTTTTTTTTAAATAATTATTGATTAACTGAATCAAATGGTTTCTGAATGATCAAACCATTAAATGTTAGGCAAAGATCAAGCTCAGCGCACAGAGGGATGTTTTACTAGATTCTTACAAGTGGTTATTTTAAACCTGTTTGAGTCCACTTCCCTCTTGTACTTCTGACAGCCAGCTGTAAGGTGGGGTTCCTGTAACCTATCCCAGGGATTTAATAAATTTCTAGAATTGCTCACAAAACTCAGGAGAATACTTGCTTCCTCGTATTGGCTTATGATAAATGATTCAACTTGGGAACAATCAAATAGAAGAGATGCAGAAGGACACGTGTGGGACAGGGTGGGGAGCTTTCACACTCCCTCTAGGCCCAGGAAATCCTTACATTTGTCTGCACAGAAGCCTCATGACAATGGTTGATGCTTCTACTAATGTGTCTATGCATGTTTCTCTAGCAATACAAGATCGATTAGGTAAATCAGTGTCCCTTGGTGATAGTGGATTCTGTCTCTATGGTTGGAGGGTCAGGAACTTGGGAGGGGGTCCCGCAGATTTCAGTCCTATCATCAGATGCTTGGTCCAGGGTGTGATGTTCCCCCCAGCCAGGGGCTTTTCAGAAGACCCTACCCTCACTTAATCTTGGGTGTGAAGGAAAGGACCTTGTTCTGCAGCAACAGGTTCTCCTCCCACCCCTCTAGATCCAGACCTGTTTCAGGAACTAAAGATGATACCCGAATACAACAGAACACACTCCCGCCTCTTATCACTTAGCAAAGCTCAAGAGCTTTAAGAGTTCTGGCCAACAGCCAGGACCCAAGGCAAAATATGTATTTCTTATTATATCACAATATCACACTAGGCAAAAATTAAAGTTTTTAAAAAACAGAGCTTAAAAGTGAGGCAGATTTTGTTTTATCTAAATTTGTTAAATGTGCCACCCGTGAAACAGGACCACATTTACCCCCCCCAGGACAGTTGTGATAGAATATCTTTAGCATATCACATTTTTAAAAGCTTCCAACTGGAGGGAATAGATCAATTCATGGTGGCTCAGAAGTGCAATCCCAGGGCTTGTGAGGCTGAGGCAGGAGGATTGCTGTGAGTTTGAGAACAGGCTGAGGTACCGATTGAGATACTATATCAAACAATCATACAGAAAACCCCAAAACACTTGATGTAAAAGTAGTTTGTGAACTCTCACTGGACAGATGTAAAAAATGGCTTCTTACCTGTAATAGGGCACCAAGATGGGAGCAGAACAAACTCACCATGGTTACACCAGTGACCCCTGTGAGCTTATGGGAATTATTATAGAATGGGTGAGGAGATACTTATAAGAGCCTAGGTTATCCCAAATCAGCTGCACGACTGAAAACTTTTTCCCACACATAAATGACAACTTCCCCAAAGCTTAATAGGTGAACAACTCACTACACTGACCCCATGGCTAACCTTCCACAGCCGATTTACTACTTTACTATCCCCAGAGTATCTAGAGGCTGTGTTAAACTAGACCAGAATCACACATAGCTGACTCAGAGGCATGGGAAGGAATGGCTTGAATCTCAAGAGAGGATCTGTGATGACTCTGTAGTACCTACTTGTGTCAGGGAATGCCAGTAGTTAACAGGCCTGATCTTCAAGATTTTTTTTTTTTGCAAGCAGCCACAGCTACACTGATAAAGATAACGGCTCTCATGTGTTCTCCAACTGGCTATCAGGCAACAAAGTCCAATCTAGAATCTATCCCAGAGCATCATCTCTTCAAGAGCTGCCTGGGGTTCTAGAGAAGGAGCCTTGTGTGCTGCATTTCAACTAGTTCTGGGCGAGGATCGCTGCAGGAAGCATCTAAAAAGGCCATCCACAGAAACAGACCAGGACGTAGTGTGGCGCTCCAGACAAAAGTGTCATCAACAGGTCCTGTGTGGAGAGGGTTGGCGGTGTTGCTGTCCTCACTCACTTCAGGGTTTATTCAGTTCTGAGATGTTTCTATGAAGGCATGTCAGCATATTCTTTTCCGAGTTTGGTTGTAACCATTGCATTTTGTTTCCTTGGTTTTATATTTTTAAATAACTTTCTAAAGAAAAAAAAAATCCCAAATGAGAAAAAGAAAGCTATCTTTGTTCTTTCTGATAAACACACCTTGCTGTTGCTAGGGAGCCTGGCATACTTTTAGTCTCCGCCCATATCATGCCACTCTTGTTTCTTGTCTTAGGGTTTCTATGGCTACCATCAAACACCATGATAAAGAGAAACTTGGGGAGGAAAGGGTTTGATTTATTTCAGCTTACCCTTTCACAACATGGTACATCACTGAGAAGTATCCCGGCATGAACTCAAGTAGAGCAGGAACATGGAGGCAGGGGCTAATAAAGAGGCCATGGAAGGATGGTGCTTACTGGTTTGTTCCGCAGGGCTTCTTCATCCTGCTTTCTTACAACACCTAGGACTACTAGCCCAGAATCACACTTGGTGAAATGGGCCCTCCCACATCCATTATCAATCAAGAAAACGTTCCATAATCATGACCACAGGCCAGTCTGTTCAGAACATTTTCTTAACTGAAGTTCTGTTTTCCTAAATGAGTCTTGCTTGTGTCAAGCTGTCATAAAACTAGCCAGGACTCTTCTCTTGGGAATTTGCTAAACTAAAACTAGATTTGTTAAACTTCAAGTTCAGCACTAAGACTTCTTGAGGACACGTCCCACGTGTGATTCAATGCATCATTTTCTCTCTGTGGACAGGTCCCCAGCACCATAATGTGTTTGTCTGAGACCTGGCCAGGCAATGACAGGGGCACTCCCTACCACAGGGGATTGTTGAATGATCCTCTTCACGGAGTCCCATGGCTTCTGTTGTGTGTTAGACATGACAGCACATGCTTCTGGGATCTGTAAAACATCCGATACAGGAGGGGCCATTTACAAATGATAAATATAGAGTTGTTCCCTACAAAGGCAGAAGGGAGGGAAGCTACTCCATGCTACCCATCTATCCTGAGAGTGACACACCTTCTTCTCCAGTTCCCCTGCCCAGCAAATGCCATCACAGTTGATGAAGGATAAAGGGCTGCTTGGCCCAGCTTCTCTGGGGAAGAGTGTACTCCCATCTTCTGCCTTTCTCTGACTCATAGACCAGGGCATGCACGGTCTGGGATCTGTCATACTTTTATTGTCTGGGATAGAGATGGTTGCAAAATGATATCGCTGTTGCCGCTGGCTTCTTCTCATTCTTAACAGCACACTGCAGTTATCTATGTTAGAAACCAGATTGGATGTCACAATTCTGCCTTCTTTTCTTTTGTGATACACATACATCTTGCAGGTAACTATATTTTTTGGCTTTTAAGAAACAAAGCACACAAACTAAACTTTGAAGAAAGAAAAATTCTTCTTTCTTATGCCAGATGGTCCCCGGAAGAGATTGCTTGTTGCAGCTATAGTTTTCCAGGGACCCCAGAACAAACAGATAATGGCTGAGTTCAGCCAACAACAATCAGTTGGCATTTTCTCTTTTTTATTAAATTTCCTATGAGGAATCCTGCATGTGGACCTTATTTGTACGGATGGACTACAATGAAAATTGCATTAATTTTCTACACAGTAAAGGTCAGTAATTGAAGCATGAACCAAGAAACGATTGTGTAAAATGCTGTAACCCATATTTATGAAAGGTCATATAAGACAATAATATCTTGTTTTCATTGTTGAAAGTATAAATACTTTTCCAGAGAGTTTCTTTCTTGTTCCAGCCCAGTGGTTACTTACATAGAATATTACAGCACTTGCTATTAGCATCAGAAAAATGAAAGCATAACAGAAGGTAATAAAATTAAAAACAAAAAAAAAAACATTTTGCTTCTTGCTATCAGAAAAAAATAGCCTGCTCTGATATTCACAGTATAGGTTAGTTTTTGTATAACTAGATGTGAGGAGACATTAGTGGCTTCTTCTTTCAGGGTCATTGATGATGGCATGGGTAACTGTCAGTGTTAATGAGAAAAGAAATTCATCCATTTATATCAGTTATGAATAAAATCTAATAATGGATATGTTTCCTTAAACAAGAAATGTCTAAGTATTCATTGAGGGACATTCTGTAATAAGTAAAGATGAATTGGCATGGCATGTACTGTTCCTGATTAGAAAACTTGGCATTCTGAGATTGAAGAGACGGTCCAGTGATTAAGAGCACTGACTGCTCTGGCGGGGGGCCTGGATTCTGTTTCCTGCATCCAGGTCAGGTGGCACACAACCATGTATAAGTCTGATTCCAGGGGGAATCTGTTACCCTCTTGTGGTCTGTGTATGCAACTGAACATAGCTGGTACACATACATACACTCACACACAAACACATTAAAAAATAACTCTTTCAGTACTTAGCATGACATCACTGTTGGCATTTAAACAGATTTTTTTCCATCCTGATTTGCATGCATGTCAAGCACTTGGGACTTTCTTTTAGAGTAAACCTGCAATGTCCTTTTGATGTGGGGCCCAGGACTACCATGGTTAATTTCTAGAGAGGTGGAATTGTTTGTTCCCTTAAACTAAAGAATATTATTGACCATGGATTGTCTGACAGTGCATCAGAAAGGGGAGTTTTGCTCATTTTCTTTTTTATCTTCTTAAGAAAGCAAAAATAATGAAACCAGTACACACATATATACACACACACAGATGCATACACACAGACATATGTATACACATAGAGACACATACAGAGGCACATATAGACACAGACGGAAACACACATACAGACACACTCACATAGGCACAGACTTAAACATACCAGCATAGGCACATAGACCGACAGAAATACCCAGACAGACACACACACACACACACACACACACACACACACGATGTAGATCAGTGATTTTTGTTAATTATAGTACACAGCTCCAGTTAATAATTACAAAGTGTAATATTGTTAAGAAAAGAAAAATTCCAGCAAGCTTCTTTGAGTGGATAGCTTTAGGTATGCAGTCACGCGTGCATGTATGTGCGTACGATTTTTGAACAAGCACAAACCTATATGCAGAATGTAGTGCAGAGAACCTGACCATCGAAACTTCCAGGGTAGTAAAGTAAATGCTCATTTTTTATTGAAGCTCTGATAATTTGATTTAATGTGTTTTTTTTATTAATATGGTCATTTTACTGTTAGATCTCTACCACACTATATTACTTTTAAGATTTGAGTAGGAGACGGGTTGCAGCCAATTCTTAATGACCAGTAGATGTGTGTTTTGTATCACAAGAGGGCGAATTCCTGAGTTCCAGGACTTCTTTGACATATTATCTTATGCACATTTCCTTTTTGAAAACCCAGTCTCCATTCTTCAAAGGGTTGAGACTTCGCTTCCTTCTGCGGGAATCCAAAGATGCTCTTAACTTCGTCCTTGGACATTATTCGGATACCTTGCTTGTCGTGACACTGAGCAGAGTCCCTGGTACTTGAAGATGTTTTAAAACATCCACTATGAGTGTCGTTCTTGGTATGTGCTTTCAAACAACGTGAGGCAGGACACACCAGGCTGTAAATTCAATGTGTCTTCTGTGCTGTTATTAGGTAACATTACTATTGAAAAGCACAGAGTCTAGTGCTCTGTTTCTGCAGCAGTCAGTACTACATCAAGCTGATTACTTTCCCACGTCTAAAATTATTCCATGAAGCTATGGGAGAATAAACTGGACACTGTATCCTGGTTATCCATGGGCCATTTCTCTTATTAGTAAATTGTGTTCTTTCCCAATGTCACACCAGTAAACTACGCATAATGGCACTCTCTCCTCCCCCCTCCTATTTCTCTCCCACTTCTGACATTCCTTCCTCTAGACCCTAAAAGTCATTTCTCTGTTTATTAGTTGTGGTTTCCTTTACTTTTCTTAATGCTTTTGAGGCTGCCTCTGTTGCCTTGAGTTTGAAACTTACCATGGGAGCTTGAAGAGACCATCACCCAGTAGTCTTTTTTTTTTTTTTAGGGGAGTAATGGTTATTCATGTGTTTCCCAATGAAAGCTACAGTTTCAAGATGTCCCACCCCATCCTATTTCCAAATTATCCAGGAAGTTTATAGGATACATTTTAGATAATTTATGAGTTGACAGTTTATAAAAAGAAATTGGTAGGATATAGAGTTACCACATTTTTTCCTACCAGGAAAGTAATGCATGAAGAAATGACTGTAACAGTAATTGATTTATAACAAGATAGTAAAATATTTAAATACTCAAGCGCATGGAAACATTAGTGACTTTATAAAGTTCAAGCACTGCAGCCTTTTGTGTCCTCTAACTCATTCAGTACTCAAAATATCCCACTGGTTATTAATTCCCCCCCCAGGCATTAATTAATAAATCTCACTGAGGAGAAATGAACCCTTCAGCGATTTCTCTGTCAGATTCACAGTGGGACTCAAATCCAGATCCTCCCAGCAAAATATTATTGGTAAAGTGTATTACATTGTTTGGAAACAGGCATGTCACTCTTCATTCATTCATTCATTCATTCCACACTGCAGCAACAGCAACATTTGCTGGTGTTTTTCTCTGTAGCAGGTTCTCTGTGAATATAAAGGTCACGGTCACACAAGTTCTCCCGTGAAAACTACAGTACTAGATGAGTCACCCTTGCATATAGTTGGAAAGACACTGAGGCTGTTGAAGGGAAATGTTGAGGGAATCAAGACTGTTTATAGGAGCTGATGTTTGAGTCATCTCAGTGTATGAGAATTACCTTTAGCTTTTGAAATTTCTGCGTATGTGTGTTCTATACATCTTATTGTGGGTCTGTCATGCATGAGCGTGGAGGTCAGAGGTCAGATGCCTTTTCTGCCCACTTCCCATCTACTATTTTGTAAGACAAGGTTTCTTACTATGGAAAGTTCATCAGTTCAGCCAAGTGGGCCATCCAATGAGCTTCAAGAATCTATCTTGCCTGTCTCACCCCACTTACTCCTTTCCAGATGAGTGCTGACATTTCTGCCTTTTACATTTGCTTATTCTGGGACCCAAACCAACATCCTCATGGTAAGATGGCAAGTACTTTACTGAGTCGTGTCCTCAGTCCTACCTTTTGCTTCTCTTAATCAGATGACTATCTCACCCAGTAGTATCATCCCTTTCTTACCTAGGAGGATGGTACAGGATGCACACCACAAAGCCAAAAATCCATCTCTCCTTGTAGACCTGCCATCAGTAGCCCCAGGTACAGCAGCCACGAGTCGTCTTTACCTTATGGCGGCATCCATTTGTCAGCTGGTCCAGGGTATCAGCCCACCCAGCATTTGAGACCCAAAGATTAAGGATGGCTGCTTCTTTTACCTTTGTGTGTTTCCAGTAGCTTCCTCAAGATGTCCGCGGTTGTGGTCTTTTCCTTTTCCACATCCTTTCGTTGGACACCAGGCAAGACTCCTGCTTCAAGGCGAAAGCACACACTGATAAACAAGAGGGCAGAGCTCTTTGTCAGGATCAGATGGCTACAGCAGGGTAAAGCTCAGATCAGGTATTGATTCAAAACAGTTTTGTATTCGTTTCCTCAAAGTGAGAGACCTATTTGAGATAGAAGTACTCTCCAGAAAGAGCATGCATTGCCTTTCCCATGTATTGTTAAAACATAACCTTTGTGGCTGGGGAGATGGCTCAGAGGACATGCTGGGATCAGTTTCCCAGCATCCACAGGACAGCTGTGGCTGTCATGGGACTGCAAAGTCAAGGCTTCTGATGCCCTCTTTCTCTGTTCTCCATAGACGTACGTATAAAAATAAAAATAAAGAGACCCGACATTACCTTTGTGCATGCATGTCTACGAGTGGTCCTCTAGATGACTGTGTGTCCCAATACACTTATAAGCATCAGGTGACAACCTTGGGTAGTGGTCCTTGCCTCCTGCTGTGTTTGACACAGGGTTTTTTGGGTTTGTCTTTTGTTTTGCTTTTCATAACTATGTACTCCGGGTAAGCTTGCCCATGGGCTTCTAGCGCCCACTCCCAATTTAATAGCATGCCCCATAATGTTGACTTCCTGCATCCCTGAACATGCCTCGTGGGCAAAACCCTGAAGTAGGTTCCTAGTTCATGAAGCTAAGTTGCCTAGGGAACAATTTTTAATATCCTGCAGCAGAAATACTGCTAACAAGCCTTTTGTTAGCACAAATATTAAGGTATTTTTTCCATGCTAAATGCTATTCAATCAATTTCTAATGTTGATCGTTCAAGTTTTCAACTTACAGTTCTCTAATATTCAATGAATTAAAACAGACAATGCATTTTCCTTGGCTAAAACCCCAGTTTTGCATCTTTCATCTGGGTGGTTGACATTACTGGGAGAATCTTGAGATAAAAACTTTGTCTTGATCCTTTGGGGACTTGTGAACATTCTTTGACAAATATCACTCAGTTTTTAAGCATGTCTACACTATTTTTTATTTTCCTGTCACGGTCAATTTTCAGGAGTACCTCCCTGATTTTGCTCAGATAATTAATACAGAAAATGAGTGTTTTTCTAAACCAGAACAAGCAGGAAAGATTTAAAGTAACATACTGATTATATAATTAATTCTTAATTGTAAATTCATTTGCCGGTGTTAATTCTCTCCCAGAGGCTCAAAACTCTGCCATTGCACCTACAGAGCTGTGTTCACTGGAGACACAAGGTAGCCAACAAGGCCTTAAGGAAGGCAAGCTCACCTGATGTATTCTCTGTGATGTTTTTCTCTTTAATAGAGTGAACAGCTATGTTATGCCACAGGCACACTATTGATCCTTAACTCTATAAAACTCAGCCTAAGACTCGACCTTCTAATGCCCTATAAGCAAATGTACAATTTAAAAATAGTGATTTTTATTTTTTGCATTTGTCATGTTTGCTTGATAAACAATTTTTAAATTTCTTCTTTTACAGTCCCCCTCCTGGTCCCCCACCCGCACATGGTTCCTCATCTCATTCCTCCTCCCTCCCTGTCTGCAAGAGGATGCAGTGCTGCCAGGCCTTCCCACTCCCTGGGGCTTCAAGTCTCTCAAGAGTATGTTCTCCCACTGAGGCTAGACCAGGCAGTCTTCTGCTATATATGTGTCAGGGGTGGGGGGGATGGGAGGTGGGGGTGTCCTAGGACCAGCTCCAGTATGCTGCCTGGTTGGTGGCTCATTGTTTGAGAGATCTCAGGCGTCTGGATTAGTTGAGACTACTGGTCTTCCTATGGGGTGGCCCTCCTTCTCAGCTTCTACCAGCCAAGAATTGGAATTTGTCATTCTTTTCCCCCTGCTACTGACACTCATTCTTATAGAGAATGAAACAAATCACAAAGCAGGAACTGGTGAGCTGGAGCAATGGATAAAAGTAGCTAAAATGACTGGTTACTCAAGCATAAGGACCTGAGCTCATATCCCCAGCACCCACATAAGCAGGAGGGCAGAGCAGCCCATGTGGAATACTCGTGCATGGGAGGTAGAAACTGGGTCCCCAGAGCAAGCTTGCCACCCAGTCTAGCAAAGCAGCGGCCCTGGGCACTATTAAGAAACTCTGCCTAATACATAAAGGATGGAGACAATGCCACCAACCTCTGACATCCACTTCCATATGCCCCACATGTACACATGTGCAAACATACACACAAACATACATACCACATGCATACATGTAACCAAAAGGACCCTTGTGAGATTGGATTATGGATTTGAAGTCGTCTTTCCCCGCCCCACCCCACCCCCACCTCCACTCCCACCCCCTGCTATCCATAACAGGTACTTGCACATCAACTAGAGCCCTGGTCATGAGGTGTCCACTTTTGCAGGTTTATAATCACAAGGAAGACCCCGCTGTGGTGGTGTGGTCAGTTGCAATCATCTTGTTCATTTGTGCAGGCACACCAATGGTCATCAGTCTTTTCTACCCACAGTTCTCTGTAGGAGTCAGGAGCCTCTGTGGTGAGAGGACCAGGGGCGTGCTGCTGCTGTCTGTCTTTCTGAAGGAATCACTCTTACCCGAACCAGGCAGTGTGGTGTCAGCAGCAGATGCAATGCTGTATCTGCTAAACTGTTATCACCACATCCCCTGGTTCAATCTGAGATGTGTAAATAAAGCCAGCGGGGTGCACATCCAGCTGCTAGACGATCTCTTAGAGCATCAGGGCAACATGAACAGACTTGTCCCAGAAGAGCCTCTCTTAAGAAACCCAAATACATCCCAGTATTCTTTAAGTTAGACAAAAGGCTGTTCATCCTTTGTCTCTTGCCTGCTTGAAGGGAAGGGGTTCAGGTTAGTGAAGATACCAGGTAATTTACATATGTTATAAAGCTTCTTTCCTGATTTATTTTTTTTTTTTGTCAACTCTGTGCAAACATAGACATATCTGGGAAAAGGGGATCTTAATTGAGAAAATATCATAGTAAAATTGGCCTGTATGGAAGGTTATGGGCTATTTTTTTTTTTTAATGAATGGTTGCTATGGGAGGGTCCAGCCCACTATAGTTGGTGCTAGTCCTAATAGTGCCACTCACGATGGGCCAATGGATGCTGTTGTCCATCAAGCAACTACAATGAATAAATGTGTAATTAGATAACTAAGGGTTAGAATTATGGCTTGAAGGAAGAGGACAGACAGCAGTCAGTGTTTGTGAGTACCCTGAAGAGGCTCCTCTAACTCCATAGGACTTGATTTCAACTATTTATTTTTATAGATTTATGAGATCTAGAATGTTGCTTGGTATTTTTTTATATACCTGTCAGGTTCCCAGGTCAATGCAAACAATCCTTTAACATCCCTGCCCATTCCCTGTATCGACCAATTTCTTCATCAAGAAAGCATCCTAGCCCTGTGGAGTCCCCAGGGCAATTTTGTGGATCCTAAGGATGCAGTGAGATAGAGTCAGCTGGTCTTATCTTCTGGACTACTAAGTTCCACCATGGAATAGTAGAGTGGGAGTGTGTGAAAGATGCTAATCACATATGCAACTATGAAAGTACAAATACCACCTTCAAGTAGAATAGAGGCTGTTATGGCTTGATCAACATAAAGGGACATTGTCAAAAGACCACCAAAGCCACTTAAGGAACAGAAGATACATCCTCCAGATGGAGATATCCCATGTCATATTATAGAGGGTGTGGGAAATAAAATTCATTGGAATGAAAACACTGGGAAAAAAATGATCCCTTCCTATATGAATACATTTCAGAGGAAAATGATATATGATATATCCTTGTTTTTCTAGGAAATTTTTATGTGTTAATAGTCTTCATTTTAGAGCTAAGTATAATACTTAACATTTATGTTAAAACGAAACATAGGCTTAGGCTTTCCTAATGGCCACTACTATGACTCTTAAAATCTGTTCGTAGGTAGCCAACCTCTAAAGGATAACAGTTGGTTAAACCTAGTAGGCAAGCAGAGATGATCCATCCCTGACTCCTTCCAGGGGCTAGAACTAGCTATGCCTGGAGGCAGGCTGTGAATGGTCACCAACAGAACAAAGTGGCAGCCTGTTTCTGTCTCAGGCACTTGTGGAAACTCAACTCATTCCTCTGTCCCATCAGCCACTGGCTCTACCAGCCTACTGTGCCATGCCATGGCCTAGGCTACAAGATACACAAAACCTCTAAACTGCTAATTCGGAGTGGTTAGGGAGAAGAATAAGAAGGGTGTAAATGTGTGTTAAATAGATTCAGAATTGAATCCATGCCATAGATAAGATGATGGAAAACTAGCCTGGATACAGGATTCAGTTTCATTTCTCCTGCTATATTGAATAATTTGGACTTAAAAAACTTGTATAATGCACTTCAGTACTTCAAGAAGAATGATACATATATAGTTTAATATATATATATATATATATATATATATATATATATATATATATATGGTTTAAATACATATAACTTGTAATTTAGCTTAAATAAAAAGAATACCTGTATGATATACCTATTATAGGTATATATATTTAATAAATAACAATTCTCTGATACTATTACCCTAATGGTAGTGATTAGTGTGCTGCTATATTTTAGGTTTCTTGATGTTGCTATAGCAAAATACCCAGTGCAAGGATAGGTAGGCACTCTGAGAAAAGGCCTACAGACTTCATGATTCTGTTAGCAGGAAAGACGGGTACCTTGTGGGAGCCCTATTGCTATATCACATCCTGGAAGACTAAAAATGGACAAGTATATGCAAACTATAATTTTTTTCAAATTATGATAAAACTATTTGAATATAAAATATAGTATATCTAGAAATATAAACTAACAAGCCCATAGTCCTTCTGAATAATTTCTGTAAAATACTCAAATAAGGTAAATATCTTATTGGAAGCACTATCTTTAAAAATGTAGAGAAAGTTCATAGCAATGGATATTCAATATATCCTGCATATATAAAATTGATATTACTGTACAGAATTAAAGATTTCTTCCACCTATCACATTTATTGTGAGTTTTCAGGGTGCCTAAACACTTGTTGAGAAAGTTGCTCTCACTGCCCCACTTGGAGGTCTACCCCATAAACAACCACCAAACCCAGACACTAGGCAGATGCCAACAAGAGCCTGCTGGCAGGAGCCTGATAGAGCTGTCTCCTGGGAGGCTCTGCCAGTGCCTGGCAAATACAGAAGTGGATGCTCACAGTCATCCGTTGGACGAAGCACAAGATCCCCAATGAAGGAGCTAGAGAAAGTACCCAGGGAGCTGAAGGGGTCTGACGCCCCATAGGAGGAACATCAATATGAACTAACCAATACCCCCAGAGCTCCTTGGAACTATACCACCAATCAAAGAAAACACATGGTAGAAGTTGTGACTCGAGCTTATATGTAGCAGAGGATGGCCTAGTCGGTCATCAATGGAAGGAGAGGCCCTTGTTCCTGTGAAGGCTCTATGCCCCAGTATAGGGGAATGCCAGGAGCAGGAATGGGAGTGGGTGGGTTGGGGAACAGGGGAAGGGGGAAAGGGATAGGGCATTTTCAGAAGGGAAACTAGGAAAGGGGATAGCATTTGAAATGTAAATAAAGAAAATATCTAATAAAGAAAGAGAGAAAGTCGCTCTCAATTTTGTCTATAGCAGGGTCTACTACGATGCTGTTTCAATGTCCATTAAGTTCCACTCTGAAGGTGGTTAAGAACAACTTTATTAGGAATGAGAGAATGAAATAAAAGTTCACAGAATGCTGGGCTAGTGAGATAGCTCAGCGGGTAAGAGCACTGACTGCTCCTCTGAAGGTCCTGAGTTCAAATCCCAGCAACCACATGGTGGCTCACAACCACTCATAATGAGATCTGATGTCCTCTTCTGGCATGTGTGAAGACAGATACAGTGAATAATAATAAATAAATCTTAAAAAAAAAACTAATAGTGATATATTATTAAAAAAAATAAAGTTCACAGAATGTATAACCTGTGACAGGCTGATCATCAAGGAAAGGGGAACCACAGGCAAAGTGTATCTGTTGAGTGCATCTTAGTGTTTATCCCATGCACCATTCATGACACTTTGTGTGTCAGTTTCAATTATTCACATAATCAACATAATAGCTTTTTTATTTTAATGCACATGTACTATATATATTCTTGTTCTCAACAATATATTATAAAATAAAATTAAGGAATTTTTATAGTTTAGCCAATAAATCAAAATGAGTTAGGTGATAATTCTAAATGTACAGGATTTTAATTGCTCTGACTCTTAAAAATATGCAAATCTGAGTTTCATCTGTGGATACCGAATACTCAAAGCAAAACGTCAAACTCATTTAAAAACTGAAAGGATGCTGTCACAATCCTTCATTAGTTTGGTACACTAATTAACACTTAAGTTTTGGTTCTTTTGTAGAGGTAAAAAAGAAAAAAAATCAAACAATTAATATGGGAAGTTTCTTAGAAAATTGATCCACACAGAAACTTGAATCACTTTCCAAAAAATTGTTTTGACCTAAAGTCAATGCTAATGCAAAGAGGAAGCTCCTTTGCCCTCAGGGTCAAGCTCCCCAGAGCCTTCAAATGCTCCTTTGTAAACACAGGGCCTATGGAGCAGACAGAGGTGGGTTTTGACCATTGTGCCCATTCATAGACAATTGTGGGTTGCTGGGTACGAATGAGATCGTCTTGGCAGCATGTCTAATTTTTAGAACAAAGTGCTTAAAGAATAATAATAAGGGGAAAGTAATTTGAAAGTTAAGGATAGTAAAACTGTCTTGCAAAGTTGCCACTGCAAGAAGGAGCAGCCTCAGTGTTTCTTTCCACACCAAACGATGGGATTGGGACTACTTAAATGGATGATTACACATTCCTGCCTTATTGGTGCTTTTACCCATAACCACCACAGGAAGCACGATTCTCCTCACTCCACTCGTGGCTCTTTTTAAATGAAGCAGAAATAGAGCATAAAAATTAGTTATTTGTCTTTCTCTGTTTCTATGTTTGTTTTATTTTTTCCTTCCTCCCTCCCTCCCTCCCTCCCTCCCTTTCATAGCATGGAGGGTAACCTAGGAGTGGTACCTTACTGAGTGATTTATCATAATCCTAACCCAAGTAACAATCTCTTGTTACTTGTTTGCAAAGGTTGCAAAGACTCTTACTGTACATAGCAAGCACAGTAGGCTGAATTGAGACAAAGAGACAAGAGTACGGAAGAGATAAGCCAAGGAATAATATGAAAATAGATTGTAGCAATTTGTGCAATAATTTGCAATATCATTAAATTATATTAGTGGTGCTATAGCTACTTAGCACAGTAAATATATTGAAGATCTATACATAACTTAGAGAGGTAACATTCTTAGACAGTGGTCACTGAGGAAGATAAGAGTATATAGTACTCTAAGCTCATAAATAAGTGACATAATACAATGTCAGACCTGCTTGCTGGCTGTGACCCATGGACCTCTGCAATCCAGCTGCCTACACGTGTCTTTGATGCTTGCTTTGTTTGTGACATAGTTGCCAAAGTTTTGTGGATGTTTTCCTGGTGTCTGCAGTGTGTTGGGGACATGATTATTACACTGTAACAGTTTGTGTCAGAAGTCACAGTACCTGGAAACTTACTGTGTGTACTCTAGAGTAACCTGCTGTTTCTAAGGGGCATATCTGCAGCACTGTCATAGAAGAGGCAATAAGTGTACTTTAGACTGTCTGAGGAGAGGGGAAAACAGCTGGACACATATAAAACAGCTTTTATAGAATTCTCTGTAGGGACCCGAAGCCGCTCAACCCAAGGGCCTCCTGGTATCACTTTTGGATCCTAAGATGGTGACTGGGAGCCACAGTGTGTGTGACACCAACCAAAATAAAAAAAGAGGCCTTTATAGCTTGGAGTCAATATGTATTTGTGACACATGTGATTGTTGTCTTGCAATTACTCTGTTTTTCAAGTAGCTAACATAAATCTTGCTTTCTGTGTTTCCTAGGAATCTGAGAAAAAGGGCATAATCGAGAGAATCTATATGGTCCAGGATATTGTTTCCACTGTCCAGAACATCTTGGAGGAGGTTGCTTCTTTTGGAGAAAGGATTAAGAAGTAAGTTCTACCCATGTTCGGTGGTGTGTAAACTAGATCTGGTACCCACAGGATGGTGGAAAAGGGGGTTCTAGGATCCTGTAAGTGATGAAGAAAGCAATGGAATTTTTCAAACAGGGGTTTCATTCATCTGTGTTGTCCTTTGGGCTTGTCACCATGACCGATGTGGGGAATGTCAGAACTGGGATGACAGTATGGTTCTTTTTACATGACTATTTTTTTGTTTTTACAGTTATTGAAAATAGATTCTTGGCAGGGCAGTGGTGTCACACCCCTTTAATCTCAGCACTTAGGAGGCAGAGGCAGGCAGATCTCTGAGTTCGAGGTCAACCTGGTCTACAGATTGAGTTCCAGGAGAGGCAGGGCTACACAGAAAAACTGTGACTGGAAAAACAAGGCAAAAAGGAAACAAAAGAAATGATTCCTCTCTCACATAATATATCCTGATTATGGTTTCTCCTCCCTCCACTCTTCCCGGCCCCTCCCCACCTCATCTCCCATCCAGATCTGCTCCTTTTCTATCTGCCATTAGACAGGAACAGGCTTCCAAGAGATAGCAAAATGACAAAATAAAATATATTAAGATAAAACAGAAACTATCACATTGAAGTTAGAAAAAAAAAAAAAAAAACTAAACAACAGATGGAAAAGAGCCCAAGAGAAACGCAAGAGAGGTCCACTCATTTGTACTCAGGAATCCCAAGAGAACATTAAACCGAAATGCATCCTAGAGATGCAGAGGACCTAGTGCAGACTCATGCAGACTCTGTGCATGCTGTCTCAGTCTCTGTGAGCAGTTATTAATCATGCCTTTTCCCTTTCAGAGATATCCTGGTTTCAGTGAAAAGCCCCTGGGTTGATTCAGAGATCAGAGGGGAGCAAATGTGCACCAGGGGTTCTTTAAATCTGAACCCCACAATCCAGCAAATCACTAGAATAGCTTTTCTTATTTCTCCAAAGTTGGTACAGAACTAATAGTGTATTAAGTAGAGAGACATGAAATTATGTCATAACCTCTATGGATATCTTAGGACTCTTTTCTTTTCTTTTCTTTTCTTTTCTTTTCTTTTTTTTTTTTTTTTTGGTTTTTCAAGACAGGGTTTCTAAGTGTAGCCCTGGCTGTCCTAGAACTCACTCTGTAGTACAGGCTAGCCTCAAACTCAAAGATCTACCTGTCTCTGGCCCCTCCTAGTGCTGAGATCAAAGGTATGTGCCACCACTACCCATGAGGACTTTCCTTATCATGCTAGAGAGTGCATCTTTCATCCTTGTAGGCCCTGTGAACTCCGTCCAACACATTTATTCTGTAATTTCCTATTTTTATGTAAACAAGCAGGTATGCTAAGTGCCCAATACAAATTTCTCTACAAAAGCAAGCAAAACCAAACAAATGAAGGCAAAAACAAACAGCAAGGATTTCTAGTACAAAGATGCTAAAGACTGTGATTAAGTCTGCAGTCCAAGGTCACGGTCAGTAAGCCTCAGAGCTTGGGTTTGAACCTGTGTCTTTTACTGTTAGACTCTAACTCGGCAAGAATCTATTTTTTTATTTTCAGTGAAGAAGAAAATCTGCAAAACAAAAATAGAACTAGATAGCTCTAGGAGATAAAAGCAAGGTAGGATGCTGGGGGAAGCTGGATGAGTGCAAAATGTGACTTAAAAGAGCGGGAGGTAGAGGCAAGGCTGGTCTACTTCTAAGCAGTTCCAAGAATGGGAGGAGAGAGTTTGGCAAATGGTGGATGAGGGCTGCAGCAGATGGATACACTGCACATCAACTCAAATCCAAACACTGTAGAAGATACAAGGAGAGGTGGGGGAAGCAGTATGTCTACAAGATAGGGAAAGAAGTGATGATATTTAGAGATGGGACACATTACAAAAGGCCTTAAAGAGACAGAAAAAAAAAGTCAATGAACAAACAAACAAAAAAAAAGAATGAAGAATGTCCTGAGAGCAGAGCCAGGAGGATAAGAGGATGTGGAGTAGGGGCGAGGCTAAGGAAGGAAGATGCTGTTTGGTAAAACTGCCCATTCTTGGACATCGCTAAAACACAAGTGTAGCTGTTGTGTAGCTGATAAATGTACAAGGAAACGTGTGTGAGGGGAGAGCAGGGTGTCGTGATTTAAATAGGCTCGTCTCTACAGTGCTTTTGATGGGCAGCTGTGCCCAGCACAGCTGTGGTGGCCATGCCCGGAACGTGTTTCCAGGCCATGAACAGAGCTCTGTTCTGCCCAGCTGCAACACAGGAAGGCTAAGAGGCTGGACTCGTATTAATTCCTGGCCTGTTCATTATTACAGTGACCTTAAGCTCCCTGCTGGGCATTCAAGTGGGATGCCATTTGTCACACTCTTGGAATTCTATTGTAACTCCATGCTTACAAATCAGGAAAACTTCTAGCCATCTTTTGGCAACATGGGGCATTTACATGAAACTCTTCACCACTGCTGTGTGTACAGAGAAAAAGCAGTATTAGTATTTTATCTTTCCTGCTTATCTTCTCTGATTGCTTGTTATAACATAGGCACATTTCAAATCCTTGCACATATGGTATTGAAAATTTTAGTCGGCACTACACTCTCCTGGAGAGCAGGTCAAAGGATTCTGAGGATCTGAGTGTATTGAATGCTCTTTATGGAAGGGTGCCTCCAACCCTGTGTCTTAGAGTATCTAGGCAAAACTTCAAGGAACAGTTGGTAAGAGTGGAAGTCCTAGGAAGATGGAGATTCACTGGTTTGAATGGTCTAGAGTGTACGAGGCCCGTCTGTATAAGGCAGGAAGTGGTGTTAGGAATGCAAGCGTAGTGCAGTTAGAATCACAGGGAATCCATTGCATTGACAGCAGCACATTTTGTGTTTACCTTGTGAGGAGGATGTTCAACAGAACAGATCAAAGAATAAATGCCCAGAAGCATATTAGCAAGCTAGCAGAACAGCACGTGTACTAAATGAGGCCATCTTGTTGGTTATGCCATAGAGAAGAATCTACAGGAACCGGTGGCCAGTAGCTTTTGTTTCCAAGAGAGCAGGCATCTGAGGGCTTCATTTTGTCCTAGCCTGAGTAAAACAGTAACTATTGGATTTTCATGAAATAATCCCAAGGTAGTGTGGGGATGCATGCATGTCATTGGGTGCTGCCCTAATCATTTTTGCTAAGTGCCTTAAAATTTCCAAAATAATTTCTCTCACATGGTGGTAGGCTCATGTTAAGAAACTTAGCTCCTCCCACCCCATGATTAGATTTTGGAGAGCTCCCAACTCAGGAAAACTACTCAAGTCTATACAAGTATTTCCTTAATTATTTGGTTTCAAGATGGGAAATCTGTGATTGAGCAAGGTTCTTCAACCATAGGTGTGCTATAGAGGACTCCCATTAGAATTCTGGCCTTGGGCATACATACACTGGCACACACAAAAGTTAGGGTCACATGAATTGATGTCTCCCTCCATCTTTCCAATCATCTTAGTTGTCATATTAGATTTTTGACACTCAAGTGTGTGAGAAACTGATTCTCAAGTTCTTGATTTGTTTGTCATTACTTTCAATTCCATTTTTAAAAAGAGATTTTACTTTCTACCTGCTCCTTACTGGTGTTTAAAAATAAAATATATCTTCCTCCTTCAGTTCTATTGATCTTCAATGGTTATGTTACTGCATCTCTTTTTTCTTTTTAATTTATTTAATTCGCTTTACATGCCAATCATAGGCCCTCCTCCTTCAAGGGTCCCCCTCACACAGCCTCTCCCCCTCTCCCTCCTCTTCTCCTCTGAGTAGGGGAGGCTCCCTGTGTGGGTTCCAACCCACTCTGGCCCAGCAAGTCACTTTACCTGACTTCTTCCCCGAGGAGGAATTTGGATTTTCTGTTCAATCTTCCTGTCTTTTAAGAGACGTTTCCATCCTTTCACTACAGCCCCCGTGCGTTTTCGCTTAGTTTAGAGCACTAGTCATGGACAGAAGAGAACACTGAGCAGAACTTGGTTGGTGGAGATCACTTCCACTGATTGCGTCTCAGAGAGATCACAGCGAGGGAAGACTTCCACTCTAGGTGGCTGTGAAGCTGGAGTTGAGATTTAGAAGGGTCCCTTTGGTGCCTCATTATCGCTCCATTTTATCGTCCACCTGAGTCGGGTTTGTCAAACACTCTTTCTGCGTATTCATCGGCACGATCTACGTACCCACTTCTCTCTTTCTGCTGATTTACGGAAGTGTCGTGGTTGACTTGTAGATGGGATGTCAAGCTCACCACCCTGGAATGAACTCTGTGCTCTGTGATACCCAGTGATTCATGTGCTATTTGAGCCCCTTTATTGCTGGATTTTATGATACATACACATGCCTAGGATTTTGCAGCTATGATGAATACTGCGGCCAGTTAATTTTCTGTTCTTCAAAATTCCCCACAAATAGAAAATTCCAGTTGGATTTAGTCTCTATTCCATGGAAGTTTTTGGTGAAGCTGGAGAATTGTCATTTCCTTCTGTATCTGAGAGAACTTGTTAGGGAGCTGTCTTAGTCAGGGTTTCTATTCCTGCACAAACATCATGACCAAGAAGCAAGTTGGGGAGGAAAGGGTTTATTTGGCTTACACTTCCATACTGCTG